>NC_061508.1:66794361-66990724 GCF_022539505.1 Lolium rigidum
CCCATTGCAATTATTTCCGGGGATTTTCCTGAAAGTTGATTTTCTGCACAAAAACAAGACACCAGGGCAATTCTGCTGGAAACAGCGTTAGTCCGTGTTAGCTGTATCCAAAATACACAAATTAGAGGCAAAACAATAGCAAAAGTGTTCGGGAAAGTAGATACGTTTTGGACGTATCAGTACCGGAGCAAAGCATTAACACTCCATGAACACATGTGATCCTCATATCACAGCCTTCCCCTCCGGTTGTCCCAATTTCTGTCACTTTGGGGCCTCGGGTTCCGGACAGCAATATGTGTATACAACTTGCAGGTAAGATCATAAAACAATGAATATCATCATGAATCAATAACATGTTCAGATCTGAAATCATGGCACTCGGGCCCTAAGTGACAAGCATTAAGCATAACAAGTTGCAACAATATCATAGAAGTACCAACAACGGATACTAGGCACCATGCCCTAACAATCTTATGGCTATTACATGAACAATCTCATCCAATCCCTACCATCCCCTTCAGCCTACAGCGGGGATTTACTCACACATGGATGGAGGAAACATGGATGGTCGATGGAGAGGCGTTGGTGGCGATGATGGCGATGTTCTCCTCCAATTCCCCGTCCCGGCAGGGTGCCAGAACGGAGTTTCTGATCCCGAAATAGGGTTTTTGATGGCGGCAGAGTTCTGGATGTCTTCTGGAAAATTGGTCGAACCCCCGTGCGTTTTTAGGTCGAGGGCTTTAAGTAGTCCAGAGGGGAGCGCCGGGGGCTGGCCGAGGCGGCGTCCCCATGTGGCGGCGCGGCCCATGGGCCCACCGCGCCGCCACGTGGTGTGCGCGTCTCGTGGCCCCCATCAGTCTCGTCTTCTGGCTCCGTGGGTCTTCTGTAGAAGTTGGCCCATTGCAATTATTTTCGGGGATTTTCCTGAAAGTTGATTATCTGCACAAAAATAAGACACCAGGGCAATTCTGCTAAAAACAGCGTTAGTCCGTGTTAGTTGTATCCAAAATACACAAATTAGAGGCAAAACAATAGCAAAAGTGTTCGGGAAAGTAGATACGTTTTGGACGTATCAATACTACAACTTAAAAAGAGAGTAGACAAGTGAACCCACGAACCCCGGTCCATTTTAAATCATTAGAAACACCTTTCCAACACTATTACCACACTTTACCTATTTATTAATCCAAAAATACAAAAAATACTTTCTTCACATACGCACACACAAAACCCAAAAAACATTAGTCTTTTATTGCTTTTATTTAGTTTGCTCAGGTTATTTGCTTTACTTTATTTATACTTGTATTTCCTATTACTAATATGAAACCTTATGCTTGATATCCACACGGTGGAGTTGGGGACACAAGGCAAACACTCTATTTTGCAGGTTGCTAGAAGAGGAAAAGAAGAATTCAGCTTTTAACCCAATTCCCCGAGCGTTTAAACCCTCGAGTCACCCTTGTGGGGAAAAGACGTTTGGTACAACATTCTGCACTTGGAGTCCCAACGAGTTGGTACACATATAGTTGTTTCCATCACTTACCACACAATGGTGTTATCTTTTCACAACCCGAGGTCATGGGTCAAGCAGAGACTTTAAGCTCCACTGCCTTGCAGTTTCAAGGAAAGTTCAACACTTGCTCATGCGTTTGAAGTAGCAAATTACTATTTCTACAACTCCTTCACTTAAAAGCATAGCATAGCATTACTTTCATACAATTATGAATTTGACTATGTGGTGGACAATTGAACCATGGTATGTGTTGTGGTGGAAGTTTCATTACAACTGGGTATATTCACCTAGGATTAACAACAACTGTTGTTAGCGATTCGTGCGTTGTATATTACACGTTGACCATGAGATCTATATGGTTATGTGAAAGTCAGTTTAATTTTGTTCCTATCGCATATCAACGTATTACTAGTGTCGTGACTATGTGTCATGATGTTACATAACTATCTGGGAGGCCGATAAATCTCCACATCCAAGGGACGTATATGCTACTAGAATCTATGATGGATTGTAATGAGATGGCTCACGACTAGATCTAAGAATCAATCAATAGCCAATGAATCACAAAAGGGTGAGTATGTGGGGTCATGGAAAAGGATATTGATTGTGTCTTGGATCTTATACTGGCCCCCATACCAAGAAATTATGGACATGAAAGTATGCCCACTTGGCAACAAGTATAAGAATATCTTGTGGAAAAAGTAGCACCTCTGTAGAGTGTATTGAATTGTAGCTTGTTACTCCTTCCTAAAAGGAACTTCGAACGCGGCAAAAAAAAAGAACTCTAGAAGTTCTAGTCAACATGTGAAGACTTACGAACCTAGTTTTTCATAATAAAACAACCTCTTGAATAAATATTTACAAAAACTTACATTAGCCTAAGATCTTGTTGAGTACGCTCATACTCATCCATTCATTCTGAACCCCTTGCTAGACTTTGAGGACACCACCGATGAACCTAAAGGCAACGATGACATCTACTACGAGTAGCAAGATTTGTTGTGGGGAATTGAAGGCATAGACTACGACATAGCCTACTGCGTAGAGAAGGAGCCAATTTGCAGCCGTTGATTGCATCAGTTTCTCGGGCAGCACTTGGACCTTTTTCTTCATGGCCTCCCTCCTCTTAGAGAAAGGCTCATTATCCGAGTCCCTGCAATTTACAAGTTTTCCAGCTTCATGCTCTTAATGGAAAAATCGTCTAAGTCCATGCCCCACTTACAAGCTGATGTCGTGCGCAATGCCCCACCCTTCGGGTATGTATGGCTTCTTAGTGGGCGGTACAGGAGGGGATGATTGCAAAGGCACCACATCCAGGATACCTTTGAGCTTTGAACCCGATGGTTCCTTGGGCCCAGCACCCAAAGATTCATTGGGCCTCCTTTGTCGGGTTTCCCTTGAGCTGAGGCTGAGCCGAGGAGCTAGAAGAAGCATCTTCTTCAAGGTCTTCTATTGTGCGCTTCCATTTGTGCGCGCCCTTGTCTTCTACTGCATTGTGTGATTGAGTTGAAGCGATTGGGGATATGGCCACCCCCTCGTCTTCGTCGTCATGTAGCTCTGCGAACCTTTCCGGTGCTAGCGGAGGATAGTTGAGGACCACGTGATCATGTAATCACACAAGAAGCTAGATGAGTTGACCACACAACAGATCCAAATACAATCGAGAAAAAGTCGAAAGCAAAACTTACCTCGGGAAACCCGTTGACACTCAGAAGGGTGCAACTAAGGGTTCACCCGGGAGGGGGTCCTCCTCCCTCAGCTTGGTGATAGCTATCTAGAACCGGATTTTTCACGGTGTCTCTTAGACTTATTAAAACAAATTTCATCATTGCAATTGAAACATTGAGGAAATTGCCTACTCTACAAATACCATATATTTTGTCACTGTTGGAAATATGCCCTAGAGGCAATCATGGATGATATATTTCCTAATGTATTGATAAATTAAAGTTGTCCTTGTATGAAATCTTGCATATATCATCAAATACGTGATTCAGTTGTGGAACTATATGCTTATGTTGTTCATACTATTTTGTCCTTAGTCATCGAGGTTGTGGTGGACACACGACTTAGACTAATGTGCAAGTCGGCTGATGACACTCCGTTCTACCTGACATGGGCATGGTGATGCTAATCCGACTTACACAGACTCGGCTAAAGTGTTTAGCGAGTCGAACTGACCCACAGTGAGACGCAACGAGAAAAGTTGTCATTTGCATGTCTCTATCAATGCAATCCTTGAACCTGAGGTTATTGCATGATCCGAGTTGTGGATTTGCCGACTTAGGTTCTGTCAAAAGTTGTTCTGTAATAAGGTAGTTATAAAGGCAGAGTTTGGGTCGACTGAGGAACAAGCTGCGTGACATGGATAACCAAGACGGGATTTCCCCCTCCACTTGGAGAGATATTCTCCGGGCCCTCTCGGATGATATGATTAAGAAAGCATGGCCATGCGCGAATCGATTAAGTATTAACCAAGGTGATCAAATAAGGGTTAGTTGGGTGAATCACATATCAAGGATCGAGAAGAGAGTTGAGCTATTAAAGGGATGACGATAACTCGCTGACATGGGTATGCCTAATTGGGCTTGCGGTTTGTGTCACCCTGGTGCGCATTGTAAGGAAGCCCGTGATGATGGAAGCCGAAGTCCACAAGATGAATCTTGTCGAATAAGGAAAGGTTCACTACGGAGCCAAAATATTTCTAGTTAGGCAAGTCACATATGTAAACCTACCCGAACGGAATATCATCGAATGTTTGCTGTAAACCCTAGCTTGTTCTAGTTTATGACGCTTTAGCCTCATAATCAATATGTCGGATAAGCCTTGTTTGTCTGACCAATCGACGAAACCACCAACCCACCACTTTTCCCTGAAACCCTAAGTCCATATCCATGGACATTGCCGAGGTCATCCCTCGACACTCGCGTATAGCTTCACAAGGTATATCGTGAGACAAAAAGGACTTAGACATAAGTCACATTGAAAGGTTAGTCGCCATGACTTTACGTCACTTGGGAGCTGGCACGTTCCGCAAGGAGTCGCTACCAATTATCGACTTGAGACCAAGTGTTCATGGAAGCGAGTGAGACTCGGAGCCATGATGAGATATTTGGAGGGATAACTCTAGTCGTGTCTAAGTGGTCGTAAACCTGCAGGGTCACACACTTAAGAGCTAGGAGCCAGTTGGATGTGATCTAACTGAAATGGAGTCGGTCCGAGTTGGACTCAAACCGGACCAGGACTGAGTCAGTGAGTTGGACTCACATTAACCGAAATAGGGCCCAAGTGAGTGGGCTGCAAGTGTTGTGAATCCCACACTCCTCACTATATAAAGTGGGCCAGATGCTGCCCAAAGGACACGGTTAGATCATTCCATGAGTTGCAAACCCTAGCCCACTCAATCCAGCCGCCGTACTGGATCTAGTAGTCCACCGTCAGTGCTCCTCCTCGTACGTGTGGATACCGGGAGAGGCGTTGCATGTGTGACGCTTCAAGGCGAAGGAGTCCACGGATCTGGGAGCTGCTCGTGGGATCGACTTGGAATAGATCTAGGACTACACTGCCCGACGCGCTTCATCAAGTTTCGCACCTACGCGTCTAGTGGTAATCATTGTGGCCTTCTTCCTGAGCTAGATCCTAAGCGTACTGCGTAGGGAAAAAAGTTTTGTTTTCTTCTGCATGGCCCAACAGTCACCAAATAAAAAATATACCCATACAACAAAAGTTCTCGACATGCAACATATCCCAATAGGTTGCAACAAAAAACATTGAAAAAGCATGTCACCACAAGAAACATGAACAACCAATGCATGGTACATAAGTGTGTAGCACATGCAACATCACATAAACGTGTTTGCAAACATTAGAAAAATCTCTCGAAGCTACAACCGCAGTCACGGCAACATCTTACTCGTGGGAACACAATAGAAATCATACACACTTGTAGTGTCTCGAGACTCGAGACACCATTTGGAACATCAAAACTTTCCACAGATCATTAACAATTGAGGCACCGATACCATGGCTCGCGAAACGCCTTGAGGTCAGGTTTGTTTCTTGAAAGGGAAGGGAGTGTCTAGATCTTAAAATCCAATTTGGTTCGTTCATATTCTGTTTTTATTTAGAGTAGGGGAAGAATGGTTATGCGGCTGGGACCCATAGTCATGATTAAAGGAGCTGGGGACAAGTTAATTACTAGTTGGGCCTACTCATCTTTTCATTTCTTTTCAGGGAGGAACTTCCTTCACAGTATGCCCGGATAGCACTGTTCCGCTTTAAAATAACCGGAATGTCAGGATAGCTCAATCTTTAACTAGAAAGCCAGTTCAATCTACAAATAAAGGTGACAAAAACCGGTATACTTTTTGTAAACACCCTCTAAGCATCTTCCTTTGTACATGGCCTAATAGAGAAAATAATGATAAAACAAGGAGAGGAAGAGGATGCTATGAACAAGGGTATCCCCATTTCTAAAAAAGAGTGCGGCGATTTGTGAGCTTGAGTAGCTCGTTTTTTAATTTTTTTTTTGGAAAATTCGATAATGATATTCAAAGGTCTAAAAAATCACACTTGAACTACTGAAACGTCAATTTCAATTTTTTTTTCAAGAAAACCGAGTTGCATCCAACTCGAGTTCCAAAGTGATTTTTCTTGTTGGAATCAAACAATTTCCCTATTTTATTCTTAGCCCTATAGTACTGGCGATTGCACAACCCAGCACGTACACGTACCGCGCCGCGCACGAGCGGGATTGCTGGAGCCGGCGCTCAAGGGAGAAAGCCAAAATACAATTTTTGAAAACGCGCCGCCGCCGCGGGCGCCAAATCGCAATCATTCCAACGGCCTCGCCGCCCTCTCATCCTCTCCTTTCCAAACCCCGCAGATCTCACCAATAAACTAGAGCTCTAAATTTTCCCTCATCTCTCTCCTTCCCCTCGACATCCAACCCACCGACCGAGCGGCGATGGATGAAGCCGCCGCCGCCGCCGCCCCTGAGGCTCCTCCTGTGGCCGCCCCACAGCCTCCGCCTTACCAGCCCCTGCGGCTGCTGCTGGAAGGTGCCGGAGGCAGCGCGGGTGCCGCCGCCAAGGCCTGCCGGCACCACGCCTACAGCCGCAAGCAGAAATCCCTCGGCCTCCTCTGCTCCAAGTAGGACGAGATCTCGCCCCCACCTGCGCGCTCCGTCGGGTCCTTCGGTGTTCTGACCTAGGCTGCCGGGTTTTGCAGCTTCGTGGCGCTGTACGACCGGGACGACGTGGACACGGTGGGGCTGGACGACGCCGCCAGGAGGCTTGGCGTCGAAAGGCGCCGGATCTACGACATCGTCAATGTGCTAGAGAGCGTTGGGGTGAGCCTCACCATTTCTCTTGCTTGCCTGCCCTTTCTGATAAGAAAGATTCATTCTTTCCTTCTTGACATATGCTGCTGACTAATATGCAGATTCTTGTGAGGAGGGCCAAGAATCGATACACATGGATTGGCTTCGAGGGGGTCCCTGCCGCACTCAAGGAACTAAAGGTTTGTACTTCGGATCCCACTGTTCTGTTCTACCCATTGTACACGAATTTTAGCACACTTTGCACAATCAACAGTTTACCCCTTCTGTTCTCACGGTTTGCTCAGGAGAAGGCATTGGGGGAGATGTCCGGCTTGGTGTCACCATTACTGGAGGAACCGTCTGCTGCTAATGTTAGATTTACTCACTTTCCTTTGTTTGCCCCTTAATTATCATAGTGCAAATTAGCCCCTGTTGCTGATAAAAGAAGCGGATTTCTTTTCTTCATTGCAAAGGTGTCGGATGATGAAGACGAGGATGATAGATTGGGTGATGCTGATGGGGATGCTGACAGTGAGAAGCTTAGCCAATCACAGTCAATGGAGCTTAGCCAGTCACAGTCAATGGAGCTTAGCCAGTCGCAGTCAATGGAAACTCCTTCTGATAAGCCTGACACACCCCGCTGCCAGCTTAGATCTGGTATAGCTGATCCATTGCTTTCTAATTGTTCTGTTATGCTAGTAGTGACTATTATGTACTGAGTTGGTGTTTCCGGTGCCGCATTTGTAGATCATAGGAAGGAGAAGTCGCTTGGCCTGCTCACTCAGAATTTTGTGAAGCTCTTCCTCACTATGGAGGTGAACAGACTCATCATTCTCCTGAATTGTTTGATTAAATAAGGCGGCTTGTCCTTCGTGGGTTAATTGAAATGTGATTTGCTCCTGGCACAGCTTGAGACCATCTCACTTGATGAGGCTGCAAGGCTGCTCCTTGGAGAGAGACACGCTGAGAGCAATATGAGAAGTCAGTACTTGCGTTTCTTCAATTTTTATGATCTGTTACTTGGTTAGCACAACGAATTTACCTATACATCTGGAATTCATAATGATTCTGACGTTTGTAATACAGCCAAAGTCCGGCGACTGTATGACATTGCCAATGTGCTATCTTCTTTGAACCTAATTGAGAAGGTAGTCTCTTCACCACATGCCATATTAGATGAATGGAAATGGTCATTTTTTTCTTAGCCTTGTTGTTTCTGTGGTACGTTTCAGACACATCAAGTGGACTCAAGAAAACCTGCATTCCGGTGGCTTGGCCAGGCAAAGAGAAAGGAAGGAAACAATGTCACAGTTGCTTTACAGCCAGCTAGTAAGGTAGTGTCTAGCAAGAGGGCATTTGGTACTGATATCACAAACATCGACAACAAGAGGGGCAAATTCGTCTCGGAAACAGAGAACAAAGGCAAGCTCATGCAGGGTGATGGTAGCATGCTGAAAACTTTTGAGAGTCAGCTCAGGCAAGGAAAGAGTAGCGGTTTTGTTTATGGGCCCTTCCACCCTGCTGGTGCAAGGAAACATGAAATTGATGACCGCACAAGGGAGAAGGAGAGCAAGAACATTCAAGATTGGGAGAGCCTTGCGACTTCATTTCGTCCGCAGTACCAAAATCAAGGTCAGTTCAACATTACCTCCATATGTTAATTTACTATGGTCAAGATTTAGAAAATCGCACTGGATGGGAATTTTGTTTCAAGATGCCGATTTTGGTACCTACCCTTCGATTTGCTTGTAGTAGCTCTATTACTTAACTCGTAGTAATATACTTATCTACCATTTTTGTCACTGTCTACATCCAGAGTGATATGTATGTATGATCATGATCAGGAAGAAACTAGAACTCAGGAGTTCAGGACCAACTGAAATTCATATACTTTCGCAGATTTTATAACTGTAGCTTTTTTTACCTTGTGTAACCATTCTAGCGCATATCTATTCATCCCATTCTAGTGCAGATTCTGACTCTAATGAGCACGAGTAGTAGCCGACTCTGACAACATTTGATCTTCTGTAAACCAAATTCAGCACGAGTACTCACCAGCAGTAGTAGATAGAGAAAGAGTAGCAACAATCCCTATTTCAGAATCTAATGATCTGGTTTCATGTCTGACACCAGCCCTCTGGTCTTGGACATGCTTATTGTGACCGGAACGCACTTACGCTCTTCAATCAGATAACAAGTGGTAGTTTCTCATGTTCTTTCCAATTTTAACTAAGCCCAAAAGCCAAAATATTGTTTGACATGGCCAAGTAGAAGAATGATGCCTTCTTATGCTGTTTTTATGAAATATACTACTGTTTAGCCTGTTGATAAACTTACAAAATTTCCTCTACATCTTCTAAATGCAGCACTGAATGATCTTTTTGGTCACTATGTTGAAGCATGGAAATCATGGTACTTGGATGTTAACCGGGAATCGACCTCGTGAAGGGCCAGCTTGGTTTAGGCAGGTCTGTTGTAAACTAATTCTTGTAGGCAGATCAGCTCGTCTGCTGATAACTTTAGGAGTTCGACCTGTACAAGATGTCATAAAAACAAAGGCGCATTTCACCTTTGCTTGATGTATGCAAGAAACTGGAGTCTGGTTAGTTATAAAAGAAACTGAAAAATAATACAAATGGTTGTCATTTTTTTTTGGCAATGTGATTTTGTCTGCATCATGAACTCTACTTGGCTCATCTCCAGTTGTTATGTTGATTCTCTGCAGGAAACTGCCATAACATCTGATGCCTGCATATTAGAGCCATCTGGTTTAATTTTGATTTTCTGCTCCTTTTGGCCAGCACTAACGAGTTAATTTGTTTTTCCCTTTGTTTTTCTTCTTCTGGTAAATGGAGAATATAGAATGGATCCTTGAACATTGACATAATGCTACATTATGTGTGGTTTGTGAGATAAAATGTAGTGCTAGTACAGATTATTACCAGTTTATTAGGCTCGGGATCCAGCCTACAACCAAGTAGAGCACGTGGGATCTAATCTGGAAAACAGATGTCCCTCGCAACATCAGAATCTAAGCCCCGAAGCTTGCAACAAACTCCCTCGCTGTCCAACAAAACCACAGCGAAAGAACCAGAGAGATCTCAAAGAAACTTGCAACGAGATCCTCTGGCGTTGAGATCAGAACTGCAGAGGGACGTTGATGATTTGCATTTGTTCGATGCCAATCCGATGGCAGCTGGTCTAACAAAGGAAATACAGTGTGGCAAGATGGTCTAAAATAGGTACATAACGAAGGCTAAACAATCGACACATACAGAAGGAATAGTGTCACAGATACTGGAAGGCAGGAGCACAGTTCAAAACACCAGCAGCAATATCTTAATGTTTGCAGAAATCTACCACTGATGCACACACAATACAGGAACTAAGCAGAAACATTCAGCAATCTCACTGAAGCTGGTATTTCCAAGCAATACATGTTACTACTTTAAATAAGAGTTATTCAACATCCTCGCTAAAATGCTTAATTTTGGGTCGGTGAAGAACTTATTAATCCCTGCAATGATCTCGGTGGTTTTGTTCTGCAAAAAAAGCCCTGACACTGTGCTCGGCGTAGCACCTCCCCCATGGTTCTCCAGCTGCTCTCCCCACATTGCCGACCCTGCAGATGAGATATGTTTCAGTATATTCGTATTAACAAGATCAGACATCCCTTTTTAGGTTTTTTTTTTCCGACCAGATTAACAAGAGCTACCACTAATTAAAAAGAACCAACAAGATAATGTTTGTTAAGATCACCTTCTCATCATGCAAGTGCACTAAACAATTGCAAGAAAAGTAGTCCATATAATACACAGTTCATTATCCATTAGAACCCACAGGATAGCACACTTGATTTCCTGATTGGTTCAGTATCATGCTCCGAATAGAAAATGATCCAACAAATTATCAATTATGGTTGCAATTTCCTTAACAATACAGGCAAACAAGCAAGACCACTCTTGCAAATGGCCAAGAGTAACTTGTAAACGGCCAAGAGTAAGTTCAAGCATTCAAGGATTTCCAACAATACACATATTTCAAGCCAGCGACCATCTTGACATGTAGCAACCCTCCTGGTAAATGGGTAATGTAGAAGTAGATACAACATGGATGCGGGTCATGAGATAAAATGTTGCAACAGTCAAGGCACATGTTTTGCATGCCAAAACCTTAACAGTTCACAAATCTAAACTTCAAAAGGATTGTGTCCCAGATACCGGAGGACCTGAACAAGTTCAAAACACCAGAGGCAACATCAAAATGTTGCAGTAAACAGCAGCTACCACTGAGATCTACACATGACAGACCATTCAAACAGAACACATATTTCAAGCCATCAGCCATCTCACATACATAGAAAAGCCATCAAGCAATTCATGGTTCTACTTTCAATAAGAGTTACTTTGACATCTCCAAATTACTCAAATTGGGTTTTACATTTGACCACAACAGTTACTAACAGAAGCACAACATTTTGACCAGCCAGACTCATAGCCAGACTGGGATGCTTCATTTCGGGTCGGTGAAGAACTTGTTGATTCCCGGCATGATCTCGGGGGTCTTGTTCTGCACAAAGGCCCTGAGACCGTGCTCGGCATAGCGCCTCCCCTCCTCGTGGTTCTCCAGCACTCCAGCTGCCCTCCCAACCTTGCTGACCCTGCAGATGAAATCGTTTTAGTGCGCCTCTTTGTATGAACAATATGCAGGCATGTTTCAGGCAGTTCTCTAACACGATTAAGCTAAGGTGCCACTAATTTAGAATAACCAATCCAGATGATGTTTGTTAAGATCACCTTATCATCATGCAGGTGCACTAAACAATCAATTGCAAGAAAAGCAGACCATATATAATACAATAGTAGTAGTTCATTATCCATTAGAACCCACAAGATAACAGGCTTGACTTCCTGTGTACGAGCAATGATTGGTACAATATCATACTAAGAATAGAAAATGATCCTACAAAATATGGACAATTTCCCTAACACTCTTGTAAAAGGCAAACAAGCAAGAACACTCTTGTAAAAGGCCAAATCGTTCTTACGCCTCGTGGATTAATTCCCTGCCTACGCAAATGAAATCCAGAACACAATTTTTCACCTGACAAAACTGTCAAAACATGGCCATGACAACCGTAGCACCGAAGTCAACACCGCACGACCACGAACTGGTCGAAATCCAGCGGATCTACTCTATCTAGTCCACCAAATAAGCACAACGCCAACTATTGCAATAATCAAACAAGCGAGACGGGCGGGGGCGCTAGAAATCCGGATTCCGTACCTCACTTCGGGGTTGCCGGTGATGTTGCGGAAGAGGCTGAAGAAGCAGATTCCGACGGCCACGCCCGTCGCCGCGAACAGCGGGTACACCTGCGCCGACGCCAAAGAAGTGGATAAGCTGGACATCAGAAGAGCGAGGGGATAGGAGTGGATGGTCGGACTCGGATCTGGGCGTGGAGAGCTCACCTCGGGCCGGACCCACTTGCTGGCGGCCATCGGAGTCGCCGGGAGGACGATGCGACGGCGACGGCGGCGGCGGACGATGCGAGAGGAAAGTGCAGGGGAGGCGACGGCGGGTGAGTGGGGAGAGCGGGCGGAGTGCGTGAGGAGGCTTTATCGCGGCGTGGCCACTCACTCGCTCGGGGACTGTAATGACGGGTTTGCCCTCGCGTTTCCGTATGGTTTTTTTGGGCAGTAGTGAAGCGTACCCGGCTTTTTCGAGACAAGTGGATACGGTCGTACGAGGCGAGTGGTTTTTTAGTGGGCGATGATTAGCTTAGTTGTTGTTGGCTAGATGGATAAGCACGCAGCATTAACCATTATTTTTGATCTAAGGCTGATCAATCATTTGATCTGAAGCGAAATGACGAAATTGCCTACTCCAAATTATTACATCTGGTCATTCCTCGGACCGGGCCTAAAAAAACCCAACCTTAAATTTCCAGACCTGAGCCCAGCCCGGTCCAACCTCCGGACTTACAAATCAGGCCCAACCTAGCCCAAACAGGCAAAAACCTGTCCCGACCTGCCAAGTCCGGTCGATTTTGACAAAATTAACCTAAATCTGGAAAGATCACACAAAATAACTTGATTTTAAAAATATTTCACAAAATAACCTTTTGCTCGGCTCCACACAAGATGGAGCCATGCTCAGTAGCACGGCTCCGTCCCATGTGGAGCCAAGATGAGAAGCATGGCGCCGTTGCAGGTGAAGCCAAACTCAATAGCACGGCTCCGTCCAGGGTGGAGCCAAGCTCATAAGCACAACGCCGTCTCAGGCGGAGCCAAGCTCAGTAGCACGACTCCGTTCTAGGTGGAGCCAAGCTCAGTAGCACGGCTCCGTCCCAGGTGGAGCCATGGTCCTTAGTCGTTTTCTAACAACAATTGAGAGTGGTTCATGCATCTAGTGATGACTAAGTTTATTGAGCCCAATAGCGAGGTTTGCATCATCTCGGACCACCACCAAGGGATACTCAAGACAGTTATTTTCTATTTCGTGCTTGTTTATGTGTGCAAAATTGTCACCGGTGGGCGCTTAAACCCCTACTGCGACAGAAAGTCACCCTACAATCTAACCCTGTCAGAAAAGACTTTGAGTCACTGATGCGTGCGAAACTCGTCAGAAGTAAGAAGTAAGGCGCTTTGCTGGTAGTACTTATTAGGCACATGTAAGAAATGTTGTGGTTCCTTCAGATACTCGCCGAGTTATTATACTGTTGGTTGGTTAATAAGCGTCTCCGTTAGTTCGTTCTGATTTTCTAGAGAGTCTGGACATCTTTCGGTTCGAGGTTGTGACTACAACCTGATGCTTGTTGGTACTAGATCGCATCCATGAACCCAAACTATTAAGGAAGCACATTGCAAAGAGAAGTAGACTAATATAGCAAGGATAGATGATAAAATTTATGACAAGTTATACTTCACGATAAAAAACATGTCAAACTGCTGAGGAAGCACATTGCAAAGATAAATAGAATAATATAGCAAGGATAGATGAAGAAATCTATGACAAGTTATACTTGATGATAAAAAGCACCTCAAGCTGTTGAGGAAGCACATTGCAAAGATAAATAGAATATATAGAAAGGATGAATGGCAAAATCTATGCCAAATTATATTTCATGATAAAAGAAAACATCTCAAGCTATCGAGGAAGCACATTCCAATGATAAATAGAATATATATCAAGGATAGATGACAAAATCTATAACAATTTATATTTCATTATAAAAAGTAGTTTATATGTTAATAAACTGATAAAAAAACTATAAAATACAAATACTATGTCTTCCATCACTCTACTTTTTCACCATAATTGTGATAGAGATGACATGTATGACGACGACGTCGGAGGTACGAACCACACCGAGATCACACTCTATATTGACGTGTCACCCCGGTTCAAAAGAGTAATGTCAAGGAACAATTAATAACAATAACAATATGAGAAGAATACAGACTTGCTATGGTACATCTTCTAATTTTGCACACATAACCACCTAAATGAAAATAAATAGAAAATAATTGTGTTAAGTATCTTTTGGTGATGGTGAGAGATGATGCAAACCTCTCCGTTGGGCTCAATGACCTTGGTCCTCGTTAGTTGCATGAACCATGTACTTCCAATTATTGTTGGAAAACGGCTAATGACCTTGGTTCCACCTAGGATGGAGCCGTGCTACTAAGTTTGGCTCCGTCTGGGACGGAGCCGTGCTACTGATCGAGCTTGGCTCCGGCAGGGATGGCGTTGTACTTCTGACCATGGCTCCACCTGAAATGGAGCCGTGCTATTGAGTTTGGCTCCACCTAGAACGGAGCCGTGCTATTGAGTTTGCCTCCATCTGGTGTGGAGCCAAGCAAAAGGTTATTTTGTTAAATCTTTTCAGAACCATGTTATTTTGTGAGATCTTTCCAAATTTAGGTTAATTTTGTCAAAATGGACCCAAGTCCGGCCCGAACTAGGTTTAAATTGCATTTCTTGCAAGCTCGAGCCCGGTCCGACCCGAACCTAGCCTGGCTCGGCTCAGGATTTTCGGGTCGGGCCGTCCGGGCTATGTTGCCCATGCCTAGTTGTACTCCAAATATACGTTTGAGGCACCAAAATAAAATTTCTAAAAGGGCAACCTAAAAAAAAACACTTTGTGTGGATTGTATCCGGTTCCTCCAAACCGACCCCAAATGTGAATGAATATCCGTATGAAGAAACAAGTTTAAGTTAACAAAGTTTGGATAAAATCAATAAATTTTTTCCACAAAATACAGCTGCTAGGTCCGCCCAGGTGTGAGAGGGTAGTGGGTGGAGTGTTTTTTTTTTGAACAGGGAAGGCCCCGAAGGGCCGAGAAGCTCCATTAATCGGTGGGCACAATTACAAACAGGACCTTGGCTTTAGTAGTAATAGCACAAGAGTCCTTGAAAATTACAAGAAGGACCTTAGAAAGAAAATTGAAAAAGCAATCAAGTCCTTCTTCTCCATCGCATCGCTGAATCAAACTCAGACTACGGTCGCTGGCGACAACGCCGGGGACTACGCCACTTGGTTCGTCGCCAGAATGGATCACCGCGCTGAGCTTGCAGATCTTCCACCACAGCCCTAAGGCGTGGAGGAAGTTGATACTCCCCGGAGCAGAAACTGCCGAGGAACGGTGAGCCCCCCTTGGCCAAAGAAAGCGGCGCGGAAGTCGCCGGCGCTTGGGATCCGCCGCAGACCGAGCTTCATGGCATCCAAGTGCTGTCGTGGCTCTGATTCATGCATCTCCTCTCCGCTAGATCTCCCCTCGCCACCACGGCCGTCCAGAGGAAGAAGAGAGGAGGGATGCAGCAAATCAGAGCTTAGAACAGCCCGCCTCCTTGCTGGCTTGGGCGAACGTGAACCGCAACACCACCTCCCCTCGCCTCCATGGCCGGCCGGAGAGGGTGTTGCAGCTCGGTACGCCGTCGCCGGAACAACCGCTGATGTGTAAGCCCAGATCCCCCCGCCACCTCGGCCGGCCAGAGAGGGGAACACAGCAGAACCAGGCTGTACCTGCAAGAGAAAGCATCCAACGATTTTATTCGACCGCCGATCCCAGCTCCGGCCAGGGGAGCTGAATCAAGGCGAGGAAGAACCCTAGCCTCCAGATCTCGCCGAACCAATCCGGAGCTGCACCTAAACTAAAACAACTACTGGCAACTTGCCGAAACCTAACCCTAATATCTACAGAGAGAAGCCCGGCGCCTCCCCTCCGCCTCCCTCGGCCGGCATCGCCGGCGAGGTCAGCTTCGGTTTGGCCCGGGGAGGAGAGGTTCTCCCTCAGGTACTGTACCGAGGTGAGAGAAGAGAAGGGGGAAATGAGCGTGTGTGAGGTGGAGTGTGTGAGCCATCTTTATGGAGGTGTGGTCGTTCACTCGCTCGGACCTCCTTTTGTTGTTGTAGTGATGGATTTACCCTCACATGCCCCTATTTGGTTTTGGGGTAGTAGCACATACTCGTCTTTGGAGACAAACATATGTGATTGTACAACTCGACAAGTGGTTTAATGGGGATTAGCTAGTTTCCATTTGCTCCGTTAGCGATCAATCATTAGGTCTCAAGTCAAATGAGGAAAATGTCCTCCCGGCTAAATAACATACCAATGGTGTTCACTAATATAAGTGTTACGAGTAATCGGGAGTAATCGAGAGAGACAATGAATGAATCAACTGTATTGATTGATGAAGATTTTACATATATATAGGGGGGAACAGACGTGATTAGGTCGGTTCCTGGGAGACGACGCTCCAGGGAAATAACCGCCTAATGACGGTTCCCTAAATGAGTGGCTACAAATGTTGCAGTTACAAGCAGGGATTAACCCATTTAATTTAGACTAATTAAATTCTAACACTCCCCCTAATCTATGCTTGTCCTTGTGAAACTTCATCATCTTGAAATAGTCTCCTCCAAAAACCCAGTGGGAAAATGTGAGGAGTCCTCCAAAAACCCTATGGGAAAATGAGGAATAGTATAGGATATGTTGTTAAAACTCCTTCAAACCCAGTGGGAAAATAAGGAGAAAATGGTACAACATATTATGGTTATTGCCTCTGTTAACTCAATATGAAGTATATCCATAGAATATAGAGGTCAATAAATATGTCGTGAATACTTTCCTAAAAACCCCGGTGGGGAAAAGGGATAGTATGACATATGATCTTATGTTGATATTACCTCATTAAAAACCTTTATGAGAACCTGTAAAGTAAACTCACTAAGGGAAAAAAGAGTATAATATGATGCTTTGAACAGGAGTAGTTCAGGAAGATACTCCCCCTGAATCTTGCAAATCTCGGAGTCGTCGCATACCAATTCCATGAATATATTTCTGAAATGTTATAGTTGGTAGAGACTTCGTGGAAAGATCTGCGAGGATATCACGTGATCCTAATTGCAAGATGTTCATTCCCCGACTCTTAAGGAGTTCATGGGCATAAAACATTTAGCGCAATATGCTTAATGATATTGCTCTTTATGTAACCTGTTTTGCATCTATGCAACATAAGCAACATTATCTGTGTAGACAATGATAGATGATTCGAGAGAACCAACACCACATGACTAATGTATGCGGTTTGTCATTCCGTCAAGCCACACGTGTTAACATGAAGCATTGAATCTTAGAATGATCGTGGTAGTATAGTCACCAGAGTCTATTTGAAGACATCAATGGAGTGACAGATCTACCATGTATGTACACATTGTAGGATCATGTAAGTAGCCAATACCAGTGTTTAAATTGGAGTTCAGATTTCTCCAAAATTGATACGATATGTCAAGATATTTGGTGCCTTGGAGATATCGAAAGATATTCTTGATCCCCTAACCAATTTTGTTGGTAGGTCCAATGGCATTGAAATATGGAACATTATGTACCAACATCTCTTCTGTATCTTCCCATGGATCTTTCTCTACGTCTAGAGATCGAACAATCCCTAGGAGATGGACATGACTTGTCTATATCAAGTTTCTCCAATTTTCTGGATATAGGCATCTTGGTGTACCATAATACTTGAGTGAAGGTGCTCGAGTTGTAGTCCCAAGCACTATTTGGATTTATCCAGATTCTTCATCTCAAATCCGTCTGTAGATGATCACGTGGTTCGTCGTTGTAGGAGTTATCCTTATGTATGACAAACACACATGGATGATCATCATGTAGGAGTGATCCTTTTGTATAAGGAACTCACTATGTCGGTTGTACCAAAATGTACCGACAACAATAAGCCATGTGGTGACTTATTGATTATTACACAATACATGTTGCATTTGCGTTTCGATTCGGACAGAGATTCCATCGGGAACCATACATGTCGGAATCTAGTGACCCACATGGATATGTTGTCAGTTGATGACCCACAAGTATAGGGGGTGTATCGTAGTATCTTCGATAAGTAAGAATGTCGATCCCAACGAGGAGCAGAAGGTGTTGACAGGCAGTTTTGATGAAGGATTCACTGTAAATGCTCACAAACAAGTATTCGGGGTTTTTTGATGTAACAGATGAATAAAGTACAAGTAAGTAAAATGCGAGAGAAATAATTGCAGCGAGTGGCCCAATCCTTTTTAGCACAAAGTACAAGCCGGTTTGTTTACTTATAATGACCAAACGTTCTCGAGGACACACGGGATTTTAGTCTAGTGCTTTCGCTACATACGCTTGATTAATTTTCATTGTTTTGATAAGTGTTGTGTGGGTGAACCTATGCTAATGTACCGCCCTTCCTAGGACTAATACATACTTGTGATTATACCCCTTGCAAGCATCCGCAACTACAAGAAAGTAATTAAGATAAATCTAACCACAGACCTTAAACTCGAGATCCTACGATCCCTCCCGCATCGATATACCAACGGGGTTTAGGTTTCGTCACTCCGGCAACCCCGCAATTGGCAAACGAGTACAAGATGCATTCCCCTAGGCCCATAAATGGTGAAGTGTCGTGTAGTCGACGTTCACACGACACCACTAGAAGAATAACACCACAACTTAAATATCATAACATTGAATATTACTCAACCATAGTTCACTACTAACACTTAGACTTCACCCATGTCCTCAAGAACTAAACGAACTACTCACGAGACATCATATGGAACATGATCAGAGGTGATATGATGATAAATAACAATCTGAACATAGACCTTGGTTCAATGGTTTCACTCAATAGCATAAGCAACAAGTAGAAATCGAGTATCGGGAGAGTTTCCCTATCAAACAATCAAGATCAAACCCAAATTGCTACAGCGGTGACGATGTCCAGCGGTGGAGATGGCGGTGATGATGGTGGAGATGATGATGATGGTGATGGAGATGATGTCCAGCTCGATGGCGGTGACGATGGCGTCGATTTCCCCTCCGGGAGGAATTTCCCCGGCGGATTCCTCGCCCGCCGGAGAGCTCTTTTCTCTCTGGTGTTCTCCGCCCCGCAGAGGCGGCTGTAACCCTTTGTGAGGATTCCTCTGTGGCTTCCGGTCTTCGGGACGAAGGGTTTCGCGAAGAAAAGGAGGCGAAAGAGGCCGAGGGGGCTCCACACCACATGGTGGCGCGGCCAGGCCATGGGCCGCGCCACCCTATGGTGTGGGCCCACCCTGGGTCCAGCTGGCTCCCCTTCCGGCTTCCTCCGTCATCCGGAAAAATAGGATTTTCCGTAAAACTTCCTTCCACAGTTGATCTTCCGAAATATTGCACCCGACGGTGCTTTTTCCAGCGAGAATCCCGGCTCCGGTGCTCGATCTCCAAATAATCATGAAACATGCAAAATAGATGAAATAACATAAGTATTGTGTCCCAATATGAAATATATCAATGAATAACAGCAAATTATGATATAAAATAGTGATGCAAATTGGACGTATCAACTCCCCCAAGCTTAGACTTCGCTTGTCCCCAAGCGAAACTGAACTCGGTAAACAGGACCACATGTTTATGGAGTGAAGAGTCGATAAATAAAATACGGACAAGAAGCATCATATTCATTCACACAAGACATTATAGTAAACAACTTCCTCATATAATTCAACTTGAAACAAGTATAAGGTAATCACAAATAAAGGTGCATAAGGAATCATAATTGGTGATGGCAAACTTTGTTCTTGGTCAGAGAACATTTAACAAATTATATTCATCTATTGAGCAGCGCTCTTATAATAAAGCTTATGGTAAACTTGCATACTCAATCATATTAATCATTGATGACTTTCAAAGCTATATTCATTCAGGTAAAACTTGTACTAAACAAGAAAGAGTAAAGACATGATGAAGCAAATCACAATATAATGGTTTGATCACAACAACTCAAATGCTTGCTTGAGATGGAGAGAAGTAGGTTTACTGACTCAACATAAAGTAAAAGACAGGCCCTTCGCAGAGGGAAGCAGGGATTAAATCATGTGCTAGAGCTTTTCAGTTTTGAAATCATATAAAGAGAATAAAAGTAAAGTTTTGAGAGGTGTTTGTTGTTGTCAACGACTGGTAGTGGGTACTCTAACCCCCTTGCCAAACAAACCCCCAAAGAGCGGCTCCCATGAAGGACGTTACCTCTACCAGCAAGGTAGATCATCCCTCATCTCTTTTGTTTACACATGTACTTTAGTTTATTTAAGGATGACACTCCCCCCAACCTTTGCTTACACAAGCCATGGCTAACCGAATCCTCGGGTGCCTTCCAACAATCTCATACCATGGAGGAGTGTCTTTTGCAAAATTAAGTTGCTTACTGATGAATCAGGGCAAAACATGTGAAGAGAATTATTAATGAAAGTTGATTAATTGGGGCTGGGAACCCCGTTGCCAGCTCTTACTGCAAAATTATAGGATAAGTGGATGAAGCCACTAGTCCTTTAGTGGAGGCTGCCTAACAAGACTGAAAGATAAAACACCACATACTTCCTCATGAGCTATAAAACATTGACACAAATAAGAAGTAATAAGTTTTGAATTGTTTAAAGGTAGCACATGAAGTATTTACTTGGGATGGCAGAAAATACCATGCAGTAGGTAGGTATGGTGGACACATATGGCATAGGTTTGGGTTCAGGTTTGGATGCACGAGAAGTATTCCCTCTCAGTACAGGTCTTTGGCTAGCAAGGTTAATTAGCAAGCATAAGAGTTGAGGGAAACAAACAAATATACATGTGATAGAAACAATCATGCATCTTACTTGTAAGCACAAACAGTTTTAACTTTAGAATACTAATGCTAAGGACTGATAAGAAAGATAATAATATCTTCTACATGTATTTCCTCTATTCTTCTTAAACTCAAAGTGTTGTTGCTATTGACCATTGCTAAGTTTGCCAAAACCAAATAGATTTACTTAATGCTCCCAAAGTGGTACCAATACTAAAATCAAGATCAATCATATAGTAGAAATTGCAAGCTAAAATAAGGTGTGCAATATGTAAATGATAAGACTTCTCATTAATATTCCATAACGATAACTCACACCAAGGGATACATAGACAAACTAAAGGAGAGATACTTCCACACTGCAACCCATCTCATACGATAACTTCCCTACTCATGATATGACACTACTTGATAGTAAAAAAAAGTAAAAGGTAATGATGATGTGATACCGCGGCACTCCCCCAAGCTTGGAACAAACCAAGGGGATGCCAATACCGATGATGGATTACTCCTTTGGCGATGGTGGTGATGAATCCCTCATGCGCTTCTTACAGATCTCCTTTAGCTTCAGCTTCTCAGCTTGGCAAATCTGCACTAAGTCTCGAAGAGATTCATTGTTATCTGAAGTCGGCGATGGCGAACCTGTGACGGGCATCAAGTAATATCCCAACATTCTACTGGAGTCGGTGATTCTCCTCCCTGAGTATCTCCACTTCTCTTCTTAGAGCTCGGTATTGACCACAAAACTCATCGGTAGTCCGTAGAGCTTCTTCCAGCGCAGGGAAAGAGTCGAGGCCGAGAGCAGGGGTAAGGGTCCCTGCAAGTTATGAGAGAAAGAACGACGAGTATCAACAGATCCCACCAAGACTTGCTTACTCCCCACAGCTTGTTGCTCTTGCTTTGACGACACCCTTTTCACTTCTTCCTTCGAAGGCCCTTTGCCCTTGTTGTCGGAGACCATGATGCTCCTAGATTGAAAACAGATCCTGGCAGAAACAGCTCGAAACAAAACACGTCGAGAGAACGATATACGGACCTCCAGGGGTCCGGGGGATTTTATAATAAAAGTTTTCAGAACAAACGGAAAGTACCAGATCGAACTAGAGTCGGAAAGGGGCGACGAGGCGGCCAGACCATAGGTCGGCGCGGGCCCAGGTCAGGCCGCGCCGGCCTATGGTGGCACGCCCTCGTGCGTCCTTTCCACTCAGTTTCGAACTCGTAAATTTTTATATTTTCCAAAAACAACTAAAATAATGTTCGGAAAGTAAATCGCGAACTTTTCATTACCAGTACTGTTACCTATTCAAAGTCGAGTTCTGGCGGACTGTCAATTTGTCCGTTGATGAAAGCCTCCGGCGTTTCCACTCGAATAATATCAACATCAACATTATAAGAATCACCTGAGATATAATGCTTGAGTCTTTGTCCATTCACCACTTGCGTAGCATTGCCTTGGAGAGAGCTAATTTTAATTGCTCCTGAACGATACACCTCCTCAACAACATATGGTCCTTCCCATTTCGAGAGTAATTTTCCCGCAAAGAATCTGAGACGAGACCGATACAATAGGACTTTATCCCCAATATTAAACTCTCTTTTGATGATCCTTCTATCATGCCATTTTTTAACTTTTTCTTTAAAGAGTTTAGCATTTTCATAAGCTTCACTTCTCCATTCATCTAGAGAACTTAATTGTAGCAATCTCTTATCACCGGTAAGTTTAGGATCTTTATTTAATTCTCTAACAGCTCGATAAGCTTTGTGTTCTAGTTCTAAAGGTAAATGACAAGCTTTTCCGTAAACCATTTTATAAGGTGACATTCCCATGGGGTTTTTATAAGCAGTTCTATAAGCCCATAGTGCGTCTTTCAATTTACTAGCCCAATTCTTTCTAGATTTATTAACGGTTTTCTGCAAGATAGATTTAATTTCTCTATTTGATAATTCTACTTGACCACTACTTTGAGGGTGATAAGCGGAAGCAATTCTATGATTAATACCATACTTAGCAAGAGTTTTTCTAAAACCTCCATGAATAAAATGAGAACCTCCATCAGTCATAATATATCTAGGTACTCCAAATCTAGGAAAAATAACATCCAAAAGCATTTTTAAAGAGGTCTCACCATCAGCACTTTTTGTAGGTATGGCTTCCACCCATTTAGTAACATAATCAACAGCAACAAGTATATGAGTGTTACCTTTTGAAGAGGGAAAAGGTCCAATGAAGTCAAATCCCCAACAATCAAACGGTTCAATAACAAGAGTATAATTCATAGGCATTTCATTGCGTCTGGAGATATTACCAACCCTTTGACATTCATCACAAGATAAAATAAACTTCCTTGCATCTTTGAAGAGAGTTGGCCAATAAAAACCTGATTGTAGAACCTTTTGCGCGGTTCTATCTCCGGCGTGATGTCCTCCATAAGCACTCGCCATGACATTTACTCAATATCTCTTGTTGTTCATATTCGGGAACACACCTTCGCATAATACCATCCACTCCTTCTTTATATAAGTGTGGGTCATCCCGAAATAATGCCTCAAGTCATAAAAGAATTTCCTCCTCTGCTGAGCTGAAAAGGTTGGAGGCAAGTACTTGGAAACAATAAAGTTAGCATAGTCGAGCATACCAAGGATCTGTCTCGCGAACTCACCTTTATTACAGCTAATTGTTCATTTGGAAAACTATCATTAACAGGAACAGGATCATAAGCAATATTTTCCAATCTAGACAAATTATCAGCAACAGGATTATCAGCACCTTTCCTATCTACAATATGTAAATCAAATTTTTGCAAAAGAAGTACCCATCTAATAAGCCTCGGCTTAGCATCTTTCTTTGTCATAAGGTATCTAATTGCAGCATGATCAGTATGAATTGTAACTTTTGAATCAACAATATAAGATCTAAATTTATCACAAGCAAAGACTACAGACTAACAATTCTTTTTCAGTAGTAGCATAATTTCTTTGAGCAGCATCAAGAGTCTTGCTAGCATAATGAATAACATTTAATTTTTTATCTACTCGCTGTCCAAGAACAGCGCCTACAAAGCAAAATCACTAGCATCACACATAATTTCAAAAGGTAAATTCCAATCAGGAGGTTCAACTATAGGAGCAGCTTGTTAAGGCTTTCTTTAGAGTTTCAAAAGCTTCCTTACAATCATCATCAAAAACAAAAGGTACATCTTTTTGAAGAAGATTAGTAAGAGGTTTTGAAATCTTGGAGAAATCTTTAATAAATCTCCTATAAAACCCAAGCATGACCAAGAACACTACGAATACCTTTAACATCCCTTGGATAGGGCATCTTCTCAATAGCTTCAACTTTAGCTCTATCAACTTCAATACCTCTCTCAGAAATTTTATGTCCCAATACAATTCCTTCATTAACCATAAAGTGGCATTTCTCCCAATTAAGAACAAGGTTAGTTTCTTCACATCTCTCGCAAAACTTTATCAAGATTTCGCAAGCAACTATCAAAAGAATTCCCATAGACAGAAAAATCATCCATGAATACTTCCACAATACTCTCACAAAAGCCATGAAAAATAGCAGACATGCATCTTTGAAAAGTAGCAGGGGCATTACATAAACCAAAAGGCATACGCCTATAAGCATAAGTTCCATAGGGACAAGTAAAAGTGGTTTTCTCTTGATCTTTAGTTTTAACAGCAATTTGTGAAAACCCCGAATAACCATCAAGAAAGCAAAAATGAGTATTTTTAGATAACCTTTCTAGCATTTGATCAATAAATGGTAAAGGGTAATGATCTTTCTTAGTAACTTTATTAACTTTTCGATAATCAATGCACATTCTATACCCTACAACTACTCTTTGAGGTATGAGCTCATCATTATCATTAGGCACAATCAGTAATTCCTCCTTTCTTAGGAACGCAATGCACAGGACTAACCCATCTACTATCAGCAATAGGATATATAATACCAGCTTCAAGAAGTCGTAATACCTCATTTCTTACCACATCCTTCATCTTGGGAATTAGACGACGCTGAGGTTCAACAACTGGCTTCGCATCATCTTCCATATTAATGGCATGTTGGCAAATAGAGGAGAAATCCCCTTCAAGTCATCAAGAGTATAGCCAATAGCACCTCGGTGTTTCTTCAATATTTGCAATAATCTTTCTTCTTCAAACTCGTAAGCTTAGAACTAATAATAACGGGATATATTTTCTTATCATCAATATGAGCATATTTAAGATTATCGAGCAAAGGCTTTAAATCAAAAACAGGATCTTCCTTTGGTGGCGGTGTTGTACCCAAGTCTTCCACCGGTAAATCATGCTTGAGAATAGGTTGGCGAAGAAAAATCTCCTCAAGCTCATCTCTTTCTTTCCTAAAAACTTCACTCTCGCTATCCTCCAAATGTTGCTACAAAGGATTATTAGGAACAAGAACAATAGATGCACACTGCTCCATTTTAAAATCATTACTAGGCAAATCAGCTTTATAAGGAGTTTTGGTAAATTTAGAGAAGTTAAACTCATAAGACTCACCAGCAAATTTAGTCAAAATTTTCTCTTTCTTACAATCTATAATAGCTCCACAAGTATTTAGAAAAGGTCTACCAAAAATGATAGGACAATAATCACTAGCAGCAGTAACCAAGTACCAAAAAGTCAGCAGGATATTTAATCTTACCACATAGAACTTCCACATCTCGAACAATACCAATTGGAGAAATAGTTTCTCTATTAGCCAGCTGAATAACCACATCAATATCTTCAAGTTCACAAGAATCAATTTCGTGCATAATCTCCGTGTAAAGCTCATAAGGTATAGCACTAACACTTGCACCAATATCACATAAACCATAATAACAATGATCACCAATTTTAACAGATAGCATAGGAACACTAGCTTGTTTGGGTTTATTAGGATGTGAAACAATATTAGAAGCATCTTCACAAAAAATAATATGACCATCTTCTACATTTTCAGTCACAAGATCTTTAACTATGGCAACAGCAGGTTCAACTTTTATTTGTTCTTCAGGTTCTCTAGGTTTCTTTTCACTTTTATGAACCGCACTATTTATAACAGAGTACTCTTTCATTTTAGCAGGAAACGGAGTTTTTTCAATATAAGCTTCAGGAATAACGCGATCAGCAGTTTCAATTACAACACACTTATTAATTGATGAATCAATTTTATCTTTGTACGGTTCATGATACTTATCAAAATTCTTCTTAGGCAATTCATAATGAGAGGCAAAAGCTTTATAAAGGTTTGCAAAGCAACTTGAGAATCAAGACCATATGTAGCACTCATATTACGAAATGTATCGAGTATCCATAAAAGCTTCAATGCATTTATAATCATAAATTATACCCGATTCTCTATCTTTGTCGTTCTCCCAACCTTCGAGTATTTTCTTGGATCCGATCAAGAAGGTCCCTTTTAAACTCTTCCTTATTGCGTGTAAAGGATCCAGAACAAGAAGTATCCAACAAGGTCTTGTCTTGAAAAGAAAGTCTTGCATAGAAATTATCAATAATAACATTACCAGGAAGCTCATGAATGGGGCATTTGAGTATTAAAGACTTCAATCTCCCCCAAGCTTGGGCAATACTCTCTGTAACACCCCAAATTTCAAAACAAAGAGAAAATGAATTTCCTTTTTCCAAAAATGTGAACCAACAAAAACTTTTCTTACATAGGGTGCTATGCTTAGTGCTCCTACCTATTACTTGTGTTTTTGCCATGATGAGTGTTATTATGCTTATGTGATAAACCCTAAAACCCTAAAGTGATCAAGTGAAGATCACAAACCAAATGAAATTAAAAGAGAAAGAAATCAAATAAGAAAAACCCTAAACCCTAACCTTCTCAAAAATCATTTGGATCTATTTTGAGAAACCTAAATTAAAGAAAAAGCCATATGTGGGCCTATAGCCTTAATAGGAAAATCTTGAACCCTACCTTTTCTTACTTTGCTAAATAATGGTGAACCACTCGCAAAACTTATTAAACCCTAAACCTCATCCATCTTGTCATCAATCTTTGAGAAATAAAATAAAAAGGAAAGATCTTATTTAAGAAAAAGGGGCATATGCAAGCCCATGGCTATTTTGTGTAAAAACTAAAACTTTGTTTGCTTACCTGGTGTAGATTATTGGAAATACCTCAACACACTCAACAAAGCACTTACCAACCAATTCAAGTAAGAAACAAAATAAAATCCAACATATGCATAGAGGCATATGTGGCACTTAGCCAAATTATCCAATCTTGACCTAGCCACCCCCATTGCCTCAATTTGGTTTGAACCCTTTACCCAACTTATTCTAACACCAAATAAACCTCACTCTTGTCAAAGTGAAGCAAAGAAAAATAAAAGAATAAAAGTTAGAAAATCACAAAACCTTTACATATGGTTTATGCCATTTTTTCTAAATCTTTGACCTAGACTATGTTGGTCTTCACCATTAGTTGTATTATGTTACTTAACACTTATTACAACTTTTTGAATCAAAGAAACACAAATCAAATCAAATTCAAACTCAAAATTGGCTCACATACAATAATGGTCAAATCTGTCTTTTATAATCTGGTCACTACTTTGAGCCCTTGTATCTCAAGATTCTCAAACTAAACTTCCTCAATTCTTTGCATGTCATCTAGGAGTACATCAAAAAGAACAACTTTTGTAAAGACCATCATGCCAAATTCATTTTGGATCACAAACTATGCTCATGCAAAGTTGAGACTTTTTATTATGTGCAACAATCTCACTTTGTCAAATCTTGCAATTCTTTGATTTTTAAAATTCCACCACCACACATAATTGCCTCTGGTCATTTACCACTTAACCAAACTCAGCACTTTCAAATTGTGTAACCATATGAGCTCAACCAAAATTTGCAAGAAATGGATTTGGGCAAATATGGAATAATTGCAAACTCTACTTAAATTGATGTTTTGGCCAAACCAACTGACCCAAGCTACTCTACCCTGTCCCCTGGTTCTCTCTCTAACCCATGCATGTATAAGAACTCAAGGAGAAACCCTAAGGAGGCAAGGACATGGCCATGCCGGCCATGTCACCACCATGCCGCACCACCTCTCTTCCCCTTCATCTCCAACCCTGGCCCTGGTGTCCAGTACCTCCACCTCACCTCCCTGGTCACACCTAGCATCTCCATCGCCACGGACAACGTCGACAGCCGCCGCACGACGCGCGCCCAGGACGGCCGGGACATGCCGCCGACGCCGCAGCGAGTGCACGTACGGGCACCACCGGACACGCGCCGCGCCACCACCTCGGCCACGCCCTGTACCTCCTCTCGACGCCGTGAGCATCACCATGCCACCACGGACGCGCCAGACACGCGCGCGACCACTGCCCTTGCCCGCCGCCGCCGGAGACAAGGACGGAATCCCGCCGCATCCGCGCCGCACACGCCATCGCCCGACCGTCGTACGCCTCGCCGTACCGCGCCATTAATGCCCCAAGGACCGTCGTGACATCGCCTACCTCCTGCGCACCTTCCTCGCTCCTTCGCCGCTGTGGACCGACGACCCCGCCGTTGACCTCGCCCGCGCCCCGCAGCACCACGAGCGCCTATGAAAGGAGAGCTCATCCTCCTCATCTGAGCACGCCAATCGACTTCCCTCCCTCCTCTGAGCCTCCTCGCACTCTCTCCCCTCAACATTGCGCACCACCGCCGCTCAATTGCATCATCGCCGCCCGTGCTCCGCCGCAGAAGCCGCCGGAGCTAGAAGCCACCTCGGGACCTCGCGACTTGTTCGAGAAGCATCGCCGTCATCGACAACCTCCTCCTGCCTCGTCGCCGACCCTCGCCGGAGTCCCCGCTCGCCGTCGACCCCCTTCCTCCGCCGCGTCCGCGTCTGCCTCTCGTCGACGACGACGACGATCCTCTGCCGTCCGATCTCCTTCTAATCTAACGACTCACCGCCTCCAGTACCGTTTCGGTAAGCAACAGCCACTGACAGGCGGGTCCCCTGCTGTCAGGCAGCCCACGCGTCTGTGGACCGTGGTGGGCTGGACCTGGGCCGTTTTAATTCAATTTGGCCCAACTCTGTTTCCCGCCAGCCCGTTAATTTAAACCCAGTTTTAATTAAATTCAACTCAATCTCAATACTGGCCCCAACTTTGAAAATTCATAGAATCTGTTTGACTTGGCCAAATTTTACAAATTATATATATTTGGAAAGCTTAGGATTTTATCTACACAATGCCACTGGAATCAAACCAATATCTGTTGTAGAATTAAAGTAGCAAAATAAACAAGACATGGACTTTTCTCGCCTTAGAATAATTATTAAAAATCCACCAAAAAATGCTTTTAAGTTAATTCCAACTCCTATAAATCACATTACACTTGTACTAATTGTTTATGCAAAAGTATACCATGCTCACTTTGCATGATCATGCCATAGTTTAAATAAAGGACTATATGGCTATTTCTAGTCAAAGATATTGTCCAAAACTATTAATAAATCATAGGGGAGTTTTTCTCTCATTTAAATCTTGTCATGAACAATTCAAAATGAGGTAGAGACTCTGGTCATATATGTCTCATATGAATTGTTGATGATATTAACTCACCTCAATAGTAGTTGTTAACTTAGTTACAACTATGTGTTAAATCATATGAGAGGTATTCCTCTCATTTAAATCTAGTTCTCAAGTAATTCAACATGAGGTAGTGACCATGGTCTATATAATCTCATATTGAGTTATTTGGTGACATTAAATCACTACCATGTTAGGATTAAATTGTATGAAGTGTTTCACTTCATTTAAATCTTGTCCCAAGTACTTTCATATGAATTTTGAACCCCTGGTCAAATGCTCTCATATGAAATACTTGGAGATTTTAAATCATTTGTAGAAGTGTTAAATAGTATGAGGTATCTCTGCCTCATTTAAATCATTTTTTCAAATGATGATGATGAATGGTTGACTTAGGTCAACATGAATTCATGTGTGATTGTTTGAGAAATTAAATCTTAAGAAGATTTCAATGAGAGGAAATTATTTCTCAAGAACCATATGGAAACTATCATTTACATATATAATGAGAGGAAATTATTTGTCCTCAAGCAACACCACCAATGCACCCTAATTATATTAATTGTGTGCTTAGAGTAGCTTGTGTGAATATGTGTGATAGCCATTGAATTAGCTTGGTGATTGTATCCTCGTATTCATATTTTAGACGCTAGTACCGGAGACTATCGGGAGGAGGAAGTCTACTTTCAAGGAGAAGAAGACCACTTTGACCACCTCAACCACCAAGGCAAGCTATACTCTTGCAAGCTAACACCTTTGCAAGTTCTATTGTTGCAAGATAATACTCTTGCAAAGTGCAAAGATCACCATGAGCAAGGCATTACTCCCTTTAATTTATGCTTATGATCCTATGTCCCAGTTTTACCTTACAAGCTTTATTTACTTTTGTTTTATCAAAGTACCTTTTGATTCATGATTCACTGGGTTAGTATTGGATTAGTACAAGAGTATCAAAGTTAGTCTAGAAGCAAAGCAAATTACTTAGCACCCCTCATACCTAGATGCTAGTGCTAAATTGAAATTGGCTATGCTAGATGGGAATTTGTGTGTGTGCAATGACTATGAAAACCTTGGAATGATGAGTCATTCTATTGAAAGATTTTGAAGGTGAATATGACTTGTGAATGACTTGGTGAATTTTACCAAAACTGATGGTTGGGTTCGGATGCGATACCATTCCAATTTTACAAGTACCCCCACAATACCTGATTATGGGTAAGGGCTTAACTGGAAATTTATGTACCTTAGTATGGGTTCCCTCTAAACAAGCGTCATCGGGGTTATGGCCGGAGGCTGCCTCTACAACAAAAGCAATGATGAGAAATGACGTGAGTTGAGGTGAATGTCCGGCCCAAGCCTCGTGCAGCTCCCGAGCCGACAGTTTGTCTTCACTGGGAGGCCAAGCTCATGGGGAGAGGTGCCTATACTAGGGTATGTAGGTGAAAGGTTATGGTTGGTAGTCCGCACACGGAGTGTGATAAATCAGGGCCAGTTAACTCTGACGGATTATTGCAAATGTTGTGGCACAAGTGTACGACCTCTGCAGAGTGTAGAACTATTCGAATAGCCGCGTCCACGGTTATGGACGGTTGGAAAGGCCATACTGTTCCGTCATCAGACCATTTTCAAAAATGTGACATGTGAAGGGTGACATGTGATTTGAACTTGAAATGGTGACTTTGACTTGAAAACACAACTGAGTTGTGGGGATGACACTAATGTCCCTACTTGAGTTAGTTAGCACTTGAAGAGTTTTTATTTCAAATACTTGTGAACTAAAATTGGCTTTATGCAAAAGAAACTAGAGCTTAGCATCCCCCTTACTAGAAATGTTAGTACTTACATTAGTATTAGTTTGCGAGTACTTTGAAGTACTCACCGCTTTGTCCCTGGCTATTCGAATGGCCAGACTATGAAGAGGAACAGCAGTATGAAGAGGATGAACAGCAGGACGTCTACGACAACTAGGACTACACCTGACGTCAAGCGTTGGCCTGTGGACTAGAGAGTCCCTTATCTTTACGCTTCCGCTATGTATTTGTGATGTGTGTTGAAACAATAGTTAAACTATTATTGTAATATTGGATCATGTGATCTATTTGTAAGACGACTATGATATGTAATGAATGATGACTTATGATATTCAACTGTTATGTCTCGCAACAACAATATTCCCGGGATTGCGATGTATGGCATAACAGGCATCTGGACTTAAAAATCCGGGTGTTGACAAGTTGGTATCAGAGCCATTGTTTGACCTTAGGAGACCCTAGTTAGAATGGACGTCTGAAAAACTTAGTTTCAAAATCAATGAAGTGAATATTTATGAAAATTTATTCTCACTCTTATCCTGGATAACTCTTTTTCAAAAAGAGAAATTTAGGCTCTACTTTTCCTTGAAATTCTACATAAAATTGTGCACACTTGATCACTTCACTAACTTACTTATCCTAATTGCTCACAGATGGAGTACCAATGGGAGTTCCATCAGCTTGGTCACGGAAGCGACCTAAGGTTCGAAAAGGATTTGAAGCAACTAGTGGAATATCTAGGACACCCGTATCCCGAGTTCTTCGGAATACCCCTCAACAACCACTCCGGAGAACCCCCTCGGTGGGAAGTTTCTACTGATCTACGAAGAAATCTGGGAGCCCCGGTATGGGAAACCATCTGGTTTTCACGTAACGGGAAGCACTCGGAAGGAAGGACTAGTCAGTGCTATGCAAGAAGCCACTGCCCGTCTGTGTGGACAAAATGAAAACAAGATCAAGAACACTCGCTTCATCTACTACCCAAGACATGACTCCATGGGAAGACCGATGACCATGCCACCACACACGGAGATGAACCCCTATGTAGCACACCAGGACTTCAGGCTGTACAAAACCCGCAGGGATTTGGACAACGCCCTCGCCTCTCGCCAAGCACATCACCCGTGAAGACGAAGAATCCACCCGGAAGAGTAGTATCACCCCAGCACTTAAGTAGGTGTGAGTTGTATCAGGATCCCCTTGTATCGTAGAGCGAATGAATGGTTCTTCAAACCAATGGTGTGTTAGATTTGTCATGTGTGATGTTTGGTATGAATGAAAAAGTGTTGTTGGTTTTTACCCCCTCAACACTACTCAACTTTCAAGTTTTGAACTTGTGAACTTAAATTCAAACAAACCGTAGAAATTTCCCTCTTATCTTATCATCTACTCCGATGTTCAGATGGCCCCACCAACCCGCAGCGCCACCCAAGACGCCATGATGCAGATGCTAGAGATGATGATGGCAGACCGAGAAGCCGAGAGAGCTGAACGCCAAGCCAACATTGCTGCACTGCAGCTGATTGCTCGTAACAACAACGGCCATGGAAACCACGACCACCCTGGGTCAAAACTAAAGAACTTTCAAAACACCAACCCACCTAGTTTCAGCAAGACCGAAGAGCCCCTCGACGCAGATGACTGGCTCCAGACCATGGAGAACAACCTGGAAGTTGCGGGAGTAGAAGCCGCGGAAAAGTACTCGTTCGCCACCCACTACTCGTCGGGATCCGCACGAGCCTGGTGGACCAGCGCCCGCGCAATGAATGCTGGACAGATGATGACATGGGAAGACTTCAAGCTGAAATTCAGCAAATACCATGTGCCCCAAGGACTGATCAAAAAGATGAGAGACGAGTTCCGCGAACTCAAGCAAGTGCGAATGTCCGTGGTGGAATACCGCGACAGGTTTCTCACTCGTCAAGGTACGCCCCGGATGAGACCGACACCAACGAGAAAAGAAAGGAGAGATTTCGAACGGACCGCACGACGAGATGCAAACCGTGTTAGTGAACATTCCGTTCGCCGACTTAGAAGCCCTAGTGGACTCAGCCATACAGCATGGAAGGAAAGCCGCATCGTGCCAATGAGAACCGCAAGCGCAGGATGATGAACCGAGTGGATCCCACCATACCCGAAGTACCGCAACAACTCCTCCGGAGGATTCACCCCAAGACACAACAAGCCCCCTGCTCGGAGTTATCGCCCCAACTACACCAAGCAACAACGGAGGACCCCGTAAGCCCGGAGGTAACAACAACAACAGCCACCACAACAACAACAACCCCAACAGCAACAACAACAAAGGGAACAACCACAACACCAACACTGGCCCGAGAACTGGAAGCAATGCCATCCCCGTCACCCCGAAGGACAAGTCAATTGTAAACTGCTATGAATGTGGAGTTGTGGGTCATTACTCCAATGAGTGCCCCAAGAGATTCGCCAAGATTGACGGCAACACCGCTGCACCTGCTCAGAACCAACGCCGCTTTGCCGCAAGAAAGAACCGAACAACAACGGCCGCTACTACAACATGACTGCCGCAGAAGACCAAGAAGCACCTCAAGCCATGCCAAGTATGTTCCCTGCTAAAATCATATCGCCCAATCTCTCTTAGGAACCTAACTTTTCTTAAAATCTCGGGACGAGATTTGTTTAAGGGGGAAGGGTTTGTAACACCCCAAATTTCAAAACAAAGAGAAAATGAATTTCCTTTTTCCAAAAATGTGAACCAACAAAAACTTTTCTTACATAGGGTGCTATGCTTAGTGCTCCTACCTATTACTTGTGTTTTTGCCATGATGAGTGTTATTATGCTTATGTGATAAACCCTAAAACCCTAAAGTGATCAAGTGAAGATCACAAACCAAATGAAATTAAAAGAGAAAGAAATCAAATAAGAAAAACCCTAAACCCTAACCTTCTCAAAAATCATTTGGATCTATTTTGAGAAACCTAAATTAAAGAAAAAGCCATATGTGGGCCTATAGCCTTAATAGGAAAAACTTGAACCCTACCTTTTCTTACTTTGCTAAATAATGGTGAACCACTGCAAAACTTATTAAACCCTAAACCTCATCCATCTTGTCATCAATCTTTGAGAAATAAAATAAAAAGGAAAGATCTTATTTAAGAAAAAGGGGCATATGCAAGCCCATGGCTATTTTGTGTAAAAACTAAAACTTTGTTTGCTTACCTGGTGTAGATGATTGGAAATACCTCAACACACTCAACAAAGCACTTACCAACCAATTCAAGTAAGAAACAAAATAAAATTCAACATATGCATAGAGGCATATGTGGCACTTAGCCAAATTATCCAATCCTGACCTAGCCACCCCCATTGCCTCAATTTGGTTTGAACCCTTTACCCAACTTATTCTAACACCAAATAAACCTCACTCTTGTCAAAGTGAAGCAAAGAAAAATAAAAGAATAAAAGTTAGAAAATCACGACCTTTACATATGGTTTATGCCATTTTTTCTAAATCTTTGACCTAGACTATGTTGGTCTTCACCATTAGTTGTATTATGTTACTTAACACTTATTACAACTTTTTGAATCAAAGAAACACAAATCAAATCAAATTCAAACTCAAAATTGGCTCACATACAATAATGGTCAAATCTGTCTTTTATAATCTGGTCACTACTTTGAGCCCTTGTATCTCAAGATTCTCAAACTAAACTTCCTCAATTCTTTGCATGTCATCTAGGAGTACATCAAAAAGAACAACTTTTGTAAAGACCATCATGCCAAATTCATTTTGGATCACAAACTATGCTCATGCAAAGTTGAGACTTTTTATTATGTGCAACAATCTCACTTTGTCAAATCTTGCAATTCTTTGATTTTTAAAATTCCACCACCACACATAATTGCCTCTGGTCATTTACCACTTAACCAAACTCACCACTTTCAAATTGTGTAACCATATGAGCTCAACCAAAATTTGCAAGAAATGGATTTGGGCAAATATGGAATAATTGCAAACTCTACTTAAATTGATGTTTTGGCCAAACCAATCGACCCAAGCTACTCTACCATGTCCCCTGGTTCTCTCTCTAACCCATGCATGTATAAGAACTCAAGGAGAAACCCTAAGGAGGCAAGGACATGGCCATGCCGGCCATGTCACCACCATGCCGCACCACCTCTCTTCCCCTTCATCTCCAACCCCGGCCCCGGTGTCCAGCACCTCCACCTCACCTCCCTGGTCACGCCTAGCATCTCCATCGCCACGGACAACGTCGACAGCCGCCGCACGACGCGCGCCCAGGACGGCCAGGACATGCCGCTGACGTCGCAGCAGTGCACGTACGGGCACCACTGGACACGCGCCGCGCCATCACCTCGGCCACGCCCTGTACCTCCTCTCGACGCCGTGAGCATCACCATGCCACCACGGACGCGCCAGACACGCGCGCGACCACTGCCCTTGCCCGCCGCCGCCGGAGACAAGGACGGAATCCCGCCGCATCCGCGCCAGTACACGCCATCGCCCGACCATCGTACGCCTCGCCGTACCGCGCCATTAATGCCCCAAGGACCGTCGTGACATCGCCTACCTCCTGCGCACCTTCCTCGCTCCTTCGCCGCTGTGGACCGACGACCCCGCCGTTGACCTCGCCCGCGCCCCGCAGCACCACGAGCGCCTATAAAAGGAGAGTTCATCCTCCTCATCTGAGCACGCCAATCGACTTCCCTCCCTCCTCTGAGCCTCCTCGCACTCTCTCCCCTCAACATTGCGCACCACCGCCGCTCAATTGCATCATCGCCGCCCGTGCTCCGCCGCGTAGCCGCCGGAGCTAGAAGCCACCTCGGGACCCGCGACTTGTTCGAGAAGCATCGCCGTCATCGACAACCTCCTCCCGCCTCGTCGCCGCCCCTCGCCGGAGTCCAGGATCGCCGCCGACCCCCTACCTCCGCCGTGTCCGCGTCTGCCTCTCGTCGACGACGACGACGATCCTCTGCCGTCCGATCTCCCTCTAATCTAACGACTCACAGCCTCCAGTACCGTTTCGGTAAGCAACAGCCACTGACAGGCGGGTCCCCTGCTGTCAGGCAGCCCACGCATCTGTGGACCGTGGTGGGCTGGACGTGGGCCGTTTTTATTTCAATTCGGCCCAACTCAGTTTCCCGCCGACTCGTTAATTTAAACCCAGTTTTAATTAAATTCAACTCAATCTCAATACTGGCCCCAACTTTAAAAATTCATAGAATCTGTTTGACTTGGCCAAATTTTACAAATTATATATATTTGGAAAGCTTAGGATTTTATCTACACAATGCCACTGGAATCAAACCAATATCTGTTGTAGAATTAAAGTAGCAAAATAAACAAGACATGGACTTTTCTGCCTTAGAATAATTATTAAAAATCCACCAAAAAATGCTTTTAAGTTAATTCCAACTCCTATAAATCACATTACACTTGTACTAATTGTTTATGCAAAAGTATACCATGCTCACTTTGCATGATCATGCCATAGTTTAAATAAAGGACTATATGGCTATTTCTAGTCAAAGATATTGTCCAAAACTATTAATAAATCATAGGGGAGTTTTTCTCTCATTTAAATCTTGTCATGAACAATTCAAAATGAGGTAGAGACTCTGGTCATATATGTCTCATATGAATTGTTGATGATATTAACTCACCTCAATAGTAGTTGTTAACTTAGTTACAACTATGTGTTAAATCATATGAGAGGTATTCCTCTCATTTAAATCTTGTTCTCAAGTAATTCAACATGAGGTAGTGACCATGGTCTATATAATCTCATATTGAGTTATTTGGTGACATTAAATCACTACCATGTTAGGATTAAATTGTATGAAGTGTTTCACTTCATTTAAATCTTGTCCCAAGTACTTTCATATGAATTTTGAACCCCTGGTCAAATGCTCTCATATGAAATACTTGGAGATTTTAAATCATTTGTAGAAGTGTTAAATAGTATGAGGTATCTCTGCCTCATTTAAATCATTTTTTCAAATGATGATGATGAATGGTTGACTTAGGTCAACATGAATTCATGTGTGATTGTTTGAGAAATTAAATCTTAAGAAGATTTCAATGAGAGGAAATTATTTCTCAAGAACCATATGGAAACTATCATTTACATATATAATGAGAGGAAATTATTTGTCCTCAAGCAACACCACCAATGCACCCTAATTATATTAATTGTGTGCTTAGAGTAGCTTGTGTGAATATGTGTGATAGCCATTGAATTAGCTTGGTGATTGTATCCTCGTATTCATATTTTAGACGCTAGTACCGTGAGACTATCGGGAGGAGGAAGTCTACTTTCAAGGAGAAGAAGACCACTTTGACCACCTCAACCACCAAGGCAAGCTATACTCTTGCAAGCTAACACCTTTGCAAGTTCTATTGTTGCAAGATAATACTCTTGCAAAGTGCAAAGCTCACCATGAGCAAGGCATTACTCCCTTTAATTTATGCTTATGATCCTATGTCCCAGTTTTACCTTACAAGCTTTATTTACTTTTGTTTTATCAAAGTACCTTTTGATTCATGATTCACCGGGTTAGTATTGGATTAGTACAAGAGTATCAAAGTTAGTCTAGAAGCAAAGCAAATTACTTAGCACCCCTCATACCTAGATGCTAGTGCTAAATTGAAATTGGCTATGCTAGATGGGAATTTGTGTGTGTGCAATGACTATGAAAACCTTGGAATGATGAGTCATTCTATTGAAAGATTTTGAAGGTGAATATGACTTGTGAATGACTTGGTGAATTTTACCAAAACTGATGGTTGGGTTCGGATGCGATACCATTCCAATTTTACAAGTACCCCCACAATACCCGATTATGGGTAAGGGCTTAACTGGAAATTTATGTACCTTAGTATGGGTTCCCTCTAAACAAGCGTCATCGGGGTTATGCTTGGAGGCTGCCTCTACAACAAAAGCAATGATGAGAAATGACGTGAGTTGAGGTGAATGTCCGACCCAAGCCTCGTGCAGTTCCCGGGTTGGCGGTTTGCTTTCACCGGGAGGCCAAGCTCATGGGGAGAGGTGCCTATACTAGGGTATGTAGGTGAAAGGTTATGGTTGGTAGTCCGCACACGGAGTGTGATAAATCAGGAGCCGATTAACTCGACGGATTATTGCAAATGTTGTGGCACAAGTGTACGACCTCTGCAGAGTGTAGAACTATTCGAATAGCCGCGTCCACGGTTATGGACGGTTGGAAAGGCCATACTTGTTCCGTCATCGGACCATTTTCAAAAATGTGACATGTGAAGGGTGACATGTGATTTGAACTTGAAATGGTGACTTTGACTTGAAAACACAACCGAGTTGTGGGGATGACACTAATGTCCCTACTTGAGTTAGTTAGCACTTGAAGAGTTTTTATTTCAAATACTTGTGAACTAAAATTGGCTTTATGCAAAAGAAACTAGAGCTTAGCATCCCCCTTACTAGAAATGTTAGTACTTACATTAGTATTAGTTTGCGAGTACTTTGAAGTACTCACCGCTTTGTCCTCGGCTATTCGAATGGCCGGACTATGAAGAGGAACGAGCAGTATGAAGAGGATGAACAGCAGGACGTCTACGACAACTAGGACTACACCGACGTCAAGCGTTGGCCCGTGGACTAGAGAGTCCCTTATCTTTACGCTTCCGCTATGTATTTGTGATGTGTGTTGAAACAATAGTTAAACTATTATTGTAATATTGGATCATGTGATCTATTTGTAAGACGACTATGATATGTAATGAATGATGACTTATGATATTCAACTGTTATGTCTCGCAACAACAATATTCCTGGGATTGCGATGTATGGCATAACAGGCATCTGGACTTAAAAATCCGGGTGTTGACAAGTTGGTATCAGAGCCATTGTTTGACCTTAGGAGACCCTAGTTAGAATGGACGTCTGAAAAACTTAGTTTCAAAATCAATGAAGTGAATATTTATGAAAATTTATTCTCACTCTTATCCTGGATAACTCTTTTTCAAAAAGAGAAATTTAGGCTCTACTTTTCCTTGAAATTCTACATAAAATTGTGCACACTTGATCACTTCACTAACTTACTTATCCTAATTGCTCACGAGATGGAGTACCAATGGGAGTTCCATCAGCTTGGTCACGGAAGCGACCTAAGGTTCGAAAAGGATTTGAAGCAACTAGTGGAATATCTAGGACACCCGTATCCCGAGTTCTTCGGAATACCCCTCAACAACCACTCCGGAGAACCCCCTCGGTGGGAAGTTTCTACTGATCTACGAAGAAATCTGGGAGCCCCGGTATGGGAAACCATCTGGTTTTCTGTAACGGGAAGCACCTGGAAGGAAGGACTAGTCAGTGCTATGCAAGAAGCCACTGCCCGTCTGTGTGGACAAAATGAAAACAAGATCAAGAACACTCGCTTCATCTACTACCCAAGACATGACTCCATGGGAAGACCGATGACCATGCCACCACACACGGAGATGAACCCCTATGTAGCACACCAGGACTTCAGGCTGTACAAAACCCGCAGGGATTTGGACAACGCCCTCGCCTCTCGCCAAGCACATCACCCGTGAAGACGAAGAATCCACCCGGAAGAGTAGTATCACCCCAGCACTTAAGTAGGTGTGAGTTGTATCAGGATCCCCTTGTATCGTAGAGCGAATGAATGGTTCTTCAAACCAATGGTGTGTTAGATTTGTCATGTGTGATGTTTGGTATGAATGAAAAAGTGTTGTTGGCTTTTACCCCCTCAACACTACTCAACTTTCAAGTTTTGAACTTGTGAACTTAAATTCAAACAAACCGTAGAAATTTCCCTCTTATCTTATCATCTACTCCGATGTTCAGATGGCCCCACCAACCCGCAGCGCCACCCAAGACGCCATGATGCAGATGCTAGAGATGATGATGGCAGACCGAGAAGCCGAGAGAGCTGAACGCCAAGCCAACATTGCTGCACTGCAGCTGATTGCTCAGAACAACAACGGCCATGGAAACCACGACCACCCTGGGTCAAAACTAAAGAACTTTCAAAACACCAACCCACCTAGTTTCAGCAAGACCGAAGAGCCCCTCGACGCAGATGACTGGCTCCAGACCATGGAGAACAACCTGGAAGTTGCGGGAGTAGAAGCCGCAGAAAAAGTACTGTTCGCCACCCACTACCTGTCAGGATCTGCACGAGCCTGGTGGACAAGCGCCCGCGCAATGAATGCTGGACAGATGATGACATGGGAAGACTTCAAGCTGAAATTCAGCAAATACCATGTGCCCCAAGGACTGATCAAAAAGATGAGAGACGAGTTCCGCGAACTCAAGCAAGGCAGAATGTCTGTGGTGGAATACCGCGACAGGTTTCTCACTCTATCAAGGTACGCCCCGGATGAGACCGACACCAACGAGAAAAGAAAGGAGAGATTTCTGAACGGACTGCACGACGAGATGCAAACTGTGTTAGTGAACATTCCGTTCGCTGACTTAGAAGCCCTAGTGGACTCAACCATACAGATGGAAGGAAAGCCGCATCGAGGCCAATGAGAACCGCAAGCGCAGGATGATGAACCAGAGTGGATCCCACCATACCCGTAAGTACCGCAACAACTCCTCTGGAGGATTCACCCCAAGACACAACAAGCCCCCTGCTCAGAGTTATCGCCCCAACTACACCAGCAACAACGGAGGACCCCAGAAGCCCGGAGGTAACAACAACAACAGCCACCACAACAACAACAACCCCAACAGCAACAACAACAAAGGGAACAACCACAACACCAACACTGGCCCGAGAACTGGAAGCAATGCCATCCCCGTCACCCCGAAGGACAAGTCAACTGTAAACTGCTATGAATGTGGAGTTGTGGGTCATTACTCCAATGAGTGCCCCAAGAGATTCGCCAAGATTGACGGCAACACCGCTGCACCTGCTCAGAACCAACGCCGCTTTGCCGCAAGAAAGAACCAGAACAACAACGGCCGCTACTACAACATGACTGCCGCAGAAGACCAAGAAGCACCTCAAGCCATGCCAAGTATGTTCCCTGCTAAACTCATATCGCCCAATCTCTCTTAGGAACCTAAATTTTCTTAAAATCTCGGGACGAGATTTGTTTAAGGGGGAAGGGTTTGTAACACCCCAAATTTCAAAACAAAGAGAAAATGAATTTCCTTTTTCCAAAAATGTGAACCAACAAAAACTTTTCTTACATAGGGTGCTATGCTTAGTGCTCCTACCTATTACTTGTGTTTTTGCCATGATGAGTGTTATTATGCTTATGTGATAAACCCTAAAACCCTAAAGTGATCGAGTGAAGATCACAAACCAAATGAAATTAAAAGAGAAAGAAATCAAATAAGAAAACCCTAAACCCTAACCTTCTCAAAAATCATTTGGATCTATTTTGAGAAACCTAAATTAAAGAAAAAGCCATATGTGGGCCTATAGCCTTAATAGGAAAATCTTGAACCCTACCTTTTCTTACTTTGCTAAATAATGGTGAACCACTGCAAAACTTATTAAACCCTAAACCTCATCCATCTTGTCATCAATCTTTGAGAAATAAAATAAAAAGGAAAGATCTTATTTAAGAAAAAGGGGCATATGCAAGCCCATGGCTATTTTGTGTAAAAACTAAAACTTTGTTTGCTTACCTGGTGTAGATGATTGGAAATACCTCAACACACTCAACAAAGCACTTACCAACCAATTCAAGTAAGAAACAAAATAAAATCCAACATATGCATAGAGGCATATGTGGCACTTAGCCAAATTATCCAATCTTGACCTAGCCACCCCCATTGCCTCAATTTGGTTTGAACCCTTTACCCAACTTATTCTAACACCAAATAAACCTCACTCTTGTCAAAGTGAAGCAAAGAAAAATAAAAGAATAAAAGTTAGAAAATCACAAAACCTTTACATATGGTTTATGCCATTTTTTCTAAATCTTTGACCTAGACTATGTTGGTCTTCACCATTAGTTGTATTATGTTACTTAACACTTATTACAACTTTTTGAATCAAAGAAACACAAATCAAATCAAATTCAAACTCAAAATTGGCTCACATACAATAATGGTCAAATCTGTCTTTTATAATCTGGTCACTACTTTGAGCCCTTGTATCTCAAGATTCTCAAACTAAACTTCCTCAATTCTTTGCATGTCATCTAGGAGTACATCAAAAAGAACAACTTTTGTAAAGACCATCATGCCAAATTCATTTTGGATCACAAACTATGCTCATGCAAAGTTGAGACTTTTTATTATGTGCAACAATCTCACTTTGTCAAATCTTGCAATTCTTTGATTTTTAAAATTCCACCACCACACATAATTGCCTCTCGGTCATTTACCACTTAACCAAACTCACCACTTTCAAATTGTGTAACCATATGAGCTCAACCAAAATTTGCAAGAAATGGATTTGGGCAAATATGGAATAATTGCAAACTCTACTTAAATTGATGTTTTGGCCAAACCAACTGACCCAAGCTACTCTACCCTGTCCCCTGGTTCTCTCTCTAACCCATGCATGTATAAGAACTCAAGGAGAAACCCTAAGGAGGCAAGGATATGGCCATGCCGGCCATGTCACCACCATGCCGCACCACCTCTCTTCCCCTTCATCTCCAACCCTGGCCCTGGTGTCCAGTACCTCCACCTCACCTCCCTGGTCACGCCTAGCATCTCCATCGCCACGGACAACGTCGACAGCCGCCGCACGACGCGCGCCCAGGACGGCCAGGACATGCCGCTGACGTTGCAGCAGTGCACGTACGAGCACCACTGGACACGCGCCACGCCATCACCTCGGCCACGCCCTGTACCTCCTCTCGACGCCGTGAGCATCACCATGCCACCACGGACGCGCCAGACACGCGCGCGACCACTGCCCTTGCCCGCCGCCGCCGGAGACAAGGACGGAATCCCGCCGCATCCGCGCCAGTACACGCCATCGCCCGACCGTCGTACGCCTCGCCGTACCGCGCCATTAATGCCCCAAGGACCGTCGTGACATCGCCTACCTCCTGCGCACCTTCCTCGCTCCTTCGCCGCTGTGGACCGACGACCCCGCCGTTGACCTCGCCCGCGCCCCGCAGCACCACGAGCGCCTATAAAAGGAGAGCTCATCCTCCTCATCTGAGCACGCCAATCGACTTCCCTCCCTCCTCTGAGCCTCCTCGCACTCTCTCCCCTCAACATTGCGCACCACCGCCGCTCAATTGCATCATCGCCGCCCGTGCTCCGCCGCAGAAGCCGCCGGAGCTAGAAGCCACCTCGGGACCTGCGACTTGTTCGAGAAGCATCGCCGTCATCGACAACCTCCTCCTGCCTCGTCGCCGACCCTCGCCGGAGTCCCTGCTCGCCGTCGACCCCCTTCCTCCGCCGCGTCCGCGTCTGCCTCTCGTCGACGACGACGACGATCCTCTGCCGTCCGATCTCCTTCTAATCTAACGACTCACCGCCTCCAGTACCGTTTCGGTAAGCAACAGCCACTGACAGGCGGGTCCCCTGCTGTCAGGCAGCCCACGCGTCTGTGGACCGTGGTGGGCTGGACCTGGGCCGTTTTTATTCAATTTGGCCCAACTATGTTTCCCACTGACTCGTTAATTTAAACCCGAGTTTTAATTAAATTCAACTCAATCTCAATACTGGCCCCAACTTTGAAAATTCATAGAATCTGTTTGACTTGGCCAAATTTTACAAATTATATATATTTGGAAAGCTTAGGATTTTATCTACACAATGCCACTGGAATCAAACCAATATCTGTTGTAGAATTAAAGTAGCAAAATAAACAAGACATGGACTTTTCTCGCCTTAGAATAATTATTAAAAATCCACCAAAAAATGCTTTTAAGTTAATTCCAACTCCTATAAATCACATTACACTTGTACTAATTGTTTATGCAAAAGTATACCATGCTCACTTTGCATGATCATGCCATAGTTTAAATAAAGGACTATATGGCTATTTCTAGTCAAAGATATTGTCCAAAACTATTAATAAATCATAGGGGAGTTTTTCTCTCATTTAAATCTTGTCATGAACAATTCAAAATGAGGTAGAGACTCTGGTCATATATGTCTCATATGAATTGTTGATGATATTAACTCACCTCAATAGTAGTTGTTAACTTAGTTACAACTATGTGTTAAATCATATGAGAGGTATTCCTCTCATTTAAATCTTGTTCTCAAGTAATTCAACATGAGGTAGTGACCATGGTCTATATAATCTCATATTGAGTTATTTGGTGACATTAAATCACTACCATGTTAGGATTAAATTGTATGAAGTGTTTCACTTCATTTAAATCTTGTCCCAAGTACTTTCATATGAATTTTGAACCCCTGGTCAAATGCTCTCATATGAAATACTTGGAGATTTTAAATCATTTGTAGAAGTGTTAAATAGTATGAGGTATCTCTGCCTCATTTAAATCATTTTTTCAAATGATGATGATGAATGGTTGACTTAGGTCAACATGAATTCATGTGTGATTGTTTGAGAAATTAAATCTTAAGAAGATTTCAATGAGAGGAAATTATTTCTCAAGAACCATATGGAAACTATCATTTACATATATAATGAGAGGAAATTATTTGTCCTCAAGCAACACCACCAATGCACCCTAATTATATTAATTGTGTGCTTAGAGTAGCTTGTGTGAATATGTGTGATAGCCATTGAATTAGCTTGGTGATTGTATCCTCGTATTCATATTTTAGACGCTAGTACCAGAGACTATCAGGAGGAGGAAGTCTACTTTCAAGGAGAAGAAGACCACTTTGACCACCTCAACCACCAAGGCAAGCTATACTCTTGCAAGCTAACACCTTTGCAAGTTCTATTGTTGCAAGATAATACTCTTGCAAAGTGCAAAGCTCACCATGAGCAAGGCATTACTCCCTTTAATTTATGCTTATGATCCTATGTCCCAGTTTTACCTTACAAGCTTTATTTACTTTTGTTTTATCAAAGTACCTTTTGATTCATGATTCACTGGGTTAGTATTGGATTAGTACAAGAGTATCAAAGTTAGTCTAGAAGCAAAGCAAATTACTTAGCACCCCTCATACCTAGATGCTAGTGCTAAATTGAAATTGGCTATGCTAGATGGGAATTTGTGTGTGTGCAATGACTATGAAAACCTTGGAATGATGAGTCATTCTATTGAAAGATTTTGAAGGTGAATATGACTTGTGAATGACTTGGTGAATTTTACCAAAACTGATGGTTGGGTTCGGATGCGATACCATTCCAATTTTACAAGTACCCCCACAATACCTGATTATGGGTAAGGGCTTAACTGGAAATTTATGTACCTTAGTATGGGTTCCCTCTAAACAAGCGTCATCGGGGTTATGCTGGAGGCTGCCTCTACAACAAAAGCAATGATGAGAAATGACGTGAGTTGAGGTGAATGTCCGGCCCAAGCCTCGTGCGGTTCCCGAGCCGACAGTTTGTCTTCACCGGGAGGCCAAGCTCATGGGGAGAGGTGCCTATACTAGGGTATGTAGGTGAAAGGTTATGGTTGGTAGTCCGCACACGGAGTGTGATAAATCAGGGCCGGTTAACTCGACGGATTATTGCAAATGTTGTGGCACAAGTGTACGACCTCTGCAGAGTGTAGAACTATTCGAATAGCCGCGTCCACGGTTATGGACGGTTGGAAAGGCCATACTTGTTCCGTCATCAGACCATTTTCAAAAATGTGACATGTGAAGGGTGACATGTGATTTGAACTTGAAATGGTGACTTTGACTTGAAAACACAACTGAGTTGTGGGGATGACACTAATGTCCCTACTTGAGTTAGTTAGCACTTGAAGAGTTTTTATTTCAAATACTTGTGAACTAAAATTGGCTTTATGCAAAAGAAACTAGAGCTTAGCATCCCCCTTACTAGAAATGTTAGTACTTACATTAGTATTAGTTTGCGAGTACTTTGAAGTACTCACGGCTTTGTCCCTGGCTATTCGAATGGCCAGACTATGAAGAGGAACAGCAGTATGAAGAGGATGAACAGCAGGACGTCTACGACAACTAGGACTACTCCTGACGTCAAGCGTTGGCCTGTGGACTAGAGAGTCCCTTATCTTTACGCTTCCGCTATGTATTTGTGATGTGTGTTGAAACAATAGTTAAACTATTATTGTAATATTGGATCATGTGATCTATTTGTAAGACGACTATGATATGTAATGAATGATGACTTATGATATTCAACTGTTATGTCTCGCAACAACAATATTCCTGGGATTGCGATGTATGGCATAACAGGCATCTGGACTTAAAAATCCGGGTGTTGACACTCTCTCCATCATGAGGCCAGAAATTATATATGCGGTTCCGATCTTTGTGAATTTCACTTGGAGGATAAAATTTGGAATAGAATAAAGGCACAATGTCCTCCCAGTCAAGAGAATCACCATTCTTCAACAATTTATACCAATGCGCCGCTTTACCAGACAGCGATATAGAGAATAGTTTCTTCCTAACTTCATTCATAGCAATACCTGCACATTTGAATAACCCGCATAATTCATGCAAAAACAGTAAATGATCACCAGGATGGACGGTTCCATCCCCTTCATAGCGGTTATCCATAACATGTTCAATAATTTTCGTAGGTATTTTATATGGTATCACTTCCTCACCTGGCGCCTCATCCACTACCGTTGCAGTAGTAGTAGATTTCCCAAATAGAAATTGAAGAGAAGATCTCTCCATAATGACTTATAGCAGCGGGCAGAAATAAAATCAGCACAAACAGTAAAGGTTTTCCTTACCAATTCCGCTTACCAATAGCGCTTCACTCCCCGACAACGGCGCCAGAAAATAGTCTTGATGACCCACAAGTATAGGGGGTGTATCGTAGTATCTTCGATAAGTAAGAATGTCGATCCCAACGAGGAGCAGAAGGTGTTGACGAGCAGTTTTGATGAAGGATTCACCGTAAATGCTCACAAACAAGTATTCGGGGGTTTTGATGTAACGGATGAATAAAGTACAAGTAAGTAAAATGCGAGAGAAATAATTGCAGCGAGTGGCCCAATCCTTTTTAGCACAAAGGACAAGCCGGTTTGTTTACTTATAATGACCAAACATTCTCGAGGACACACGGGATTTTAGTCTAGTGCTTTCGCTACATACAGTTGATTAATTTTCATTGTTTTGATAAGTGTTGTGTGGGTGAACCTATGCTAATGTACCGCCCTTCCTAGGACTAATACATACTTGTGATTATACCCCTTGCAAGCATCCGCAACTACAAGAAAGTAATTAAGATAAATCTAACCACAGCCTTAAACTGCGAGATCCCGCGATCCCTCCCGCATCGATATACCAACGGGGGTTTAGGTTTCTGTCACTCCGGCAACCCCGCAATTGGCAAACGAGTACAAGATGCATTCCCCTAGGCCCATAAATGGTGAAGTGTCGTGTAGTCGACGTTCACACGACACCACTAGAAGAATAACACCACAACTTAAATATCATAACATTGAATATTACTCAACCATAGTTCACTACTAACAATTAGACTTCACCCATGTCCTCAAGAACTAAACGAACTACTCACGAGACATCATATGGAACATGATCAGAGGTGATATGATGATAAATAACAATCTGAACATAGACCTTGGTTCAATGGTTTCACTCAATAGCATAAGCAACAAGTAGAAATCAGTATCGGGAGAGTTTCCCCTATCAAACAATCAAGATCAAACCCAAATTGCTACAGCGGTGACGATGTCCAGCGGTGGAGATGGCGGTGATGATGGTGGAGATGATGATGATGGTGATGGAGATGATGTCCAGCTCGATGGCGGTGACGATGGCGTCGATTTCCCCCTCCGGGAGGGAATTTCCCCGGCGGATTCCTGCCCGCCGGAGAGCTCTTTTCTCTCTGGTGTTCTCCGCCCCGCAGAGGCGGCTGTAACCCTTCGTGAGGATTCCTCTGTGGCTTCCGTCTTCGGGACGAAGGGTTTCGCGAAGAAAAGGAGGCGAAAGAGGCCGAGGGGGCCCCACACCACATGGTGGCGCGGCCAGGCCATGGGCCGCGCCACCCTATGGTGTGGGCCCACCCTGGGTCCAGCTGGCTCCCCCTTCGGCTTCCTCCGTCATCCGGAAAAATAGGATTTTCCGTAAAACTTCCTTCCACGAGTTGATCTTCCGAAATATTGCATCCTGACGGTGCTTTTTCCAGCGGAATCCCGGCTCCGGTGCTCGATCTCCAAATAATCATGAAACATGCAAAATAGATGAAATAACATAAGTATTGTGTCCCAATATGAAATATATCAATGAATAACAGCAAATTATGATATAAAATAGTGATGCAAATTGGACGTATCATCAGTACACCTATCAACTGCATAGATAGATGATTTGTACTGCCAATGATATATTTATCGGAACGAGATTTCACTCATGTCTGGAGGGTAGGTCTCGGATCTCTGCGGAAACCCGACCTTATGCTACAAGCCTTGCTTTCTCACCACCTTGTATTTCTCATTCCGTTTTCGGAAGAAAGCACATTGAATGATCCCATAGGGAATTCATTTGGAAGAGTCGAGGCTATATCTGCTTGGATTGCATCCTTTGATGAGTTCAGTCCTAGCAAGTGTGTACACACTCTGCCATGGCCATGGTCTTTGGATCTGAATCATTGTGAAGGTTGTTTGCAATCAAACAAGAGATGTTTGTCGACAGTTGTAGGCTTTGGTTATGTGATTCTCCAGAATCGGTATAGTTGGAGCAAATATCATGCACCCATGATGACTCTTCGTGATTTCCCAATACGCGTGAGTCTGGGTGTTCCGATGTCCCAGTCAGTGTGTGCAAGCTGGAGCTGGGGTTGTGGAGGTTTCCCTTCCACTGGGTGTATACTACCCATCAGGTGTTCATCAACGCAAGGTTGACTTGCATTTACTGATTTAGAGGATTCCTCGATTTCCTTCGTTGCTTTGCAAAAAGCTAGATCTTGGTCAGAGGCCGTACTACTCCCCCTCTTTTTATGAAACAGGGAGTTGAGTGGTTTTTATTGGTACCTCCACTCTTCGGGCGCATTTCTAACCGGATTGAAAGATTTTGTAACACCTTTGAGATCAGTAAATGAATCTGGCAGGTTATTTGCATGTGTTGCAAATTTGTGAATCCGAACGTAGAGTCCAGATTCTTGAGTACGTGGTTATGAGGAGGAACGTGAAGTCCCAATTAATTTCCTGGCATTCTATGTGGTACTTGAAATCTCCCCCTAATGCATGGAAATAATCCTCCTTAAATATAAGCAATCAGCGTACTGGGCTATGAATACATCCCTTATGTGGGGTTCAAGGTACTGGGTTATCGACGGATATCTGTACCCCACATAGATCCTGCATATGTGGGCCCATGATGTACGCTGTGGTGGTGAGATCGGTACGCGTGAAGCGTTTCCGAATTTACGCAGATGGGAAATGCTCGGAGGATTTCCACGTATCAATTGCAGAGGGGAAGTACTGCTATATACAGTTAGTCAGTAGCAGCGTGTAAAACTGCATGACTCCAATGTAAAATTGGTAAATTGCAATTCATTAACATGGGTCGTGCAATGAGAAAAACCTTTTGATCAGAGACGAAACCAAAAACAATTGTGTATGGACACATAGGACATTGTGCTGAACTTCGATCCTCGGAGCCATGCACAAAATAGTGGAGGCATGTGAAGAGAATTCTGCAACAATATTTGTCCATTCGAATTGTTTTAATTCGATCTTTAGTCCAAACAATGGTTGGTTGGGACCACAAATATCACCTTGAATGTGTTCAAGGGACTGAAGTGATCCACTGGCACAATAGTGCAACTAAATCTCATGACTAGGAAAGTTTAGCTCATGCAACACATGACCGATGGAATTTCATTATATGCAACATGTGCTACGAGTTGGATGTACATGCAGTTCAATCCAGACAATAGAGCGGGTACATTTTCATATACTTGTTCCACATCCATTGGATTAGCACTCGTAGAAATCTATATATAGAATCGAAGAAGTTCCAATATGGAAATCTTTATCAGATATATAGAATGTATACAATCTTATTTATATCAGAGTGCTGATACAATATATATGTTGTACTACAACAACACAAATGGACATTAATAAAGCGACCACCAAGGAGATAGTGGGGCTAGACGAAGTCTCCAAACATGTAGGTTGAGGCATACTCAACTATCATGTCCTCCGTTCTGTAGGGTCCTTTGACGGCTGGAGAGTTACGGTGGTGCGAGGTCCAGATGGAACGTCTCGCGAACTACCAGCTCCATCGGCGCCATCTGGATGAAGGTTGAGGTTGGCTTCAAACCTTTTCCCTCGAGGTGCGTTGCGGCCATGGGATTGCTGCAGATAATGACCAGATGCTGTGGGCTTGCACTTGTTAGTGAGGTGCGTGTAGCATCCACACATGTCACAAAGCTTAGTTTTGTCAAACTTGGCTTTGCGGTGCCTTTCCCACGGTCTGAGTTTCTGAACTTCCTGTTCCGGTTGCGCTTTCGCTTACCATTGAAGTTCGAGGGCTTGCCTTTGAAGCCACCATCAAACTTTCGTCCTTCCGCGACGTTCATATGAACTTCAGTTAGAGGTTGAGAACCAACCGGACACTGAGAGCCATTCTTAGGGAGTAGCTCATCATGCTTTCAGCATGAAGTAAAATATGAATAAGATCGAAATAGACTTGGTAGTCGCGAGGGAGGATCCTGTCAGATGGGAGCATAGTAGATAAAGTTTTCTCTATCTTCTCCGCATCAGTAGGTTCCTTCCCGCAAAAGCGCAGTTTGGAACTGGTCTTATGAACCTCATGATTGTACTCCCCGACAGACTTCAAGTCCTGAAGTCGAAGATGTGTCCAATCATGGAATGCATCAGGCATGACAACTGCCTTCTACTGTTCATACCTCGTTTTGAAGGCCTGCAATAAAATACTAGGGGATTCTTCCTCCAAGTACTCAGATTTGAGATCTGGATGAACATGGTGCCTTATGATGTACAAAGCAACATATTTTTGGTCATCTGTCAGCCGCGTGACTCCAGCCGGGAGTGGAACTTCCGGAGCATGGATTGCACGCATTAACCCACGGGACGCACGGGCGATCTAGATGCCCATGGCCCATATAGGATAGTTGTGGCCGTTGAGAGCGATTGCATCAAACTCTCGAGCCATTCGTTCATCTATATAGTAAACCAGAGAATTTAATTTACACTTGGTAAACCAAAAACCATCATGGTTATGTTGTAATGAATGTTGCAAAATTAATGATGATTTCAAGAAGTGGGCTTGAAACCATTAGTGTGAACTTCAAATTGTTAAATATGGCACATTGTAGATACTCCCCAAAGAAAATTTCGGGGTCCATCTCTCAGCACTAGAGAGTATAATCTGATAAAATCAGTAGATACTCATATTTCTAGTACCTTGTGTCATAAATTAATAAAATGTATGGAAGAGCACTTTAAGCAATCAAAATGTCAATCAAGACAAAATGTAGGCTTAATTAGTAGTGGTAGATAATCTGCAATTCAGTAGATCTACACACCACCTTGTGATCCCAAAACATCAATTTGAAGAAATCACTTTGAATTTCGCGTATCAATTCTTGCTCGTATTGAACCAAACGTAGCTCAATTAAGATGAATTGATTGTCTTATTTGCAAGAAATTAAAATCTCAATTGCAAATAATGGACGTAATGATCTCAACATGTGGCAAACATGGAAATATATTACATCACACATATAGAATTCAATCCCTACTAAAATAGCTATAGTCTAAAACAGAAATTAAACTACTGTTAGTACTGGAGATTTGCTAATAATACAAAGTCTGTACATGTACAGACGTCATGATCGGGGCAATTGATGATAACCCCCCAAGTTGGTGCGCCTTTTATCATAACCCCCCTTGTGTCACTGACATGTGGGGCCGGGACCCACATGTCAGCGACACAAAGGGGGGTTATGATAGAAGGCGCACCAACGGGGGAGGGGGGGGGGGTTATCATCAATTTTCCAGGACACACGCAAGAACAGCGGCGACCAGCCGACCACCACGCAGCTCCCTCCGTGCCGCCGATGCAGCGCTGATTCCTCATCGGCGACGAGAGCCACTCCCGCCTGGGGCGTCCTTGAAGGAGGAGTCACCGGGAAAAAGGCTCTCAGGCGCGGCGCCGTTCGCGAGTTCAACCGCGGTCGGGCTCCATGTGCCGGCACGATGGCCGTGGCTGCTCGACGACGGGCTGTGGAGCGGAAGCCCAAGGGCAAGGCGGCGGCGAGCGCTGCTGCGCGGTGAAGGAGGCGAGGCTGCGGGCGTCGGTGAGGGCCGAGGCGGCGCGACTGCATCCACGACCGCAGCGCTTGCGAAGCTGCTCACGCCGGAGCCAAAAGTGAAGGCGGAGGCTCCGGTCGGCGCCGAGACATAGGCGAGCGCGTCGCCTGCGACCTCGACGACCGCAGGGGTCAGAGACGGCAGGCGTGCGGCCTCGTCGTCGTCAATGACGATGACCACCTCCGGAGGCACTGCCGCTTCGACAGGAGCCAGGATCTGTGCGGGCGCGGCCGGCTGCAGCAGGGCCATAGACTGCGCGGCCGGCCGCCGCGGCCAGCACCGGCAAGGCAGAGCGGCCGGCGCCGTTCGGCTGGTGGCGACGATGTCCGCGGAAGCCGCCTGGGCCGTGGCGGCGACCGATGTAGCGGCCTTCCCCATATCGGCGACCATCGGATCGGCGAGGTGCACGGCGATTGTGGCGGTGAAGGCCACCTACTCCGTGACGGCGGCGAGCGACGAAGTGGCGAAGGCGGCCGTCGCGTTGAAGCAGGCGGAGGAACCAGGACCGAAATCCAGGCATTATATTTTTCTCACCTTTTGCCTGCAGGACTTCGATCCCTTTCTCCTTCTCTTCTTGGTAGAGACTATGTGCTGATAAGCGTGTTACGAGTAATCGGGAGTAATCGAGAGAGACAATGAATGAATCAACTGTATTGATTGATGAAGATTTTACATATATATAGGGGGGAACAGACGTGATTAGGTCGGTTCTTGGGAGACGACGCTCGAGGGAAATAACCGCCTAATGACGGTTCCCTAAATGAGTGGCTACAAATGTTACAGTTACAAGCAGGGATTAACCCATTTAATTTAGACTAATTAAATTCTAACAATAAGGGCATCGACGATCTGATACAAATGTGGGTTGGTGTTTTAGATTTTAGCACCGGTTCCTACAATAGTGACTCCACGAGGATGTTAGCAAATTCGGAAATAAGGAAACTGAACCAGCTACTTGCTTTGGAGCTACAAAAAGTTCTAATCATTAAATTACTCTTTGATCATCTATCCTCTAAATGAGAGGCTGGGGGTACACCCTCCATTTCGAAAACAAAAAATCTGAAGGAGAGAGATGGGTGCGTGAGGTGGCTAAGGATAGAATAAGGCCCATTTATCAAGTTTTCAAAAAATATTAACATGTATAGTATAAAAATCAACATCGCTAGATACATCATGAAATCTATTTTCATATGATATATATAATTTTATAATTGATAATAGTTTTTTTCTAAAAAAATGGTTAAAGTTACTTGACTTTGAAAATATATAAGCTTTATTCATTGGACAGAGGGGTAGTATTTTCGTAGGGAAATTTAATCCAATTTGAACTCGGTTTTCTAGGTAACATAAATATATTTTTTCATCAGGGCATATACAAAAATTACTTCCTCCGTTCACTATTATAAGATGTTTTAGTGTGAACTAGGTATCGAACGAATTGTGTGAACCTACACACTGAAACACATTTAGATACATGCATTTTCAAGAAAACCTAAAATATTTTATAATAGTAAATAGAGGAAGCATTAAGTTGTCTGGCTTGCTGCAAAATGGCCAAAAAATTCCTTTCATAACTAAATAGCACATCATTGGCTCGTTAAATGTGTGGTCAGGATAGTTCCCCGTAAATATTTTTAGAAAATTCTCAAGAAAACTATATGTGAGTTAATAAAGGAAAAATGATTAATACCATCTTCAGGTTCAGGATGGGGTGACAATTTTTTTTTGAACAAGCTAGCTAGCTAACTTTTTAAAACTATGTCCCTGAGGATGTTAGCAAACTCGGAAATTAGGAAACCGAAACAGCTACTTGCTTTGGAGCCAAAAGAAATTCTAATCATCAAAGTACTCTTTCTCTATCAGGAGAGAGAGAGATGTGGGTGTGCGAGGTGGTTAAGGAGCGATAACACCTACGTAGTATTTTGTAAGGACATTTGATAATTTAGACTCTGTGGTAACATAAATCTATTCTATTATATACTAAAAGCAAAATGCGAATGTTTAATAGAGACACCACGTTAATCCACATATGCTAAAATTATTATATACGTTGATCCTAATAATAATGGTTATGATTTAAAGCTCCAAAATGTTACGTAAACTATTGTTTGTACAACCTGTCACGTTGGAGAAAAAAGTGACCGTCTACATAAATAAAGTAATTATATGTTAGCCGTCTCAGTTTGGGACACGATAACAAAAATAAATGTGCTCATGCATAACCAATTTACGTCCCATTAGATTTATTTTCTTTTCATGCACCCATCGGTGCATATTTGAACAAGCACATCCAATGTTTAGAATGCACGTGGAGAGATTTAGAAGGCACGGCCAAGCATCTAAATATACACGTGATTAACATACGTAAAGCTACTAATAATAACATGTATGAAGAGAACACCTGCTGAGAAAAAAAAAGATTGCTATTAACGTGTATGTAAGGACACATAGCTACAAGGAGCAGTTTTTAGACAATATACGTATATCTAATAGAACCACCACCTTAACCCACATCATCTGAATTAATTTTTATAGTTAGATCTAAAATACGTGACCATGATTTAATACGAGATTAGTAGTTACGTAACCGTGTAATCTGGTTGATATGGTCAATAGTTGACACGGTCAATAGTTGACACGTTCAGGTATATACATGTCAAATATCAAAGGGGACTATATATCTTACCATATCTCACTGTGAAATACTTAGTGCTTCCGTGAAAAAATATCGTAGCTTCAAAGTCATGTAACAATAAGATTCTATTTGGCTCCCTCAAAATGGGCCCAGAAAATTCTCCTCTTAAGAATATGACTAGACTAGATAAATTTGAAGTTTATATAGATAGATAGAGAGTACACCTGAACATAAAGGTTTTAGGCATACAAAAACTATATTCAGTTCTTTACGTGCAAAACAATGCGCTCAAATTTATTCTATGAAAAACTGATATATATAGGCATATTTTTATTTAGTTCATACTAATTTCTTTCTTCCATCTAAGGCAGCTACGGCTCCAATAATTGTTGTTTTCAGTTCATGTGCTATTTTTTTCGCCCGGCGGTCAGCTACGTATATATATATACCTGGACATCGAATTAAAAAACATGTTGAGCTATAGAAACTAATATTTAAACACAAAACTAATATTTACGTAGACATAAATGAATACACCTAGAGAACCATGCTACTACTTCGAGTATAAAATGTAAAATCGATATAAATTTTGTAATGATGGTTTACGTTGTTTCCTTAATGTGTAAATGTACTAATCTTCTAAGAGGAAAAAAATAGTAATATTTAAACCATCAATATTTGTTTTCAGTTCACGTGCAAAAAATTTGTCCAGCCGGCTGACTACCTACATGGACATCGCATGAGAAGACATGTTGAGCTATTTGAGTGTGGATGAGAAACTAGCTTAAAATTTGGTAGTGAGATTTTGCGATTGAAAAAGGTCCAGTAGGATACCGACACAATAAAATCGAGTATCACAGAACGAGGATAACTTTCGTTCAATACATATCATATCGTAGAACATTGTAGAGAGTAAGCAAAATAGTATCATTCATTTTGACCACAAAATATATAAAAAAACAAAGATAGATTAGGTATTCATTATTTGCATTTTATTTATAAAAAATCAAAGTTAAAATTTGAAGCTGGTATCCCTGTCTAATACATGACATGTTATAGAATGACAGTGAATGTTATTATTTCATCATAGGTAGTAATGAAAAAGAAGTTGATTATGGGAAGATAAAAGCTGAATTTTCAGTATATAGTTGCCCTAGCGGCCATTGAGATTCTTTTATTCAAATTTGTAGCAAAGTATTTTGGTTGTTCCGATGAAAAATGATGTAAATCTTAAAATACTTATACAAGAATTTCAGTCAAAATTTTCATAGTGCTGTTTGTTAAAATGGTGTATCTTACACTTCAGCATATAAGTTTTGTTAGCTCTAAACCCATCAAAAATTGGATCACCACGTAAAAATGCACATGTGTCAAAATATTTTTCCACGAGTTAGATGATTAGAGATGTCTCCCGTGGAAATAAATTTTTTATTCAGCACAATATTTTAAGACATACAAATGTAATTTTGATTATATAACCATAATATTTATAATCTGATAATGTCATTTTTTTAAAATCTATATAAATATTTTAAGACATACTCAAACGTTGCCCTCGCATTTGCGAGGGCCACCATGCTAGTTTTTTTAATAGCAACATATATAAAATGTTGGCATGCTAAATTAACGAAGTTAAACAGGAACAACAAGAGACCAATCAGTCTCCTACCTGAACATTCACATGATCTGAAAGTCCGGTATCAGTAGACTTCCCGCGATAGCAAAAATATACACCAACACAACCTAGAGTTTCTAGGTAACTAGTCGGCCCTTCCAAAGAATCATGGTGAAAAGGTGGCGAATCAGGTTTTACCTTCTTCGTCTGGCCTCCTGTGCGCGAAAAAGATGGAGCTTGATATTGTGATGTGCTTGCCATTTGCCGTCTGCCATCATCATGTCCTCCTTCCTACAACTTCCGGCGCAAATGAGCAGTGACAATACAATTTGTTGGGAAATTATCAAAGCGTTCATTGGCATCGTTGGTTATTTCCTCCAAATTCTTACAAAATCCAAAATAGTCGTATGTTACATTCATTGCCGAAAGGATGTTCCAGTTCACGGAGCATAAACAAGTTGCTGTTTTTTCTTTTTCTTTTGCAGGGTTGCTGATTGTTGCATGCCGTGAAGAAATGGACCACCGTGACATGGTGTCAATAGCGATAACAAAACTAGTGGGTCAACTATCCAAAGTACTTTGTGCAGGAAAGATTTGTTTTAAATGCCGAACAGGCATCTCACCCCCTTGCCCCTTATCTTTAAAGTCAACTTGCATCCTTTTCGTCACCACGATGACACCACTTCAGCTATTGCGTACAAGTTACACTAAATATGTCACCTATCATATCCATAAAGCAATGCCCTCAACTGCTGCTAAGAAGAAACAGTTAAGAAAAGAGGCTGACGAGTGACACCTTCTTCTCATACACCAGACATGTAGATTGTTCCTGCCAATCTTCATCTCAGTTTGGTCAACTTTTTGCTATGAATTTCGTTTGTGCCTCCGATTCAGCAATGCTTTTGTTATCGCCACATAGACAAATACAGTCGGGCTGCGCACAATGGACAATAAGACGTTGTGCCACACACTTCAAAATTCTTACCTTCGACCAACGGGAAAAATGTCAAACTGGTACCCTCGTTTCCATATCCATTAGCGCCTAGCCGACGTTTGCCAAATTGTTGTGCGATTGTTGGGGAAATTTAGCATCCAAATGAGTCGTGTGTGTGAGAGAGAACAACACCATAGACTTTGAAGGAAACACCTATATATGTAGAGGCGGAGAGCGGAGTTAGAGATGCCGTCGATGCATGATAGGTTGATGCTGTGAGTGATGCTATGAAGATACATGATAGGTTGATGCTGTGAAGATAGTGATGCCGTGTATTTGATCGCCCCCGCGAGAGGGGACCGGTGCTAGAGAGCTTGGTGCCGAGTTGGTCTTGGTTGGCGCTGGGAGGGTTAGATATCTTAGTTATCATGCTAAGCCAGGTAAAACGCACACTAGACACAAAATGGACACAATAATTACGTACAATTTGCTATGTCTGAGTTGAGAATTTCTTAAGTCCTAGTCACCCAGAAAAGTCAACTATACTGGAAAAAAGTGCAACTAGAACCAGTTACACTTTTTTCATGTAACTGAGACTTAAGAAAAATTGGGACATAGACAAACCCCAATCTGGAGGATAAGGCTATCTTGTCCATATTCAAATAGATGTACAATTGTGATGCTCCCGCCCCTGATTACATAGTAGTCCTACGATGTCCATGTTCGAGGAGTAGGCTTCTACGTTCTTGACTTGGCAGAAGGGATAAACCCCTAGAGGGTTCGTATCCTAACCATAGCCACGGATCGCACGCAATCCTCGATGCACACCCCGGAGCATACGTTGGTCTGGTCGCTGCAACCGCCCGGGCAGAACCTAGCGCAGAAGACGCACTCCGGGTTGTCGTTGTTGCGAGCGCAGGTGAATGGGTCGAAGAACGCCTTCTGGAAGAGCTCTTGGCGGAGGCCCGCCTCCGCCGGCGTGGCCATCAGCAGCTGCCCGGCAAACAGGGCCAGGATTGAGAAGGCGGCCAGCGTGACCGTGGAGCTGGAATCCATTGCTAAGCGCAAGTAATCAGCAGCTAGATAAGTTGAAACGGTTGTGTTGACACGAGAATGAAGGCGAGGACCCAATTTATGGGCGCAGCGAGCCAATGGAGAATTGGAGATCACATTTGCTAGATGTAACCATTTTATTTTTAGGGAACAAATATTGTGATAATTGATTAGTAACACGTCTCTCTCCATGTGGCGTGCAATGTAACACTATTATGCGAGTACTTGACTTTGGGTAGCTTTATATATATTAACAGAAATGCATGTTTATTGTTTCAAGTAGGCTCACGAGTGAACTTGGTTGGAAGCTTGAGCTCGATCAGCTCATCATGTAGCTAGATGAGGCAGTCACTCTGTCGTCTCGTCTGCACATCCAGTGCACCGTGAAGGAACTGGCCATCAGGAGCAGCAACAGCCGGCAGGCGGTGCAGTTGAGCAATGCCACAAATCAAATTGGGGGGTATCAACGTCCACCGTTTGGGAAAAAAAGAGAGAAGGTATATAAATTTCGAGATATATGCATAGTACTCATCCCATTCACGAATATTCCCATCATGGCAACAAAATGTCAGCATCAATCATTCGGCGGTCTCCTCTTATCCTTAAAGTCAACTTGGATGTGTCACCTACTTAGAAAACAATGTCTCGCACCTAAAAGAAACAGATAGGATCACAGGCACACGAGGCACACGAGTTACATCATCTGATCGGCTACTGAAACTGTTAGACTACCCACAATGGAAGTATCATAGCTAGTATCATGCACCGCATGCATGCAAAATGCTGATGTGTCGCATCAATTAATGATGAAAGAGATGATAGTAGTATCATAGGTAGATACTATATCATAGCACGTAGAACTAGAAAAATTAATTTCAAACAAATCTTATACACATGTTTGTATTGAAATTCTACAAATCAATAAATATTGTAAGCTTATGATACTAATACATGATACTATGCATTGTTGGGATAATATTATACGCTAGTATCATATGCATGATACTACCATATAATACTTCCCATTGTGACTAGTCTTAGTAGTCTATGCTGAACTGTACCGCCAAAACAGGAAGCACCACGAATGCACATCCATCCCTGCAAGAAAGACTGAAGGACAAGATAACCACAGTTGGACCATTTGGCATCTTACCCCCTTAAAACACGGCTATCCGAAGGATCCACATAGCCACCGTTACCATTATCATAACCAAGAGTTTCACGGTATTCACAAACAATCACAGCCATCGATCCATGAGAGTGTCGACAGAATAGAGCGGAATCAAAAAGAAAGACAAGGTGTCGAGTAATCTTAATTTTATTTTAAAAGTGCCCATGGTGATTCTAGTGATCATGAAACAATCAACAAAAGCATTAGTAATAATGCAGTCAGCCGTCCATGGCTCCATGCAAAAATTCAGCAAAAAACCTAGATGTACATAAGAGGGAAAGAAACAACATTGATGAAATCCAGTAGCACATATGTCTTCTCATTTCAGATTCCAATTTCAGTACATCACTTTTTAAATTTCCACTGCATAATGTTAGATTTGAAATTATATGTCGAGTTTCCTTCTGATTTTTTATGGGCATTAGAAGTACTTACCAGGGCGGATATTTGGATAAAAAAAAGTACTTACCAGGGCGGATATTTGGACAAAATAAAACAGTGTTCATTCCCTCGGCACTCCTCCATGCACATTCTGCTATCACACATTCAAAACAGAGATGTATATACTTTCAAAAGGGAAAAAGGGCAGCTGGTTACTTTCAGAAAAAAAGCAGATAACCACTTAACTAGTAGTTCTCATCGCCATTTTTGTGTACCAGTTGCGAGCCTGCGACTCAAATCATTTTCACCTGTTCAAATTAAGATGGCGTCAAGCTTGAAGACCTTAGTAGCTTAACTAGGATGACGACAACATAAAATTCAGCAGGCCTGTTTGTTCAGATGATCATGGGAATGGCTACCTTACAGAGTACCTGCGCCATATATGAAACACATTAATTCTCATCCAACAGAGCTGAAACACAATATATTCATGCACATATCACTCAAGGTTTATTTATCCAAGTCATGCCACACAATCTAAGCAAACCAAGATGTATCACCATGCCATGCAGGAATTGAACAATACATATCTGGGTGTTCAAGTTTTAAGGCTTTTGATTCGATTTCCTATGCATACAAGAAGCTCTCTGCATCGGACGTTACCTGAGACCTACATCCTTGTCTTCAGATCAATCAGCTCCAGCATACTTCACATTAACGGTGAACTCGTACTCCTGATCACAGCCCAGATATGAATCTGACATCAAGAAAACCATGTAATCCTTCTTCCCTGCTTCTGCAGCAGCAGTGAACTCAAGCTTCAGGCGAGCCCTCTTCTGGAGTGCAACCCTCTTGACTGCCAGCAACTGGTCGGTGGAGCTACCACCAATCACGACCCACCCGCCTTCCCCCCTGGGCTTTGGATACGTTGGAGCATGAACTGGCCCAGTCCCAGATGGCAAGCTCGTCATGCCACGCTCTAGAGTAACCTGCAAAGTTACATTGCCACACCGGCACTTATATCATCACCTTCACAGACTTCATAAGCCAAAGCGATGTTTGGGAACCGTTTGATGAAACCGATGATGTCCTGGAGCTGAGAGCATGGTAATTGAATCAGATCTCGCATATCGTCAGCACTCATCTGAGCCAGATTAAAGATGCTCTCAATGCCGTTTTCCTGGAATCTTCTAGCTAACTCCTTGGTGAAGTGTGGGAGTTGAAGCAGCACAGAATCTTCTTCGAAATAGGCTTCCGCCCCGCTATATTAATATAGCAAACGACCCGATACAACGAACACGCTGGGGCCGCAGCACAACACCAAGCCCAAAAGGAAACACAAGAGAAAAGAAAGAGAAAACAAAGCCGACACCGGCAGCTTGACAAGAACAAGAATGACTCGCAGCCGCTGCGCCCTCCAGAGAATGCTACCACACTCCTAGCACGCCGAAGCGCCGCGTAGCAAGCAACACCTTCAACAAGGAAAGTGACGACGACGCCACTGCTGCCCGGACTGGTCCTAGGGTTTCCCCCGATACGCGGAAGGGAGTGGGGAGGAGGGACTACCGACGCCCTTCAGGAAGGCAAGGCGACACCCGCAGGCGTCACCGCGTCAGTGTCGGGCCTGCCGACAAGATTTCTCCCGTCCCCCAACCCACAAACCCGGACGATTCGACGTGCTCCACCCGACTTGCCGCCCACCAGCACACGCCACCGCGACCTTGAAGCCATCCTTGCTGTCTCGCTGTGGTCGCCGGAGAAGGGCCTAGACGTAGAGATGAGAAACAGCCGGGTCGGGGGTAGCAGCACCTCAGCCGAGCGGGAGGGAACTACCTCCACCGCCTTCGCGGTAGCCGACCGGACATGGCAGCGAGGTCAAACCCGCCCGGCCGGGCCCAAACAGGCCCGCAAAGACCTCGCTACCACGCTGCAGCAGGCCGGCCGGAGTACCGCCGCCACCCAGCCACCGCCGTCGCATCTCCTCCACCTCCAGGGAGCATCACCGGGGCGCCATGAGCAGCCCGCCCGCCCAGCCCCTCTGGGCCCCGAACTGGGCCCAGATCCGGGCCGAGCAGGCCCTGCCATGGCCGCCGCCCGCGCAGCTCCGCCACCAACGGTCGCGCCGCCTCTCCTCCACCCACCCGACGCACAGGTACCACCCCGCCGCGCCGGACCGCCGCCGCCGAGGAGCACCGCCGCCGGCCAGAAGCCCCGCGCCCCCGGCGCCGCGACGGGTAGAGACGTCCCCGCCGCCGCCGGCACCGCCCAGGCAAGGCCCGGCGGCTCCCGCCGACGGCGGCGGCAAGGGGGAGCGCGAGGAGGGAGGGAGGAGCGCCGGAGAAGGGGCGCGGCCCAGCCGCCGCGGGGGGGCGGCGCGGGTCGCTAGAGAGGGGAGGGTTTTTTTTTTCGCGAGGCCGTTCAGCCTACTTAGCAGACCTTGTGATCAACCATATACAATCAGCAGCACAGAATCACGATCCCACATTCCTTGTATTACCATTTGACACAGCTCCATTGCACTAAGAGCCAGACTGAGCCATCCATTGCTGGAGACCACATCAACCATTGCCTGAAGCAAACTATGTGCAGAAAGGAGGATCTTCCGTTGGTCAGATGCCAGGTTCCCTACAACCATGTGACGTGAGAAGTGGGCTTGCAGAAGCGCGTTCGCCTTGACGTGTGGATCACCACTATTGGGGTTCTCAATAGAAAATCTTTGGTGACATACTAGCCTCTCAATGGATTCTTCCTCACCTCGGCGACTTGAAAGCTCTGCATATTCTGATGCGGAAGCTAGAACCTCGAGGAGGCCTTTATCTTAGTCTTGTGGGTTAGCATAGAACTGAATCGTTCGATAGTTCTGTAACTAATGTAGTAGTACGAGGCAATGAGACCAAGGTTGAGGGTCTTCAGGTACGTATCCTCCTCTACAGTTAAACACTTGCTTGACTTAAGATCAACCAATAATGTCTCGATTAGCTCAGAAAGATGATCTGATATATGCCTGTGACTTGAACCCTGCAGATTGTAGTAGTTAGGGTTCTTGATCAGCCGCCGGTACATGAAAGTCCAAGTAAGATAATCCACGGCAGCCTGCTTGCTTTCTACGACACCGGCAGCAACTTCAGCATTTATATGATCATGCAAGAAATAGTGAAGATGGCTCTCAACAGGGAAGGGCTCTGAAAGGAACTTTCTGTAGTATTCCTTGCGAGGTGTATGGCACAATATAGCACACTTCCCTGAGTTATCTTGAAGAGGCCTGTTGGCATGACCCATCATTTGTAGCAGATCAGTGATTGGATAATCAGTAATGACACTGTCCCGGCCATCACAATACTGTGTTCCCATCACAACAACCAAATGGGAAGGCAACGATCTTCCCCAGCACATTGTGCTGCTCACAACACACACTTGAATCTTCCCACAGAGAAACAGCTGAGTCACAACTTCCTGGTCAAGATCACCTAGAGCCTCATGCAAGTAGCCTACACCACATTTCAGAGTATTTTTAAGTGTTTCTTCATTGACACCTCTCGTGTGAATATCCATATCATCTTCTGACCCAAGAAGGAAAGGTGTTCCACAATCTTCAGCGCATGAGTATAAGCACAAGTCCAACGCAGTAAACCTTGCATGCTTTAGTGTCGTTACAAATACCAGGGCAGGCTTACCATGCTTTGCATGTTGTGCGATAGCATTATATGTTGGCTTTGACATTGCCTGCATTCTTGCCTCAAAGTTTGCTATGTCCACACCCTGAATGTGTATTTCAAAAGGCACCGGTCGCACAGCTGGAGGAAAGTTAAAAAGACCATGAGAGGGGGCCCCAACCACTCACCGAGATCTCTTGCATTTGCAAGTGACGCTGAAAGCGCCACAATCCGGATGTGGTTGCAAATGTGATTTGCAATAAGCCTCATCCGTGAGACAATGATTTCCAAAACATGTCCCTTTTCAGATCCTATAAGATGAAGTTCATCGACGATGAATAAGCTGACTTGTTGGATAGGCTTTCTCTGTTTTCAATGGTGTGAGAGCGCATCCCACTTCTCAGGGGTACTAATAATGATCTCTCCTTTATCAAGGAGCTTCAAATCAGAAGCAGTTTCACCTGTTAGCTCAACTACACGGGCGAACCCTCCAAATTTCCTCTCCCAGTCCCTGTATCTTTCTTTCGCCAGCGCTTCAAGAGGCGCTATATATATGACTCGCATGTTGGTTTCACAAGATACTACCTTCTGATGGTTCCTTAGTATAGCATGTTGAGGAATAGCAACTAGTATTCACAGTGGACCAAAGGCCAGTACATGTACAAGGGTACAATATGCAGGGAAACCCCTCACACTATGGGAATATACAATATAGGGGACTACATGGGACTATACACCACTAACACCCCCCTCAAACTCATGGTGGATCAACAACACTGAGTTTGGAGAGAAAGAACCCATGCTGTGCTCTGGTCTGGGCCTTCGTGAAGAAGTCAGCAAGCTGTAGCTCGGAAGGCACATAAAGAGGGGCCACAACCTGTTCCTGCACAGCATGACGCACATAGAAGGCATCAACACCTATGTGTTTGGTGAGCTCGTGCTTCACCGGGTCACGCGCAATGCTGATGGCACCAGTACTGTCCGATAAGAGAGGAGTCGGGGCATCAGCAGAAACACCAAAGTCCGCAAGTAACCAGCGTAACCAAGTCACCTCAGCCGTTAAGAGAGCCATCGCTCGCAACTCATCCTCGACACTCGAACGAGAGACTGCAACCTGCTTCTTGGTCTTCCAAGCAATGAGAGAGCCACCAAGAAAGACACAGTAGGCAGAAAGAGACTTGCGATCCTCCGGATCGCTAGCCCAAGTAGCATCTGAGTAGGTCTGGAGCTGTAAGGAGCTAGAGCGAGGAAAGAAAAGGCGACGGGAGATAGTGCCACGAAGATAGCGGAGGACACGAAGAAGATGACCATAGTGGACACTAGTGGGAGCAGCCATGAACTGACTCAGAATGTGGACCGGATAGGAGATGTCGTGACGGGTGACAAGCAAGATAGACCAGGCTCCCAACCAGGTGACGATAGCGAGTCGGGTCCGGAAGAGGATCACCATCGGTGGAGCGGAGATGGATATTGAGCTCCATAGGAGTCTCGACAGTGCGCTCATCACCAAGAGCAGACACGAGTGAGAAGGTCCTGAATATACTTCTCCCGGGAGATATAGAAGCCATCGGAGGTAGAGGAAACCTCAAGCCCAAGAAAGTAGCGGAGAGGACCAAGATCAGTCATGAGAAACTGATCACGGAGACGGGCCTTAACAAAGGCAATATACTCAGGGTCGTCACCCGTGATGATCATGTCATCAACATAAAGAAGAAGAAGAGTCCGACCACGAGACGATGTGTGGACAAAGAGCGCAGGGTCATGTGCGCTAGGGACAAAACCAGCAGAGGTCACCACAGAGGCGAAACGCTGAAACCAGGCGCGAGGGGCTTGCTTAAGGCCATAGAGAGAGCGCCGAAGACGACATACCATGCCATCGGGAGTAGAATAGCTAGGAGGTGGCTGCATGTAGACCTCCTCGTTCAGCTCACCGTTAAGAAAAACATTCTGCACATCAAGCTGAGAGACAGACCATCGACGAACAGAAGCAACAACAAGGAGAGTACGAACAGTGGTCATGTGAGCCACTGGAGCAAAGGTCTCATCATAGTCGCGGCCATGCTCCTGCAGAAAGCCGCGAGCCACAAGACGAGCCTTGTAGCGCTGAAGGGAACCATCAGAGCGAGTCTTGACCTTATAGACCCACTTGCAGGTGATGGGACGAACAGAGGAAGGAGGGGTGACAACATCCCAGGTGCCCGTACGCTCGAGAGCAGCAATCTCCTCAGCCATCGCTAGCTGCCATTCGGGATGAGTAACAACATCCCGATAAGAAGTCGGCTCAAGGACTGCAGAGAGGCCGTAGTGAGTGGGAGAATAGCGATCAGGAGGAGGACGAGGCCGAGCACGAAGATGATGAGTCTGCTCAGACGAAGAGGGCATCACACCTGAGGTGGACGGCAAATCAGAAGGATCATCATCATCCTCACGTGGACGACGGGAGTAGTGAAAAGGGTAGGGAGGAACCGCCGTAGGCGAGGAAGGGGACATGGGAGAGGAAGACGTGGAGAGTGCAGAAGGTGGTGAGGGAGGAGAGGGGGGTCTGGTGGGCGAAGGAGGAGAAGGTGGTGAGAGACTCGGCGGTGTAGGGACCTGAGGCATAGGAGGAGGTGAGTCAGGGAACATGAGAAAAGAGATATCATCCACCGAGAAGGAAGAAGAGGCGGGACGCGGGTAGAAAGGACGGGACTCATCAAAGGTGACATCCCGAGATATGCGCATCCGACGAGCAATAGGATCCCAACACTTATATCCCTTATGCTCAGGGCTGTAGCCAAGGAAGACACACTCAACTGATTGAGCAGTTAGCTTGGTACGTTCGCATGGAGCAAGAAGAACATAGCAAACACAGCCAAAAAGACGAAGGGTCGAGTAATCAGGAGTGTGACTAGTAAGACGCTCAAGAGGAATACCACCCTGCAAGGCTGTGGAGGGCTGAAGGTTGATGAGATAGGTGGAAATAGACACAGCCTCAGCCCAGAAGTGAGGAGGAAGAGAGGCAGCGATCATCATCGCACGGGCCGTCTCAAGCAGGTGGCGATGCTTGCGCTCAGCCACGCCATTTTGGGCATGGGCGCCAGTGAAAGGACACGGATGTCGCCTAGAGGGGGGGTGAATAGGCGATTTAAAACTTTTACGAGATGGGCTTAACAAATGCGGAATAAAACTAGCGTTTACTTTGTCAAGCCCAAAGCCTATAAACTATGGTTCACCTATGTGTACTAACAACTTATGCTAAGCAAGACAAGCAACTTATGTGATAGCACGATATATATATAACTTCAAGCACGATGGCTATCACAAAGTAAAGTGCATAAGTAAAGAGCTCGGGTATAGGAATAACCGAAGTGACGCGGAGACAACGATGTAGCCCGAAGTTCACACTCTTGCGAGTGCTACTCTCCGTTGGAGCGGTGTGGAGGACAAGTCACTCCAAATGCACGAGGGCCACTGTATTCTCCTCGAGAATTCCCACCAAAAGGGATGTCCTCGATCCACTATGGGACCTTAGGAAGGTCACCGAACCCGCACAAAGCTTGGGGCTATCTCCACAACTTAATTGGAGGCTCCCAACAAATTGCCACAAAGGCCTTGCCCTTGAAGATTCTCCACAACTTAATTGGAGTCCCCAAGAACACCACAAAGATGCCACAAAGGCCTTGCCCTTGAAGATTCTCCACAACTTAATTGGAGTCCCCAAGAACACCACTAAGATGCCACAAAGGCCTAGAATCCGTCTAGGGTTCAAAGAACCCAAGAGTAACAACCTTCTTGCTTTCACCTCCACGAATCACCGTGGAGAACTCAAACCGATGCACCAAATGCAATGGCAAGAACACCACAAAGATGCTCAAGTCCTTCTCTCTCAAATTCCAACAAAGCTACAAAAGCTATTGGGGGAATAAGAGAGGAAGAACAAATAAGAAGGAGGAACACCAAATTTCTCCAAGATCTAGATCTAGTGGATTCCCCTCACAAAGAGAGGGATTTGATTGGTGAAGATGTAGATCTAGATCTCCTCTATCTTTCTCTCAAATGGATGCAAGAATCATTGGAGGGAGAGGAAGATAGCAAGCTCAAAGAAGGTCAACAATGGAGGCAAAACGAGCTCAAACCGACCAGGAACTTTGGGGAAGAAGACCCCTTAAATAGGGGCCAAAATATCTGACCGTTATGGCCAAAATCGCGTCCCGGCGGCAGTGCCGGAGTGCTCCCGGCGGCAGTGCCGGAGTGCTCCCAGCGGCACTGCCGGCCTCCCTGTTTATACCCAAACACCAGGTACGAAAACCTCAAGAACTTTTGCATCCGGACTCCGATTTCGATGATCTTGGGCTCGTTGGAATCACAACAACGAGCTCTACAACAATATGCATAGAAACATCATAGTCCAGCAAAGGAGGATATAAACAAATGAATAAAGGTTTTACCTATCTAAAAAGGCAAACCGGTAAAACCTCCAATATGGAAAATGCAACAACTTGTGTTAGGAAACTCGGATTTAGGTGAAACCAATTTTGTTGTAAAGAAGATGACAAGAGCTACCCCACAAAGAGTGAAAAGCTTAAGAACAAGTGGGGTAGGTTTTTCTATGTATTTTAGAGTGAAACCTCTCAATACGAGAAACCGAGAAAAACTCCAATATCGAAAACGCAACAAGTGATTCATGCGGAATCCGTTTTCGATGAACTAGAGCTTGTCATGAGAATAAGCACAAGCTCTAAAACATTACATGGATAAGATCCAAATAACAACCAAGAAAGATGATGCAAGGATGCAAAGGTTTGAGCTCTCTCCGAATGATACGATCGAGTTACTCACTCGAGAGCCCTCTTGATAGTACGGCAACTAAACTATAAGCCGGTCTCCAACTACACTATGAGACCGGTGAGAAAGAAACCCTATCAAGATCAAACCTTATACTTGCGCATTCCACTTGAGCTCGATGATGACGATCTTGACCTCAACAAGATGGAACGCCTTTCTTGCTTGTGCTTGCTTGACGAAGTCTTGTGGATTGCTCCCCCATAATCCACCATGGGAGAGCTTCTTCTTCGGCGCATCTTCACAAATCCATGATCACCATATGGATGGCAAGACTCAAGCAAAGGATCTCTTCGAGATGGCTCATCTTGAACTTGCACTTCATTTCTCCATGGCAAGCTTCAAGCTTATGAACTCTTCGAGTTGGCTCATCTTGAACTTGCACTTCATTCTTCATTCTTCATCATGTTGATGTCTTGAAGTAATTTGAGGGCTCACTTCATCTTCATCTTCAAGACATACTTGACACTTGATATCCTTCATCAATTTCTTCTTATTGCAACCTTGAAGCCAACATATGGTTCAAGAATTGCCTATGGACAACTCCTACAAATATAACTCAATGCAAACATTAGTCCATAGGGATTGTCATTAATTACCAAAACCACACATGGGGGCTCCATGCACTTTCAGCCAGGGCAGGAAAACTGGGCAAGAGTACCCTGCTCAGCAAGAAAACCACGCAACAGCTGGGAGATATACTCACCGGCAGAATCAGCCCGAAAGACACGTATAGGTGTGGAAAACTGAGTATGGACCATGGCAGCAAAACGCTTATATATCGAGAGAACCTCGCTGCGAGAAGTCATAAAATAAATCCAAGTGTGGCGAGAGAAATCATCGATAAAAAGAACATAGTAGCGGTGGCCCCCCTTGGAAGCAAAAGGAGCCGGACCCCATACATCGAATGGACCAAATCAAACGGACGCCGAGATACGGACGCACTAGTAGGATAAGGTAACCGATTCTGCTTACCAAGCCTACAACCCTGACAACCCTGAAGCGAGACATCTCCTGAGACAGGCCCCAGAAGACCTCGACGAAGTAAAGATGACAAGCGAGAACCACAAAGATGACCAAGACGATGGTGCCACTGCTGAAAGGAGGCGGTGGTGGAAGCAGCAAGCACACATGGAGCGGTCGAGGAAGTGGTGGAAGAAGGAACATGAAGCCAGTCAAGCTCCTAAAGTCCCTGAGAGTCACGGCACCGAGGGCCAGCCCCAACCAGGGCCCGAGTGTGAGTGTCCTGAACAGAACAAGAATTAACATCAAGAATGACCCGACAACCAGAATCAGTGAGTTGAGCAGCGGAAAACAAGTTCATGGTAAGACGGGGAACATGAGAAACATCAGGAACGGAAAAGGAGGAAGTAGAGATAGTGCCACGACTAGCAACAGAAGAGAAGTACCATCGGCAGTAAGAACACTAACAGGAAGAGGAAGAGATCGAAGAGAAGAAAGAGAGGAAAAATCAGGAGACATGTGAAAAGAAGCTCCAGAATCCAGAACCCACGAAGATGTACCTGACTGTGGAGAGAAAAGAGCCGCGGAGGCAGCAACACCCGTCGAAGCAGAGCCGGAGGAGGCAAGGAGACGCTAAAGTCTCACTATATCCTGCTAAGTGAAGCCGGTGGTGACAGGCGTTGAAGGTGGAGCACGAGGAGGCACACCCCGCTGCTTCTGGTAGCAGTCAGACTCAAGGTGACCAGACCTCCGACAGTGAGTGCAGAACCGAGGAGGGCGAGAGCGACCCCCACCGCGAGAAGAGCGGGCTCCTCCGATAGCAGCATGCACTGGTGTAGGAAGGAGTGGCGGTGCAGAAGCAGTGGGAACTCGAGCAGCAAGAACAGAGGGTGTCCCAAGCAGTCCAGCACCACGCAGACGAGTCTCCTCAGCACGAAGCTCAGTCAGCACCTCTGAGATAGGAACACGGCCTCGGGCAAACAACTGAGCACGACGGGGCTCAAACTCTGGACGAAGTCGAGACATGAACTCATGGATCCTCTGAAAGTCCATATCTGAACGTACTGTCCGGCAACACTGGCAAGTACCACAGACAGCACTGCGAAGGGAGTCAAGCTGGCGCCAGATCGCCACACTCTGGGTGTAGAGCTCATCAACAGTAGAGTCACCCTGCTGAAGATCATGCTCCTGACGCAACACATACAAGTACAGAGAATCCCCAGAAGGCTGATAGCGGTGACGAAGGTGAGACCACATCTCAGCAACAGTAGCGAGGCCCATCAACTCAGAAGCAAACTGTGGCTGAACACTCTGCGAAAGAACAACAGCAGCTCTAGCATTTTCATCACACCACTGAGTAAACAGAGCCAAACTATCACAGAAGAAGCCAAGAGCCTCTGAATAGGCAAGTACCTGCTCCTCATATGTCTCATCAGCAGCAGTGTCGGCAGACTTGGCTGCATCCCGATCAGCCTGAGTAGCATCCGCAGCAAGAACCAGTGGCACGGACGGAGGGGTAGGAGGCACGAGGAGCGATGGGGTGCGGCGGACAAGAGACCTCGCCGGTAAGAACACCCCATAGCCGAAGTCCACGCATGTGAATGCGCATAAAGGCGGCAAACTCTCCATAGTTAGTACCATCAAAGATCACGGGGCAGCGAGGGATACTGACATAGCCAGACAGGGAGGAGGCCATCTTCCCTTTTTTTTGTCAACACTCAGGTCTGGATATGGATCTGGTCAGAGCCAGATTTTCGTGCAAGCGCACGAGGAGCCCTCCCGTGGCTAGCAGATGGCCGAAATGGAGGCCACCAACGCATGAAGGCCGGGGCCGGCCAAGGGGCGGCCGGAGCAGGCCGGCAGGAGGCGCAGCCGGGAGCGGCCGGGGCGGCCAGCAGCGGCCGGGGCGGCCAGCAGCGGCCGGGGCAGCCCGTGGTAGGTTGCGGCCGAGGCTGCACGGTAGCAGGTCGACCACAGCCGGGAGCGGACGGGGCGGGTGATGGCCGGGCACAGCCAGCCAGTGGAGGGCGGCGCCGGGGCCGATGATGGCCGGAATGGGACCGGCCATCAGCAGAGGGGACGGGAACGGCCAGATCTTCGCCGGCTTGAGGCAGCGGGAGCTCCAGATCGAGCTCCAAAACGATAAAAACAGTTAGAAAAACTCGATCCCGATACAAACGGGAGAGGAGAAAGAAGGTGAAGCAGCAGCAGCCGGAAAGATCATCGGCGGTGGTGCGGATCGAGCACGGAGTTGCAGCGTGCAGAGAGCTAAACCAAGAGCTCTGATACCATGTTGAGGAATAGCAACTAGTATTCACAGTGGGCCAAAGGCCAGTACATGTACAAGGGTACAATATGCAGGGAAACCCCTCACACTATGGGAATATACAGTATAGGGGACTACATGGGACTATACACCACTAACACCACTAACATAGCAAATGCCGCACATGGTCTTTCCACTGCCTGTTGGCGCAGCGACCAACACACTGTCATCACTGTTATATAAGGCATTGAACACTTGAGTCTGAACAGGGTTGAAATGTTTCAAGGAACTATAAAGGCCTTCAAATCGTGCATCTCTTAGTGCGGTGACAGGTAGTGGCTGCAGATCAAGCAATTCGGTTGGTGGAGCATGTTTGTCTGGAAGAACCAAGTGCTTAAAAGATACAGGAAGAACTTCCTGAGATCCAAGCCACTTGTCGGATACGGCACGTATAAAGTACTGAGGGGGCAGTTGTTCACATATTGGCACTGTGAAGTTAACTGTATGATCCTCTCCAGGTATTGTTTCTTAAGCAAGAAGTACTCATGGTGAAGAATGCACTCGCTGTCATTGTCCTCAACAAGAACCCAGAAGGGCTCCACATAACCATGTACCATATCATCCCATTGAAAATCAGGTGTTAGAGTCAGCTAAAAACACAAAACTGTACGAGTAATAGGTTTAACATGGGCTGAAAGATTCAACTTTGGTAACTGGTGGATGCACTTGTGTAGTCGCCTCCCCATCTTTGGATAACGGATTAGCTCACCAATTTCCTGTGAAGATAGATCATAGTATCTCTCCCAAGCCAATTCCTTTTTCTCCAGTTTCATCAGAATTTCATTTGGAATGCCAGGAAATTGGCGCAAAGGAGTTTGGACCAAGGAAAAAAATAGCGCGCTATAACAAAATAGCGTGGGTCTAAAAATATGCTATTAGCATGCTATAGCGTGCTATTAATGCGAATAGCGCGCTATAGCACTGAAATAGCGTAGCGTCGGCTCTCCAGATATGCTATAGCGTGCTATTAGCGTTGGAATAGCGCGCTATTTTTTTCCATGGTTTGGACACTCCACATCTGCTTATCGATCATCTTGTTAAGATTCCGAGCCTTGTCTGCTAGTTGAGCCCATCCTCTCTTCAAAACCATCTCAAATAGTGCTCGTACAAGGCGGCCAGCACTCTACATCATAGAGAAGAATATATGAATATAAGAATAACTAAAATAAGCTAGTAATTCAAATTAAGAAACTGCACTCAGAAGAGAGAACATGTTGGTACCTGTCTAATATAGATCATATCAGAACCAAGGGAGAGGCCCTCCAGTTTTAGCCTCGAGATATATGCTTGGAGCAGAACATTAATCTTTGTGCCAGGCCCCTCCAAGTTCTCTTTCACAGGAATTGGCACATGGTCCAAAAGCTTTGCCAGCTCCATCTTCTCATCTTGCCTTACAATAACATACTTAAATTCTTCACTCAGAGAGAACAGTTGGCACAGCTCAATATACCCCATCGTAGGCTTTACGTACTTGTTATAAGTTGAAATAGTCCTGTGACTGATATAATAATAGCTAGCAATCCTCCCCAGGTCAGTGAGCTGAAGGTATCCTGTTCTCCTATCATAGTTAATCAAATTGTTCCTATCCAACAGATTTGCAGCAGAATGTACCTGCAGTCACGCATACAGGATTCAGTAGTGGAACAGTAGGGCCATATCAAAATACAAGTATACAATAATTACTGACTAGATGGATCAAACACTTCTCTAATATCTTGCACTAGTATCAAGATGTGCGTTCAATAACGGAGTTTATTTTGGCACCATTGGAAGGAATGGGATAAAATACCTTATCAGCATAAGTGCTAAATTTTCGTAACATGCATATAAAATACCCAAAAAAATGATCAGGCGTTATACCCAAGAACAATCATTCAATGTTACTACTCTACAAACTGGGGCAACTACAGAACATCTGGCAACAAAACTGTGATGCTACTGATGATCTAATGCAGCCATTTCAGTGTTAAGGAAATAACTTTCAACTGATTCTCTGGTAATGGCCAGAGGATGTCATTGCACTAGTACAGTACATGCCATTTGACACACAGTATTTCGAGAACATGACATTTCAATAGTGAACCTCTCTCAGACAGCAGGAAAAGTTTCAGGAGGGATTATTTATGCACAGTAATTCTTGAACTTAAAGATACCAATAAACATACTTGGGCACAGCTTAGAGAAAACCTAGAAAACAGTTGGCCAGTACAAGTATGCAATTAAAGGATATATACAAGCAAAATAGCCAACAAGGTGCTCGAGAAAGAATATGTCAGTATGAGGGGATTATCTGTGGAACTTCAAAAAAACAGAACGGAGTGTGCATATACTTACCAAGTCAGCTCTCCTTTCATCTAGTGTTTTGTCTCTCTCCAAGATATCTTCAGGTAAGCCATACAGTGTTGGATTCTGGAGCATTCGGATATAGAGGTAAGTGCAGCCCAGCCATGAGCATGCCTCCTGGGCATTCTGAATAGTTCCTAGAACAATCTCTGCGTTCAATTGATCAGCCAATCTGGATATAAACTGACTCTCAATAGGCAGCTGCTGATTCATTAGGGATAGGTACTACTGCAATTCACTGTGTCCTGTCAAGATTATTCCCTCTCCATGTGTGTCATACTGAGGCCTGCCTGCACGACCAAGCATCTGCATTTTTCGATGACATCCAGTGGACTTAGTTCTGTCCAAGCACCCTTTTCCGGGCTGTAAATCTGGGTACCCTTTATAATAACAGTGTGTGCAGGTAGATTGACCCCCCATGCAAGGGTGGCTGTCGAAACAAGAACCTGTATATGCTTATCAACAAAAAGTCTCTCAACAAGTTCACGGTCTACCCTTGCCAAACCAGCATGATGGATAGCAAACCCGTAGGGCAGAAGGTCTTTAAGATCGCTACTTTTGACAAGTTCTGCATGAGCACAAAGAATCTCTTGACTTGCAGAGTCAGCCTTCAGAAAGCGGGTCAATGTGTCATTAGCCAATGCAGTGTCTCTGATGGCACAAGCAGTTTTCGCTGTCTCCTTCCTTGAGTGTGCAAGCATAAGCACTTGGTGTTTACCAGCAGCAACCATAACCTTCTCATAACAGATCTCATTCATCAACTGAAACCTCTGCAGTGGCTTCCTCAATATGATCCCAATGTACTGTTGAGCAAGAGGGCAAGGTCGGTAACTGTTATCCAAATAAATGGAAGAGGCCATCAGGGTGAACACGCAAGAACACCGCCACATCTTTATAGTTTGGTAGAGTTGCAGAGAGACCAACTAGGCGGATATGTTCCTTCGTCATTTCAATCTGCCGTACAGTTCTAGAGACAGTACCAACGAAAAAAATAGCACGCTATTTCACACTAATAGCGGCGCTATAGCGTATTTACGAGTTGAACGCTACGCTATGCATTCTAGGCACGCTATGACGCTGCGCGCGCTAAAGATGCGTTATTTCACGCTATTTGGCGCTATTCGCTATTCCGCATAACACGCTATTTTGCAGAGTAGTTTTTTAGTAGCTCATTCCATATTTTGACCCACTTGCGTATCCTAAATCCCTAATCCAGACAACCCTAGACTAAGAAACTTAGATCACACACTCCTTAACTCCTTGTCACCTGCTCTGCCCGGCAGGCGACGACGTGACGGCACAGCTCCGCCCCCTTCTCCTCTGTCAATCGGTGGTAAGCGGCCACGCCTAGCTTCACCTTCACGCCTTCACCCCGTGCCTCCGTTCCCCTCCTTCAATCCTTCTAGTTCGGGACAATGTGAACGTGAACTATGGTTTGTGACTTTGAGACTATGTCATATCAAGTTATGGACTATGTGAACTATCTCTGGTTGATGTTTGGCTGCAAAATATCATATCCGAGATTTTATAGTTGCAGAGTGCTATATCTATTATTATATATATGCTGAAATCCTGAATTTTCATTTTTTTTGTTAAACGCTATTTTGAAAGATAGCACGCTATTAGCACGCTATAGCGTCTATAGCGTTTTTCTAAAGCCCACGCTATTTGTGTTACCGCGCTATTTTTTTCATTGGACGATACTCTCCAGAACAGGCCCTCTGTTATCATGAAATAAATGGATTTCATCGATGATTGGAAGCTTCACCATTTGAGTATAGGTTCTATCACCTGATTTCCTCGTGACAATGTCCCATTTCTCAGGCGTAGTGACAACTATCAGCCGATGATGCCGCCGATCGTCCGCCACCGTCCAAGAGCAACCAGGGAACGTGATGCGGACGAGATCTGCGACGTTCGGGAGAGAAGAGGAGACCGATCATGAACATACCGCCGTCGTCGGGAGAGAAGGCGAGACCGGGCGACGGCGCGCTGATCTCCACAGACCACGCGCGGCGTCGGTCTTCCATGCCAGGTGACGACTAGGTGAGGGCGTGCGGCTCGCCCAGGTGCGGTCGAGCACACCAGGTGCAGCTCGACCATGCCAACGTGGACGAAAACCAGTATCCACTGTGTAAAAAACCAGGTTGAAAACAACTAATCGGTAGTGGGTGGGGGGGGGGGGAGTTAACTGTCCGGTTTTGTATACTTAGGAGGTAATTGCTCCACTTAATATATAAGGGTGGTTAGCGCCCCAAACCTTATAGTTAGGTGGGTGATTTGGACTTCTTTCGAGTTAGTTCACACCGAATTGTGGTCGAATTGGAGGTAGCTGCTGAGCTACGTTTCAGAGGGAGGGCGAGCTTGTTCCTCTGGTTCGGCGGGGGATGTGCTGATTAGCCGGGTAGGCGTGTGCCTCCCCATCAACGCGTGCCTCCCGGAGCGGTGACCGGTGTCTAAGCTTGATGAATATTTTGATAAAAAATTAATGAATATTTTACAATGCGTCGAGTTCTTCGCTGCATGGAGCTGTGGCGACGATGGTGCCAAACTCCTTGTTCATGCTCTGTTTCTTTGACGCTGATTGTACAACTTTAACTTTGTTTTTATGGTGATGACCCAAGCGTTAGGCTGCAAATCAGTGATTAGATTAGTCATAGTAGGAAGTAACATAAATTAGTAATATAACCAAAGTAGTACTATTATAGTAGTAGATGATTTTATGGAGTTAATTACTGCCTTTGTTTCAAAGAACAAGGCGCATGCCTATTCAAACTTTGACCATAAAAATTATGCAAAAAAATCTTGATAATATTATATATAATTAATATCGTTGGATTCGTATTAAAAAGTATTTTTTAATAATGTTAATTTCATACAAATATTTTTTATATATTTAAAGTAATTTTTAGAAAAGAAAGCACGAAAACGAGAACATCTTATTATTTAAAACGGAGGGAGTAGTTTGTAGACTTATTGTATCCTGTGAACTGTGATGTTACTCTCTTCTCATTAACTTGTTGCCACATCATCAAATTTATTGAGTTAAACACTAAATTACTATGAAAGTTACTTGCACTATCTAACTCTTAGATTGATCGGTATATTTTTTTCGATAAATGATGCTTTATTACTTTTGGGAAGCAATTACATCCAGCCTCTGCATAACCAGGATGCACACAGCCGTTCAAGTGTATGGATTCAAAGTATATAAAAACTAGGCGAAATACATATCGAAACGATGAATCATATGACGCCTAGGGTGAGGGTGGCGCTGCAATCCGTAGACTATGCTGCCATCCATGTAGGGAAAAAATATCCCTCGCCGTAGCCTCCAACCGTGTACAGACCTCCGTAAATAGGTCTCGGTTCTCCACTCGTCGAAGAGGTAACCACGAACGGAGAATACCTGTACATCTGTAGATGACCTGTAACAAAGAACAATTTTTATCGTTAAAAATCTTGTCATTTCTACTTAGCCAAAGCGCCAGATAACTGCTAGCGCCCCCACCCTAAGAAGCAACTTAAACCTTGAATCGATAACGTGAAGCCAGTTGCAAAAGACATTGGCCACACTAGTCGGGGGATACAGGGTAGACGCTACTTGGATGACTGACCATATAGATCTCGCGAAATGCCACTGGAAAAAAGGTGTTTAATGGTTTCATCATGATGACAGAAAACACACCGTGAACTTCTGTGCCAATTCCGCTTAACAAGATTATCTTTGGTAAGAATAACTCCTCGACGAAGGTACCATTCAATTTTTTTAATTTTTAATGGTATCTTCATCTTCCAGATTTTCTTATTATTATCAACTGATATATCAGAATGAAGGATCGCATTGTATAAAGATTTGACTGAGAAAGTGCCATCTACATGAAGATTCTATCTAAATTCGTCCGGTTCAGGCGATAGGTGAATATCTCCCAGCCGGTGAATTAGAGCATTCCATGCCAATAGCCTTTGTCCAAGCAAAACCCGTCTGAACGTCACATTCGGGGGTGAGGTAGCATTACTGTGGCAATGGTATCACCTTTGCGACGAACAATACTATACAAAGCAGGATACTGTTCACTTAAGGAAGCATTGTCTAACCAAACATCTTCCCAGAAACGTATCTGTTCTCCATTTTTAATCGAGAAAGTACCATGGCGAAAGAAGATATTCTTTGTCGCATGAGTCCAACCCAGAAGTGAGAATCCCCAGGTTTCCAAACCTCTTGGGATAACGTCTTCGAGCCAATATACTTTCTCCGAAGGATAGTTTGCCATATCCCATCCTCGGTAAGAAGCTTAAAAAGCCATTTACCCAGCAGAGCTGAATTCTTGACCTCCAGGTCGTGAACTCCAAGTCCGCTTTGATCTTTGGGACTACAAACTATACTCCATTTCACCAGTCAGTATTTCTTTTTCTCGCTGTCCCCTTGCCAAAAGAATCTGGATCGATAATAATCGAGTTTATGAAGAATTTCTTTTGGCAACAGTATACAGTACCATATTTGTGAGTACCGAATTAATGAGTACCAATCTTCCTCCCAGGGACAACAATTTACCCTTCCAACTACTAAGACGTTTTTGTAATTTTTCTTCCATAATTTTCCATTCAGCAATTGTAAGTCTCCGATAATGAATTGGAATACCCAAATAGCGAATAGAAAATTGGCTTTACCCACAATCAAACAACTATGTATATAGAGTCATATCATTTTGGGCATCGCTGTAACAGAAATGTCAAAACCTTAGTACAAGTGCTTTTTTTTTCATACTTTTTGTCTAGCAACAGCCAAATGATGCGACGACAGGTGTTTGCAGCTTGAGAGCGACCGAGAACGACCATGTGTCGCTCTTGGAACTCTCTGGTCGCTTTATCGGCGGGACACCTGTGCAGTTCCGTTGGTTTCTTTAGTCCCTGCTAAAGCGTCGCGACTCACGGGCATCCGTTTGATTCTTCCGAAAGTCGAAGAACCGTCAGAAACGAAATGATCAAGTGAAGTTGATCCGGCGCGCTGCCTGTATGTACCTGTCGGCGCAAAGTCGTGCCGTCGGACGGAGAAAATAAAACGCCAAGTTGTTTGGCGCCACGGCACCACAGGACACGGCGCCTAGAAACCACACCACGCGGCGGCGCCACGCGCCCTGCCACCTCCCTCCCGTCTCCCCAACCACCTCCATCGGCACCACTCCGCAGCCTGCTCCAGTGTCCAGTCCAAGCTCGATCGCGGCAGCGCCTCCTTCCCCAGAGTCCAGACCGGGCGCCTCTGCCGTCGCCAACCCACCATGGCCGCGGCGATCCTCCGCCGCCTCAACCCCACCGCCGCGCAACGCGTGGCGCCGCTGCTACCCCTCGCACGAGCAGCCTCCGACTCGACCTCACCGCTCACCATCGAGACCTCCCTCCCCTTCTTCCCGCACAACATCGACCCGCCCTCCCGCACCGTCTCCACCACCCCCGCCGAGCTCCTCGCCACCTTCCGCACCATGGCGCTGATGCGGCGCGCCGAGATCGCCGCCGACTCGCTCTACAAGGCGAAGCTCATCCGGGGCTTCTGCCACCTCTACGACGGGCAGGAGGCGGTGGCCGTGGGCATGGAGGCGGCCATCACGCGCCGCGACGCCATCATCACCGCCTACCGCGACCACTGCCTCTACCTGGCCCGCGGGGGCACCCTCGTGGCCGCCTTCGCGGAGCTCATGGGCCGCGTCGACGGATGCTCCAGGGGCAAGGGCGGCTCCATGCACTTCTACAAGAAGGACGCCGGGTTCTTCGGCGGCCACGGCATCGTCGGCGCGCAGGTGCCGCTCGGGTGCGGCCTCGCCTTCGCGCAGAGGTACAGGAAGGAGGGGACTGTCACGTTTGATCTGTATGGGGATGGCGCTGCTAACCAGGGCCAGCTCTTTGAGGCGCTCAACATGGCCGCGCTCTGGAAGCTGCCCGTCATACTCGTCTGCGAGAACAACCACTGTGAGCTCTTCGGTCTACAGTTACAGGGTGTATGATTTGGACTGCTGTTAACTGTTTGATTTGTGCAGATGGGATGGGGACGGCCGAGTGGAGGGCCTCCAAGAGCGCGGCGTACTACACGCGCGGGGACTATGTGCCCGGGCTCAAGGTACATAGTTGGATCATCCTCCTCATCAGTTTCGCTCAGCTCACAGTTGATCTGCATAAGAAACATGAGAAATGCACAGCGTAATGCCGATGGTGTGATGGCTTGTGTTCGATGCAGGTTGATGGGATGGATTTCCTCGCGGTGAAACAGGCCTGTAAATTTGCCAAAGAACATGTTCTTGAGAATGGACCAATTGTAAGTATTCAGATAACGTGGACACTTCCTATCTGCAGATCCTCTGCATGTACGCCCTTTGGGGATTCCGTCAGTGATGGGTTGGGTCGGAATACCCTGCCTGTTGTTGGCTTATTTCTCATTGCTCTCTTGCATGGATTCAACACTAGATGGTTTTTTGATTCTTCATATATCTTTTCTCGTGCTAGCTTACTATTGGTTGCTGCCCTGCTTCAGCAATGCTATTCTTACTGGATTAAATGGTGAACTTCAGATACTGTTGAATGCTTTGCTGGCGCGTTAAGAGCAGCATGCCATTTTTTTAGAACTTCGGGAGGGGAATTCCCCTACCTAAATTTTATTAAAGGGAGCTAAGGCAGCACAACGTTTTACAAACCAGAAATTACAGGGAGGGCACAAAGGGGGACATCCAGGGAGGGTATTTACTATTTACAACACATGAAACAGAGAGGGGGTGAGATCAATCAGACCACTCTGAAAACCAAAGAGAGAGCTTGTCATCTTCATTCAGATATTGCTCACGTTGTAGTGTTGTTCAGTAAACTTCAGGAGGAGGACGTAGCCATGTCTTCTATTATCCTGATTTTAACAACTGAATCTCTTCTTCCTTTTCTGTTAAGTGCTTATTTTGCACCCGTGATCTTGTGTACTAAGAGAGTAATCAGTACTCGGTGTACTTTCAAGTTTCAAGTTTCTCAGTTACCCACAACACATATCATACATTAGATGTATATGGTGAAGTGTTCATTTTAGTTACACATGTGATCTCATAGGCTATACTAACTTTCCCCCATAGATTATACTCTTAATATAGCTACTGGATAACATGTTCTTGTGTATTCTCCTGGTGTTTCAGATTCTTGAGATGGACACATACAGATACCATGGCCATTCTATGTCAGATCCAGGCAGCACGTACCGCACTAGAGATGAGATTGCAGGAATAAGACAGGTTACGATCATTGTTTTTTTAGTGTCGCAGTTAACTCTATGCTTGAAATTCGCATGTTCACCGCCAACCAAAAGACTGACAATATTAGTTGTTTACCTTGATGTAACAGGAACGTGATCCGATTGAGCGGGTCAGAAAGCTGATACTGGCCCATGACTTGGCAACAGCCCAGGAGCTTAAGGTATGCATTGTAACTAGAAAAAACGGAGATACAAAGAAAATCGTAAGTACTGTAACTGAATATTCCTTTTCACCATGACAATCTATTCTCTCTTTTAGGACATGGAGAAGGAAATTAGGAAGGAAGTTGACACTGCAATTGCCAAAGCAAAGGTCTGAAATTCAGCTAGATGTCTTAGACGTCCTTCCATTTATTCGAAATAATAATGGTGCTTACGAGTGCCTCTTGCACAATTCAATACTTGCAGGAAAGCCCAATGCCTGACGAATCCGAGCTGTTCAAAAATGTGTATGTCAACGACTGCGGCCTGGAGGTATGCACATACCAAGGATGATATGGTTCAGTATTTTTCTTTGCATCTGTACAAATTTACAAAACCTAGTTCACTGAGACCATGTAAATCAAAATCCTATTCAAAAAATTGAAGTCACACTGACATTAACTGGACCTAGCCCTTGTAGTGTAGCTCGGTGTGATAGCATACTATCTGACGAGGGAACACCTCGGCAATGCCTACGTATTGTAGACTTGGGTTTCGGGAGAGAGCGACGATGGAGATTCCGGGGACGAGATTAGGCACACGACGTACCCAGCTTCGGGTCCCCTCGGTGGAGGATCCCTACGTGCTGCTAGCAATCCAGTATATGATCATATATGTGTTTACAGGGTGCCGCCGTAGGCGGAGCTATGCTGTCTATATTCTGTCTATATGTTGGTCCCTCTATTTCGGGTGCCCTGGCTAGCTTTATATATGAAACCAGCCTAGGGTTTTACAAGAGTCCTAGTCGACTACTTCCTCGGGTTGCCTTGTTGGGCCTTCTCCATATTTGGTCTTCTCCATATTGGGCCAAGCCAGGTATACTAATAATGGGTACCCGAAGGGTATGCCCATGTCAGTAGCCCCCGAGTTTATAGGGAAGTCGAAGACTTGCGTAGAAACTCCAATCATAACCATCTCCGAAGTCGAAGAAATACAAGGCGAGGTCCATGTCGTAGATCGTGTGTAGCGTAGATGATGTCGACGATTCTCGAAGTTATTTTTCTATCGGGTGCGCGACAGCGCTCCCGATGGGAGTAGCCCCCGAGTCTATGGGTAAGTGTTTGCACTTAGGCATAGACTCAAGTTGTACTACTCGATGAAAAACTTAACTATATTTCTGAAGGACTTGATGAAATCCATGTGCTCCCGATGGGAGTAGGCTCCACTCGAGTCGTAGAATCGAGTTGAGTCTACAAACCTGAATTGCCGTAGATGCTGTCGAAGTTATCTTTCTATCGGGTGCGCGACCAGCGCTCCCGATGGGAGTAGCCCCGAGGCTACAGCCAAGTGTTTGCACTTGGGTGTAGGCTCAACTTGCTTTTAATCGACTCCACAATTTTTCCTCTTTCTTGTATCTTATCGGGAGGGTGAACAATACTCTCGATAAGAGTAGCCCCGAGCCTATGGGCAGGTGCTTGCACTTAGGCATAGGCTCGAGTTGTACTACTCGATAAAGAACTTGGCGCAGCCCCTCTTTTTATCAACTCCAGGCCATTGCTATTTTTATTTGACATCCATATCTATATTGTACGGGGATAACGGTAGTTGGGGCTAGTTCATCCGACGGATCAGGTACTAGTTAAGCTGCTCTAGTGGCAATCCGCAAAAACCTACTTCAAGATCACGTCCCTGGACATGATCTCGGGATACTTGGTGTAAACTTCGACGAGTGCCGCTTAAGGTCTTACCATTCTGTCGAGTCCCAGTCATATTTTATCGGGTACCTAACGCGTCCGTTAGGATTTTTCTTCGTATCTGTTGATACGGATAAAAGTAGCAGAGCGCAGTCTTCGGCGATGCCACGCCCAACAGAACGGATCTGGGGTCTTACCTTCGCAAGTTTGCGGCATTCAGAAATTGATCGCAACTTTGGTGTTCTGAGAATATATTGTCGAGTGTCTTGTTCAGCTGATGCAATGATCCATTTTGCGGGTTCTTCTATATTTTTCTCTCGGGCTTGATGAGACAGCCGAATATATTGGTGCTTCTATATTGTCGTCAAGCACATCGCCGATGCTCTTGCTCAGAACAAATGACGAGTCAATGGACCCGAAGATTTGTCCATCCTCTTTTTTTTCTCCCCTTTTTTTTTCTACTCCTTTTTTTTTTTTTTTTTTTTTTTTGGTTTCTCCTTGATGATAATTTCGTCGAGTTCCTCCCTCAAGAAAATTTCTTCGGGTCCTCCTTGAGGACAATTCTTCGGGTCCTCTTTGAGGACAATTTCTTCGGCACCTCCTTGAGTATAATTCTTCTTCGGCACCTCCTTGAGGATAATTCTTCGGCACCTCCTTGAGTATAATTCTTCGGCACCTCCTTGAGGATAATTCTTCGGGTCCTCTTTGAAGATAATTCTTCGGCACCTCCTTGAGGATAATTCTTCGGGTCCTCTTTGAAGATAATTCTTCGGGTCCTCTTTGAAGATAATTTCGTCGGGACCTGTCCTTGAGGACAATTTCGTCGGGACCTGTCCTTTCTTTAAGACAATTTCGTCGAGTTCTCCCCGTAGACAATTTCGTCGGGTTCTCTCTTATATACTTTAAATTTTGCTTTCTCCTGCACAAATAAACAAACTTTTTCTATCTTTTCCTTGACTCTCTTTTTCGCATGCGGTGTTAGATGCTCAGATTCGATGATATGTAAAATGAATATATGCCGCGCAGCCCCCGAGCATCGAGTGCGGCGAAAGTAAATGATAATCAACTTTATGTGAAATAAAGGAACACTTAGCTTATTGGGCAAAACGGAGTCGATGCGCGATGAAAACTTCGAGTGCAGCGAAAAAGTCGAGCCGAAGTAAAAACCACCGAATTAACGAAAGTGTATGCCACTAAATTGTTGATGAAGAAATAGCCGAGCCCCCGAGCGCTGCTAGGGTGATGTCATGATTTTTGTTTAGACGCCGTGTCACAGTTGTTACTCGGGGCGAAGTCGTTGTCGAGCCCCCGAGTATTATCCGTGTCGCCGAAAGAAGGCCATTAAGGATGAAATACTGAAGATGAATCTGAGATGAAGGACTTGAGATCACTTCATATTAAACATTACACCATCAAATATGAATCATATATTAAAAATGAATCCGCCGATATCATAGAAGATGAATCCATTGACCCGAAGAACCCAGTAATAACCATAGAAGATGAATCCGCTGATATCATAGAGGATGAATCCATTGACCCGAAGAACCCAGTAATAATCATAGAAGATGAATCCATTGACCCGAAGGAAATAGTTCCAGTAATAACCATAGAAGATGAATCCATTGACCCGGAAACGCATCGGGTAATATTGTATAAGTGAACCAATAATAACCCAAAGAGAACCAATCCAATAATCCGAAGAAAAAATAAATCCACAGAGCCGAAGAATATAAAGCCACTAAGTTCAAGAAAATAATTCCACTGAGCTGAAGAAAATAATATCACTGAGCCGGAGAAGATATATCCAGAGCCGAAGAAAAGAAATTCACCAAGTAACCGAGTATATTTGTGATAACGAAGTAATGACGCAGCCCCAATTGTTTGGGTGAATTTATAGTAATGATGCAATGTTACAGCCCCCGAGTATTCTGGTGTGGCAAAAATAAATAATAATTGACTCTATGAAGAGGAACACTTAGCTTTTTTATCGGCTGCGACTGTGCCTGACCGGAAGTAGTCGATGTAGTCGCGTGGTGCTTGGTAGAAAGTAGTCGATGAAGAGCACCCAATCGATGTGGCGGATCCGTGCGGCATTTAACCGAAAATATTCGACGCGGTGGAAGTAGTCGGCACGGAGGAGAGAATCATCGTGTCCACGGCGGGCGAGTCCCCGAACGTGGCAAGTGCACAATGACAAAATAGGGTCGTCGAAGCAAAGTAGTCGAAGTTTGTTCTGATCTGCAATGATATTACGGCGCAAAAAATTCTGCGAGCAAATAATAGTACGAGCCAAAAAATATTTGACGAGATAAATTTTGCGAATAGTAATTAACTAGAAATATAGCACCTGATTGTTGTGTCGGATAAGGAATTCGTGACGACGGGTGTGCGATAGCGAGCCGCGGCTATTGATATTATAGAAGGCGGCGACCAGCTCTTGCCGGTTTGCTGTTTTGTTCTCTGAAATTTGATTTGAGAAATATGATCCAACGGATGAATTTAACTGGTAGCTAGTTCAACTCAAACGCCTGGGACATCAATTTAACCATCGGCTGGTTCGTTTTTCCCCTTTTCTTCTTCCAAAGCCGCATCAAGTAGAAGCTTCACGTGAAACATATCATTAACTTTCTTGGTACTTGTTCCGATACGCTGCTTCCACTTTCCTTTCTTTCAATTGCCTTTCCTTTTTAGCGAGATTTGACCCGGTTGTAGTTGCTTCTTCACGATTCTTTTCTTTGGACGGTCTTGAACTGGTTCTATCTCATGGCCGCCCCAGACTGAACAGTATATGTTGGCCGCACGATTCTTCTCTCTGGATACTGTCATGATTGTCGTGTCTCGATTTCTGTAACGCATTACGATGAAACTTTAACCGTTCCTGCCTCCGCAGATGATAAAGTCGACCGCTTCTTCTTCTTTTTTCTTTCGAAATTTCTTCTGGCGACGCTGCTTTTGGTGATCTGGTCCGTGTTTTTGGGAAACTGCTTCTTTGGCACGATGTAGAAAAATACTCCGATTGTAGCACGCTGCTGATGACGAAATTACGTGAAGAGGATGGATCGATCCGCGCTCGGGTGCGCCAAAAAAAAATCCGGATCAGGCCGCCGAACGTAGTAGTCAATGATGAACTCGAAAATTTTCTTTTCGGATGCGATCTAAACGTTGTTGGTGATGATGGATCCCGCCCGGATGACGAAATCCAGTCGTCGCGATTCCCACAGACGGCGCCAATTGACGAGGGAACACCTCGGCAATGCCTACGTATTGTAGACTTGGGTTTCGGGAGAGAGCGACGATGGAGATTCCGGGGACGAGATTAGGCACACGACGTACCCACCTTCGGGTCCCTCGGTGGAGGATCCCTACGTGCTTGCTAGCAATCCAAGTATATGATCATATATGTGTTTACGGGGTGCCGCCGTAGGCGAAGCTATGCTGTCTATATTCTGTCTATATGTTGGTCCCTCTATTTCGGGTGCCCTGGCTAGCTTTATATATGAAACCAGCCTAGGGTTTTACAAGAGTCCTAGTCGACTACTTCCTCGGGTTGCCTTGTTGGGCCTTCTCCATATTTGGTCTTCTCCATATTGGGCCAAGCCAGGTATACTAATAATGGGTACCCGAAGGGTATGCCCATGTCACTATCAGCTTTAAGTAAAATTCAGACTTGTGTCGGATAACCCATGTAATTACTGATTGCCTCTTTGCCATGATGCAGTCTTTTGGGGTGGACAGGAAGGTTGTGAGAACCGTTCTTCCTTAGGCTGGCAAGCGACAAGCCTGGCTATTTTGTACTAGTACGATGATACGTGCTGGGGAGGCATAATTCAGTCAGAACAAGGAGTCCTTGGTCGCACTGTCCGTTTTCTGCAGCTAAATAAATATGTATATAGAGATGCATCAACATTTGGAATCTTTACCGCATTGTATTGCAGTCATTTTCCAACTTCTTGTGGACGCCAGTTGAGGATGTGCACCTTAGCTTTTGGTGTTATCTTTTTATTAGGGCGTCTGTCGATTATCATGGTCGATGGTTCATGACAAAATGAGGCAGTGTACAATATGCAGTTGATTGTGTACTTTTTTTTGAAGATAAACGGGCATACATTCATCTGAGATAGTTCTCTATGGGCATGTGGATGGTTCATGACAAAATTAGAGCGTTCTCTATGGGCATGTGGATGGTTCATGACAAAATTAGAGCATCTCCAGCTGTCTCCCCGGCCGAGCCGCGTTTTCGTCTTCTCGTTTTCGTTCGGATTGGGCTTTCATCCATCCGGGGAGCCTAGGCCATCCCTGGCTTCCCGAAACCTGGTCAGGACGTCGGACGAAACAAAAACGCCGAAACGTCCAGCAGGCCCGTGTTGTCAGCGACAGAACTGGTTGTTTCCTCCATTAATTTAGTTTTCCCTCCAAAATGCGCCTCATAGAACCATTTTCCCCGCCGAATTTCGGAGGAGCTACCGCCATTCTCCCCTTTTATTGCAGCTCCTCCTCTTACCTTCCACCACCATGCCGCCGAAGAAGCTCGCCGATCCGCCGGGCTGGAAAAACGCGGAGTGGGCAGCGAATGTGGAGCGGCAGCGGAACGAAACTCGCGGCAGGGCGGAGAGGGAGAAGAAGTGTAACGCGAAAAGGGTGGCAGTGGTGGCGGACAAACAGGTGAGGCTGATCTTCATTAACTTCGGCCAGCCGCGCATTGGCCAATTTCCCGGGCCATGGCCGACCTAAGGTATGATTGACTCTCCTTCCACCATCTCGCCGGCGTCGCCGGCCACGGCCATGTTCCAGGAAACCTACGTCGCCGGCATGGCGGGGTTTACGCCGTCACTACCGGCGTACGACGGTGCGATGTACGAGGGCATCTGTCCTGCCCTACGACGTGGGACGCTCTTCTTCTCCAACCCCGGGATGCCGCTGCCGAATGAGCCAGTGATGCACGAGATGATCACGTCGGGCTCCATGGCCGCCGCGTCGAGCCCGGGATTCTTCACACAGGAGGAGGCAAGGGCGACGGAAACAGTCGCGTCGCTGGGCGGCGTGGACCTCGACCAGGACGATCAGAACGACGGTACGCAAGACGTCGACAAAGAAGATGAACATACCTACGTCGACGAAGAGGAAACGCCTGAACCCACCGAGGCGCCGTCCAAGGGGAAGAAGAAAAGGAAGAAGAACTTGCGCCTGTCGCGCAGATCAAATGGACGGGAAAGAAGAGGAGTGCATCACCGGCGCGAATCAGAACTTCGAGACATACTGGTAGCGCATCAAGGTGGCGTTCGACGAGCGCAAACTCGTCGATCCATACTTCAACAAGACGGTGATGGTACGCGGCAACAAGGCAATGGGCACCCGGGATCATTCAGGCGGCGTGCAGCAAGTGGCACGGCGTACAGGAGGAGATCAAAAATCGACCGGTGAGCGGCGAGGACTTTGAAGCCAAGGTATGCTCATTCGTCGTGGCTCCTCCATCGACTCTACATCGCCCGAGGTTTAATATTCAGTCGCCTGCCTGTTTTTGCAGATGCGGAGGGCGCTCGACATGTACGCGGACGACAACGACGGCCAGATGTTCAAGTACCTCAACGTGTTCGCCCGCATCGAGGAGTGTGATTAGTGGAAGGAGGTGCGCAAGAATCTCGCCAAGAGCGAGCAGTACAACCCCGACGTTCCAGCCCCTGCTTCGTCGGTGGGCCGCCCCGAGCTCGGCCAGAAGACGTTGAAAGAGCAGAAGAAGGTCGGCCATCCAGCCGACAGGTTGCAGGCGTCCTTCGACAAGTGCTGGGCGGACGCGAGGGCTCACGCCGCCGGGAGGGACGACAAGCACGACATGCGGTGGAAGGAGATGCTCGCCAACCAGGGCGTCCAGATTGCCTTGCTCCAGGAAACCTCCACGACGAAGAAGAGGAACACCGACCTGGCGTTCCTGATCGGCGGCAACGACGCCAACATGGACGAGGAGATGAGGGCTTGGTACGACGCCCATCGCCAAGAAATCCTCCGGCCCCCGTCGGCTGCTTCGTCCACCGCTTCAACGTCAAGTCCCACCGCTGCGACAACTGCAGACGCCGATGCTTCGCCGCCCAATGCCACGCCAGACGAGGCTGAAGACGGGATCGCCGATGAGCCTGTAATCGTCTAGTTTCTGTTTGGATCGCCGGAATGTGGCTGATCCGATTGCCGGACTTTGGTGATTCTTTTTTAGCGGAAAGATGATTTTTTGAAACTATCGGCGCTGATGGGCGAATGCCGGAGTGCGACTGGAAAAATGTTACCCCCACGCCCTTTTTACATCCAATCCGACATTTTTTATATCCGGATTTTCGTACGGGAGGCTCAAACGGCTGGAGATGCTCGGCCACCCGCGGACAATCCTTTTGGGGGCGCTGGCAAATGATGCTGTGGTTTGGAGGCGGCTGCCCACACCGGTGACCCCTAAAATAGCCTTGTGTAAAATAATTTGGTAAGAAAAATGAAGATAATTCAAAATCGGCACCATAGAACGCTCACATGAAAGTTCAAAGTCAGCCACGAAGATCTCCACATTTGAATCAAAGTCATAGTGCATGCAAATAAGTTCAAATTCATCGGCCGCCTACCAAAGGGTCGTCGGTCAAACCCGGTGCTGGCTGCTCTAACGTCGGGGGTGGCTATTGTGTCGCCAGTGCTAGCTGCTCTGCCGCCGGTGTCACCTGGTTTGCCGCCGCGCAGCACCTTCGTTTATTGCATGATACACGCGCTAGTCATCCATGCTAGCGCATCCTTCAACTAATAAGCAAACATAAAGAAACATCAAGGCATTATAAGTGAACCGAGACACAATGAAACATAAGCATGACGTGATCCTTCATGGTTTTGCCACTCTATCAAAACATGCCATTAGAAGGTTTGAGAATTTAAGGGCATCTCCAACGCGACGATCCATACTGGATGCGTCCGTCTAGATGAGACCGTTTGGCTGGCCACGCGGACATGCGGATACGCGGACCTGGCCGACGATCTGTTTGGGTCACGCACTCCATCCAACGCGCGGACGCGGAGAAAAATGTCAAAGACATTTAAAAAACGAAAATAATTAAAACTAAGACATAGTTTATTAACATATGCTCTATTTTGGGTAAATTTATACACTAGTTGAATGCCCGTGCGTTGCTACGTGTTCTAATTTTTTTTCTCCTCACATGGATACATAATAGTTACAGACCCATGTTTTATTGGAGAAATATAAACATATTTTAATTATGACAAATGGTCATTAGAACTCATGAACAGATGGTATGACATTTGCTCGAGGATTTGGGTAATGAAATGTTTATACATAGATGATGTATCGTTACATTTGTATCACTAAACACAAATAAATATCTTTACGATTTCTCCAGCATTTATTTCTTACGGAGGCCATAGGCTAGGCCTCACTGCATCAGCTACAGCGACCTAAAAAAAGCGATGCTTAGTTATCTTTTTGAGTCTTATGGTGGACCTTGTTTAGAGTACTTTTTTCTCATCTCTCAACCGTCGGGTGACTCGATGGTATCCAGTTCTTCCATAACACGCAACTTTCTTTTTGCAAGCATCACAATTTTCTTTTTTTTCTAAACATTTTTGCTACCGAGAAGTAACTTCGATTTTAGTCGGGTCATATATCATATATGATTTACAAGTTGGGTTGTAATTAAGATATTTTGCAACCCAAATTGTCTAGTTTGAAGTTGGCTTGCACCTGCGATTATTGTCCCCAATAAAACGTCCTCCACCTTGTGATCCATATATATGGTACTTAGAACCATTCGAAGATCTATCCATTCTTCTGGTTTGTACATACGTATATGCAATATTCAGCTCCTCCATAACGTACATGACACATGCTTCTCCACCGAGAACCCTCTGGCCGGCTATTCCTTGGCCTCCTCTGTACCTTTCATATTTCTTCAGAGAACTCGTTTCTTCCAGGAAGGCAAAGATGCAAAATACGGCCCAGCGACGGTCAAGCCGGAGCCCTCATGGCCAATAGCGCTGCTCTCACTCCAAAGACATCGCATTTGATCTCCTGCACATCAAAGTGTGTTTGACTTGAGCTGGACTATGCTTGCCGTCACCATCTACACCCTCTCAGCACCCTTGGGTATGTACGTATGTCCACAAAGAGCGCCGGCGTGCACCCAGACGGCATGAACACGCCCTCGGCAATCCCGATGACCACGCTGCTAATTGGGACCCTGGCCGGACACGAAGTACCCGCCCAAGGACAAGCCGATGCCAGCGAGCGGATGGCTGCCGAGCTCGGGATTTTTCTTGACACGACAGCAGCAAGCTCACAGTAGGTGTCAATCCGTCCGTCCCCTCGCCATTCATCTCCCCTTTAATTGCGGTTCGTCTAGTTTTATTTGAGACCATGCGCTGGAGCTTTGATCTTATGGCGAAGGGAGCTAAACACGCGCGAGTCAGAAGGTCGAGGGAGGCCCATACAAGCAACAGACGACAGCTCGGCGTCCCGGCAGTTGCCTTCCGCACGGCCAGCGCGTGCAGCTTCCTCGCTCACCAAAATACCAGTCCGTCCATGCTGGAGCTCGTGGAGCTCGGCGAGGTTCCACTTCTGCAGGCGCCAACGCGATGTCAAGTGACGGAGAAGGGGTGAAGGGCAGTTATTACATTTAGTTGTCGTCACCGATATCGATTCTTCGACTGTCCGGCTGGCTGGCGCGATCCGGCCGTACACGGGAAGAGATATGATGAGCCACGAGTGAACGTTTTTTCTCATGTATATCAGGTCAAACAGGAAGTAGCTAGGAGTAGTTTTCTATCGTGAGGAGGTCGAGTCACACGTCTTTTTACGGGACCTAGGTAAATTAGCTGAATGCCCGTGCGTTGCCACGGCTCATTATTGTAAATATAAAATAAACAAAAATATTCACTTTTCATAACTCGACAATTATAAAATGCATTTTTTGCTTTGCCAGATAATAATAATCCAAAAGCTATTAAAAAATCGCATAATTCCACATCATATATATAGAAAGTAATATTTTTTGCGGACTCCAATTGTCTCTCCAAATTCTAACAATATTTTACTTCGTTGATTTTCTCTTACATAGGACTTTGAGTACCCCATGTTATTAGGGTTTTAATTTTTTGCACGCTTTAGATTGATTCTTAGCTAATTTGCCAAATTTACGGCACTTACAGATTTATTAATCATTCTATCTACGAAAATCAATCCATATTTTTTTTGTATAGTTTTCTGTTTATACGACAATGTATGGATATCCAAAAATAGAACTACACTTTCTTATCTAGTGGCCATATCCACAAGTTTCTTTTCAACATGTAGCCCCTTTCATCTGGGAGAATTCATGAGCGTGCGTTTGATTGTTTGAACCATCTCCAATTTCCTCAGTGTCCACCTAAGTTTTTAGAATAAAGAAGAGATCTACCGGAATAACTCTTTCCATTGGCTAAAAGCAAGAGGTGAATTAGCTGGACCTAACGTTCAGCTTCTCAGAGAATGCAGACCTCTCGGCAACAGAACAATGTGCATCTCTTCTCATAGCACCCTCCCTCTGTAATCACAGATAACAACACACGCTGCACCTAACCAATTTGAAGGCATGGTCACTTCAAAGAAGTGTGTGTACCGTACCATATCAATGGATTGCTCTGAAGTAAAATTGATAGACATGCTTCGTTGACTTAAATTGGGGCTGGACCAAACCAGATCGATGAGAGATAAGTACATTAGAACTGATATTCATATTGTGTAGCAACTATCAACAAAGGGTCCAAAAAAAGGACTAAGACATTTGCAACATGGTTCATTTTCGTAAATTCGACAACTCTCTGTGAATCCCAAACTGAACAATATTATAGATAGCCTTCAAACACATGTGCTACTATTTCTCGCTTACCTGAATGCGGACAAAAGTACACCTTAAGCAACAAATAAGATGCCAAGGAAATACAACTCTAAACCAAGCTAGCTAAAGCCAAGCTTAACACCTAAAAAGAAATGTCTCCAAATCAAGATAGGTAGAGCTAAGGCTTAGTACCTAAAAAGTAAAGAGAAAAATTAAAGCAGGAAATGCAAGAGAAAAAAAAAGTCAGATGGGCTTAAATATTTCTCCAAACATGTGAAGAACCGTAGTTTAAAGAACTCTAACAAAGACATTTCGTCATTGGTCCTTTTTACAGGATTAGGCCATTGATTCAAATTGCAGTCGTTTGTTAAAACAATCTCTGAAAGGTCATTACTGCACTAAAGATCTTCATGAATAATTCACACCAGTAGAAAAGAAGTCATGCTATTTCGAACCAAATCGAACAAAGGGATAGTGCAATATATAGCACACATTCTTTGATGTAGTTCATAATACTACACATGTTGCTGTGATTAATCATCGCTCGGTGGCAGCAACTTCTACCTCATTTGGTTCCACCTTTTATTACCGCCAAGATTAAGGGAAAAGATAGATGGTACACTGACATCTTTGTTGATGATTGCAGTGATGCAGGATTCGAAGCCGTAAAATGGTTATCAATTGGGGAGTGCACAATTGTGTGTGTGTCTATCGAACCCAACTGTCAGATGGAAGTGGTTATATGCCCAGCCTGTGTTGTAAGTTCAGAATAAAACTGAATGAAAATCTGAAACTCTACTCCATGTTCTTCCTTCTCATGTTTTCCCAAGATCCTATGTATCTTGTCCCTCGCTCACATCACGGCATGGCCGGTGGCTGCGGACTGTTACACTCTCCTGGAATTGCATGTATGCAAGCACAATCATTGGACTGAAGTTCAGTTGTTGAATAGTTGAATATGAGGAGTAAACGTATTTTGCTTTTAGACACTGCACCAAATAATAACTTTGCAACTGAATATCTGAAAATTCTGCAGCAGACAGCAGTACTATGCGACATCTTTCTTCAGTAAACATGATGCGAAAGTAATTAAACTCACCCTAATTGAGGCCACGATCTGGACGACGTTGCCCTCCTGAACCCGTCCCGTGTGACGAAGTATCTCGTCCTCTCGATCTTCTTCCCCTCGCAGGTTTCCTCTGCGCCGATGCTAGATATGCTGGCAGCGTCGAGCTCCTTGGGTAGAGGTCATGTAGGATGCCCCGAAGCAACAGCACAGGGCGACAGGGGCGCCGCCGGACCAAAGCGAGGCGGAGTAGGGCAAGGCCGCCGGCCCGCTTCCGGCAGAGCGCGCTCGCCCGCGAAGAGACAGAACAGGGGCGCCGCCGGCTCAAAGAGAGCTGGGAGAGGGGCGGCCGCCGGCCCACTGCCGGCACAGCGCGGCGCAGGGGAGGGCAACACACAGGGATTGGTGAGGACGCAGGTGGCCTCAGAGTGACGCCAGATCGATTTGGAGGAGGTTGTATCGGCATCGAGGGATAGGGAGATGGCAGGGAGGGAAGCACGGAGGAGACGGCTCGCGAGGTGCACGCGACGTCGGGGGAGACACGGAGGATATGAGCCGCACATTGAACCGGTAGGTTTCACTTGGCGGTGGCAAAGTCTGTAATATTTTGTTAGATGGCTTACTAAACCGGGTTTTTCGTTAGATGGCGGATCCATCCGGTTTTTTAGGCACGACGGATGCCAACAGACTGGTGGATAGCTGATCAATATGGTTTTTATACGATGGATTATCACGAGCTACCGTTTTTTTTTTACGTACCATGGTTTTTAGACCAACGGACACCACCGATCCGTGTTTAATAGTTATGGTTTTTATACGATGGATTATCACGAGCTACCGTTTTTTTTACGTGGTTTTTAGACCAACGGACACCACCGATCCGTGTTTAATAGTTATGATTTTTATACGATGGATTATCACGAGCTACCGTTTTTTTTACGTACCATGGTTTTTAGACCAACGGACACCACCGATCCGTGTTTAATAGTTATGGTTTTTATACGATGGATTATCACGAGCTACCGTTTTTTTTTTACGTACCATGGTTTTTAGACCAACGGACACCACCGATCCGTGTTTAATAGTTAAGATAAGAAAGATACGGTTGAAACGACCTAGCCTCGTGTTGGGTAGTTGTTTTTGGGTTTGGCCCATATAAAATTGGCCCAAGTGTGACACCAGCCAGTCACCTATTCCAATTTAATAGTAAAGATATGTCCTATTTTGGATAAATTTAAACTATAAAAGAAAGCCCTCTATATGGGCTTTAAACTAAAGAATATAAAACCCTAGCCTAGGGTTTGAGGAGGACGAGGTGGCCGCCGGTGCGCCACCTAGTCCCTGTGGACCTCGTCGCCGTGGGAGTCGATGACGTCCCCGGGCGACGGTGCTCTATTGTGGCTCGAGCGCGTCGGGGACTCCGGCCACGGCGACCACTGGGCCTCTTCCCAAGCTGAGTGGGGGTCCGGAGCCGGCCGCTGCTCCGCCGCAGCAGCTCCGCCTACTCCCCGAGGCGGAGGTGACGCTCCTGCTTCGCCAGGCGCATGTCCTCGTCGCGCCGGCGCCTGGCCTCCTGGCGCCTTGCCTCCTCCTGCCGGAGCCTGGCCTCGTCGCGTCGGCGCAAGGCCTCCTCCTCCCGGTGGGCATGGCCGAGCAACGCCCAGGCCTCGGCGTCCTCGACCGCATGCCGGGCCTCCTCCTCAATCAAGGAGATGTGGATCACCGCCGCGAGCTGCGGCCACTTGGCCTCCTCCTCCGTGATGGACATTGCCAGAGCGGCGTGCATGTTCGGGTCGTCGTCCTCCTCCGGCTTCGGCACCATCGGTGCGGGTGCCGCCGATGCCGCGCCGACGCGGCCCGCATCCCCATTGTAGAGACCGCCGCGGTGGCCGATAGCCCTCTACGCCGGCGCGATCCGCCGGCTGCTGCCGGCCTCGTCGTCGTTGGCGCCGGGAGCAAACGCTCTCTTCGGGGCCATGGCGGCGGAGTGGGGTGTGTGGGTGGAGTGGGGAAGTGGACTGGACAGGGACAGTCCCTCCCAATCCACATTTAATAATAATCGCGGCCCCACAGACAGCTGACCCAGCGAGGCGAGCAGGCGAACGAACGAGGACGTCGCGTGCCATCCGCGGCCACACAAACATGACCTGGATTGGGGGTGGATTTGGGTCGTCCCGGACAACGCGGCCATCCGCATTTGTGATGCGTGGCCGCGTTGTGCCGCGATTTTATCCACCGTGACCTATCTAGACGCACGGCCGCGGGATAGGTCGCCGGCGTTGGAGATGGCCAAGTGATCCTTCATGGTTTTGCCACTCTCTTTCCTTTCACAAACCGCCTCAAGATATCCAGCAAAATTGTTGACCGCCGGTTATATAATTCCTCACCTATGCGACATCACCTTTTCGTTGCGGTTCGTGTACACCTTCGCATTCTCTCTATATTGTTCGCGTTCGTTGAATTAATTAAAAATCCTCTTTCAACAATCCCCACGGTTGTTGGACGCTTAATGGGGCCGAGCCTCATAGCAGTAAGAAATAGCCTATAGGCAAAAAGAATGCTAGCGGCGCACCTAAAAAATTCTACGCTTGCAAAAATACCGGTGGCATACCAAAATCTGGTACGCTGCCAGTATTGTCTTACGGGCGACATGTGTTCTTAGGGGCTGTCATTAAATATCAAAACAACACAAGGGGATTCATGCACTTTCAGTCTCCCCAATTTTTGTAATTTAAAACAATTTCAACAAAAAAATTATATATTTTATTTTGAAAACGCATATGCAACTTATCCAAGCATAAATTGTCTACAAAAGTTCGTATTTGACATGATCAAGCAACATAAAACTACTAGCACGTATCAAAACCAATTACACTCGCATCAACTACAACTAATGCAAGTGTTGTGAGTAGAACCACGCTATATGGAGCAAACTCATCCACACTATATGCACGTGTGATGAACTTAAATTTTATTGTATGCATTGATAAGATCAATTTTTGGTGGATTTTCTGCTATATATTTAACCATGCAAAACACTAAACAAAGAAGGAATGGATGGGAGAAAACATACTTAAGCACAAACCAAACTTAATTATAAAATAATTTCCCTTAAACCTACTAAATTTGTTTTCCCATTGGCAATAAGTGCTAAAATGAGCGAATAAATTTTGAAGATCAATATAATGTGAGTTCATTAATAAGATGAGTATTTCTTATAATGTGTGCAGAATCAAATGCACGTATTTAACGATAAATACTTGGAGAAAATCAAACAATATAGAGGATCAAAGATTACGGAAGGATAACATAGTGTAGAAATAATATTATTATTGTTAAGAAAGCTGGAATTCTAAACTTTTTGAAGATTATGCATATGCACGTTTGCGGCGGTGCTGGATTGCCCGTTTGGAGATCTGCAACACACCACAAGACTAGTGATATAAACCGGTTTCCGAGGCACCATGAGTGGGGCATTGACCATAGGTACCACGTGCGTACGGCATTACTCTCGAGAACCATTAAGGCTCAGTTAATAAGTCCGCGATTGACCGCACAGTGTATGCAGATGGAGATTGCTATTCTTTCTCGTGTGCAACATCTCTTGTGTACATAGACCTACCCGGAAAACAAGACTCCCACTGTTTGGCAGCCCTGTGGTGCCGAGCGCTGGAGACCATGGGAGCTTACCAGCCACCGCACCAGTGCAGCCAGAAGCCGTCGCCGTCGCCGTCTCACGGCAGCGTCAGCCCTGGACCCAGAGCCGTCTTCGCCTGGCTAGCACTCCTCTCCGCCGTGCTCTGCCTGGCTCTCCTCCACCTCCTCCGCGGGTCCCAACTCGGAAGGGCCGTGGTCTCGCCTCTGTTCCAGTACATCACCAGCAGCACTTATAATCAAGGTACGTGTGCGCGCGTGTGTGTGATCAAGGTACAAGCTAGATGCTACTACGCAGTACGTTTTTTGCTTGCTGGTTGCAGGAGTGTCGACGTACAGCTGCGACTACTCGGAGGGGCAGTGGGTGTGGTCGCCGGGGCACGCCCGGCGGTACAACGGCACCGAGTGCAACGTCAAGGACAGCGAGAACTGCGTCCGCAACGGGCGTCCCGACAGCGCCTACCTCGACTGGCGGTGGCAGCCCTCAGCCGCCGCCGGGTGCCAGCTCCCGGACTTCGACGCCGCGGCGTTCCTCGCCGCCGTCCGCGGAAAGCACGTCGCCTTCGTCGGCGACTCGATGGCGCGGAACCAGGCCGAGTCCCTCGTCTGCCTCCTCGCCGCGTCGTCCCCCTACAGCATGGTGTACCGCGACGAGGACCCGGGGACCCGCTTGTTCTGGCGCTGGGCGTTCCCGTCGCACAACGTGACAGTGTCCTCCTACTGGGCGCCGTTCCTGGCGCGGGCCACGGGCAGGTCGGAGAACTACAGCATGACCTACAGCACGGTGTACCTCAACGAGCTCGCCGAACGGTGGTCGGCCGACGCCGACAGCATGGACGTGGCGGTGGTCAGCACCGGCCACTGGTTCTGGAGGCCCAACATCTACTACAACGGCAGCGAGGTGCTCGGGACGCACCTCCTCTCTGGCCTCAACCACACCGAGATTGGCTTCTTGTCGCCGTACCGGGAGGCCATCCGGATGTCCGTACAGCGCCTTGCCGGCTCCGGTGGCCGGACCGGGCGCGTCGTGGTGGTGTCGACCTTCTCGCCGTCGCACTTCGAGAAAGCTTGGGACGATCCCACGACGTGCGCGAGGAAGACGCCGTACAGGGAAGGGGAGACGGAGGTGGGCGTCATTCCGGCGGAGCTTCGAAGCATCGTGAGAGAGGAGACGGCCGCGGCGGCGACGAGGAACGGTGGGGCAACGAGGATTGAGGTGCTGGACGTGACCAAGCTGGCGACGATGCGCCCGGATGGGCACCCCGGCGTCTACATGCACCGCGACCCGTTCGCGCGCGGCGTGCCGGAGCGATTGCAGAGCGACTGTCTCCACTTCTGCCTTCCCGGACCGGTGGACACGTTCAATGAGATTTTGCTTCAGCTTCTGAACAAGCGTCGGTTAGGCAAGTGAGTGTGAGTATATGGCAGTATGTGAGTATCTAGAATTATGTTGGAACTTTGCCCTAAATTGGCCCTGCCCATTTAACAAAGTCTACAATACTGTCAATCTCAAAGGCTTAAGTGACTGATTCATGCGTAGCAAGAGGTGTGATAAAAGTTCAAATGGATTATTTTACTTGTTGTATACGCATTAGAAGAGAACTTGTACACGCGTCCTTCTCCTGCTCTACCGCCTGTTCGCATCTTATTGTGTGCAGAGATCATACCACTCCTAAAGGATACGCCACACCTCACCACATCTTATGAGCCTACTACTTGGTTCCGGAGCATTGTGCGACAAATAGGTCTTCTCCATCCCGTCAACCGGCGTGCACTATAGAACAGGACAAGAGACCTCCGCAGCCCCGTGTCTTGTAACCATGTCCGAGAGAGAGGCGATAAATCTTTGGGGGGGCACTTTAGCACGACTACTGGCTTCTTCATCACGGACATCAACACGAACGCCGACGACTTCTTCCCTAAAGAAGACTTCTTCCCGGACATCAGCGATCTCTTTTGTGACATGGCTTTCGACAGGGACAATGCCAACGCTGGTTCTTCTTGTTATCCATATATAGTCTTACCTTGTGCCTATGAAATCTTCCTCAAACGCTATTTCTAGCAATATGTTTAGACTGGTTGTTGCGCAACATTTTCTCCCTAGCAATCAGTTTAGAATTTTCGCTTATCTGTTCTATGATGATTTGCATGACTAGTTTAATCTCAACAAATTTAGTTATGTTTTATCTATTGTTTTCATGAACTAAATCATGGGAAAAAATCAGGCTTCAAACATCCTTCCCTTGAGTGACAAGTGGCAAGTGCTAAGGGTGCCTCTAGGTTTGTTTGTTTTGTTAGAGATGAAAACGAATGACAAGCATGTTTAAATCAAGATCTGTTTTCATGGTTGTGCTAGTTGCATTAAGTTCTTCAAAACTAAATCCCAAATTAATATATTTCGACGATTCGTTTTTGCACCATCTCTGTCTTGTAGTGCAGGAATGGTTTAGTCTCTGTTTTTCAGTGCACACGCACTACCTAGCCCCGCGCATGCATTACGTCGCTGCCGGACATGGATGTAATATCCCAGGTAATGGGGTTACAAAAATAGAGGAAACAGGTGTGTGCATTGCATTCATGCATAGAAAATCTGGGGAATTTTCGCGCTTTAAAGTAAAACAGTCACGATAGTCGAAGTTTCACTTGACCTTGGTGGAATTGAAGTAGCTCATCAAGTCAAGCGCTATAAACCTCTATGTGACTTTGCTAAAACCTTGTTTTGGGTAGAGATGATTTGATCTAAAGGGGTTAGATCAAATGGAATTACAACCAACACAAGAACATATGAATCAAGGATCAACTACTTGATCTTATTAAAGATTACAACATGTGAAACCTCATGGTATTCGTTCTACTTTAATCTTGGAAACAAGACAAAGAGATCCAACTAAGAAATATATAACCTTCTCTATTCCATATTAATATTCATCAAACATAGAGAGGTGAGAGTTCTATTATAAATTATTAGAGAAGCAATAACAAACCTTGAGCTAAACCTTGGATATACTTCCAAGTACTCAAATTATCATCTTTAAGAGGAACCCTAGGATATTATTCAAGATATTCCTAGAGAGAGGAACCAATTATGTTAAACATAGATATTGATGATCACATCAATCCCTATGGAGCCTAACCTTAAGTTAGAATTAAAGTCCTTTCCAAAATGAGTGAGACCATTCATACCACTCTTAGCTTTACCTATTTAAGACTCAAGGACAATCATTGAACCAAAGTATCAGGAGATTAACCATTACATCTTGGAGTAGTGAGACAACCTAATATCACCTGGAATAATAACAGATCCATGAATTGATAAAAGTAAGGAGGAGATTAATTCAACCAAGATAGCCAAGTGGAGTTTTAGACTTAATACTTATTGAGATATGGTGAGTACACCATAAACATTAGAATAAACCATTCCTTTATAAGAGAGCCCAAGCTAAGGTGTTACACTTAAGAAAGTAGAATAGAAGTGAGAAATCCATTTAATGAGAGATACCTTAGGAAGCCAAACCTTGATCATTATAAATTGAGTGATGATCATAAACCCTAAGAACTTGAGGTAAGGATATCAAGAACAAGGGGATCATGTCTAGCCATGATCATGCTCTTGAAGTATGTGAGGATAAGTAAACCCTAATAGGATAATCAGATATCATTAGCCACATGAAATTATAAGGAGATCAATAATAAACAACCCTAGGCTTAGACCCCAACCTTAACTTGTGAACCACTTGGTGATCACAGGTATAATTCTACCACATTTACATTCCACCTATTCTTCACTTAAGAACCTAAGAAAACCTTAGAGTAAAATTCCACATTTAATATGGTGAGAAATCATCCATCTATAAGACCAAAGTTAACTATAAAAAGAACTATAACCATTGTAGTTACTTTAATGATTAATCGAGGATAAAAAATAGAAGTTAATTGGTAGAAGGTAAAACCAATTCCCAAGTCCTTAGAAGATTAGAGAAACACATGAAATATTAAGCAAGTACCCACCTTATCATGGTTAGGGGAGATTAACCCTAGCACATACAATATGGTGTCATCTCATCTATACAACCTAGAATTAAATCTCAACCCTAGTTTGAACATCATTTGGGTGATCACAACTAGAACCTAAGCCATAAATGAGATTCAAACCAACTCGACATCAGGTAAACATAATTAGAACCCAAGAATTGCACTCTAATTAAAACTTATACCTAATTTGGAGCATAAGATAAACCTCATTAAAACCTTTTAGTTAAAACCATGTGTGGTGATCAACCACTTACCTTTTGTAACCAAGACCAAGCCATTATGGGGACAATATCTACTTTAGACATTTTCAGAGATAATAAGAGTGCAAGCCTTGAGAAATTATCCTTAGCTCCCAAAGTAAAGGAAACTTGAATTGTCACTATTAAAATGTTTATTTGAAACTTATCCATATTCAAAACATAAGATGAACAACCATATGGTCAGGAACATTGCCAGGACTTGATGGTACTCCTGCTATGAATAATCCATCAAGTTCAATTGATTCAAATAGAATTATAGTCCAAATGAAAAAGGAGTTTAAAAGAACACCTATTTCCATGCCTATTTGATATTTATGCAATAGAATCAAATAAAAAGAATATTTGTTTCCAATAGAAAAGTGATGTAGAGCTCATTGCACTACATCTTAATGGAATCAATACATTAAGAAACCTGCAAGTAAAACAGAATTCAAATTAATCTCAAAACAGAAAATAGAAAATAATACAAAATAGAAAATTTAAAACAAATAGAAAGGAGAAAAGGAGAGGAAGCTTACCAGACCTTACCTGCCGCCGCAGCCCACCAGAAGCCCACCAACAGTCCAGCAGCATCGGCCCAACTCCAGCCCAATACCTCTTCGTTGAAATATCAACGAGAGGGCTTCGTCCTCATCCTCTCTGGGCGCGGGGACGACAGCACGACGACGTGCTCGTCCCTCCATCTCGCTGTCGACCTCCCCTGGCTCGACGCAGTGACTAGGCGCGCTCTTGAGCCGTATAAAAGGCACCACGACGAACACTGGCTCGATTTCTTCCTCCCTGCTCCAAATTCATCCACACCGAAACCTAGCTGAGCCGGCCGTTCGCCGTCGCCGACGATTGGAGCATCCCCGTGCCTCGCCGTGACCACCATCGAGACCGCCGTCCTCGACTTGCTCTATCTGTAGGAGGAATCGACCCCAGATGAACCGTAGCGCCGCCGTCGAGCTCGTCTTCTCCGACGACGGGAGCGGGCGATTCCGGCGAACCAAGCCACCATTGACCTCGCCGTCAAGCGCGCCATGCTCCTGGTGAGCTTCTGATCGCCCTGGCATGCTCGCCGAGTTCAATTGCACACCGTAGCTCCACCGCGTCGATTAGCCCATGGTCACTGCCGCTGTTCCTCGCCGCCGAGCACGCTCCGGTGACCATACCGGAGCGGCGCCGCCACCATCGTGTTCCCCTCGGTCTGCTCGTTCCAGTGAGCACCTGCGTGACCCCGCGGGAACCCTGGACCGCCGCCGTCGTCGGCAACTGGCCGCCGGCCAGCCACGATCTTGCCACCGCATCGCCACTTTGGCACTGACGTGGACACTGGCCCACTAGTCAGTGTCAGGAGGGTAGGGTAGCCGGGTACTGGTAGTACTTTTCCTGTTTTTAATTCAAATTCACTAAATTACTGAAACTTTGCCAATTTATCAAAAATGCATTACAACTCAGAAAAATAAATATAAGATATCAAAATTCTTATAAAGATAAATTCTATTCAATAAAAATATAATATGAAATTTTTATTTTTAATAAAAATTCAATTGTTTAAACACTTATTAAATAAGCCTTTTCTTTAATTCTAAATTGAATTAAAATTCAATAAATTGGAAAACCTTCTAAAATAAATAAAAACTGGTAAGAAAAATAAAGAAACATTAAAGCTATTTTTCTTTATTTGTTATTTTGTTACATCTTTATTAGTGGAAATTTAAACCCTAATTAATAATTACCTTAATTATTAATTCTTTAAAAATAATAAAAGGACAAATCCAATATGAATTTTTTTCAAAGATATCAATAACTTCAACTTTATCAATGAAGTTATTAATCCAATAATTATAGGGTTATTAACAAACCCTAATTCCATATGGAATAGTATTACAACCCTATCATTTCATGTTGAACTCTAAAACCCTAAATTAATTAGGAACCCTAGCTCCATTATTACATGTGAACCCTAATTTGTTTCTAACCTAAACCCAAGGTTAGAACAGGTGATCATGGTACTTTAATTCAAATCATAAAGCTACCATTAGCAACTAAAGACATACCTAGGTTCACATAAAATGTAGAAGAACTATCACTAATATATGAGTATCCCATATATTCATCAGACCTAAATAATCAAGTAGGATTAACCAGGTGCAAACCCTAGATCCTATTACCAAAGCCATCATCATTATTTACTCCTATTTAGCATCACATCATTGTGATTAAACTCCATTAGCAACCATACTAATATTGACATCATCTCACATATCCACTAAACCCTACTAATGTTAGATAATTATCAAACATCCTATTTAGGAACCAACCAATCCTTACTTAGGGAATTAAATAAGCAAACCCTAGACAATCTCAACCCTAATTACAATACTTCTTATTACCTAAGAAGTATGTTCTTCAAAAGTTATTCTTTTGAAGAAAATGAAGAATCATCCCCAACCACTGCTTATAAGAACTTATAAACCCTAGCCGACAATCACCAGCCGAGATGAATCAACCTTGATAGCAACCATGTATTAATACTTGCTTAGTATGCCTAGGCTTAACTCAACCTTACAAGCCCTAGTTATTGATGAATCCAACTTTATTGGGATCCATCTAATACTCATCCTGAAGCCAACCTGAACCATAGTAAACCATAGAAAATCCCAAACCTAATTATTATACTTGTTCTTTATTAAAGAACATGTTCTTCAAAAGTTATTCTTTTGAAATATATAATAAGTAATCATCAACCATACCCTATCAAACTTAAAATTGACAACTGCTCTTTACTTACTATACAACTACTATTCCTTGGTGTGTATGATTGTTATTATGCATTCTACTACCTGTGTATGATACCATGAAACCACACCTTAATAAGAACCTTGTTTGTGAATCACTCTAAAAGTGCAACACACCCTGAATCAATTATTACCACTCACTAATCCTAAATCATCGGGGTTAGGCCACGTTTAGGGCGATTGCATCTCATACTTATGCATTAATGCATCCTTGCCAATCTTTTAAACATCGTCCTTACCGGACGATGATGCTATTTCAGAATTTGGAGTTATTGCGTATCGAAGACCTTGCCTGCATAATCTTGCAGTCAAGAAAGGCAAGTTCATCACTTGCTCATGTCATTTGAGTATTTCTATCAAATTACTTGCAAAGTATTATGGTTATCACTATTGCACAAAAATCAAAACCACTACTTTCATAACTATGAATATGACTAAGTGGTGGGCAATGGAACCATGGATTGTGTTGATATGGTGGAGGTTCCATTGCACGGGTTTATATACATCTAGGATTAAACAACAAATGTCGCCAGCGATTCTTGTGCCGTAATATCCGTGTTAACCATAAGATCCGGAGTGGGACGGAGTAGTCAAAAGTGTTTCCACCTCTCGTTCATCAACGGATGCGCTTTACCGTAGACACTTGTTTCCGTCGGCGGCAAGCGGTAGGTCTGGGAAGCCTTAAGTCCCCACGGCACGGTCCGTAGACACTTGTCGTTCGAAGAACAAGCGGTAGGCTGGGGAAGCCTTAAGTCCCCACGGTATTGCGGTCTATGAGGGATTGTAAGGTGTCCGGAACGGTCTATCCATGATGATAGGGGAAGGCATATGAATCCCGGAACGGTCTCATCATGGATATAGGGGAGGACAATCTTACAAAAGGGTGGGTGTTCAAGGTAGCGGAGGAACATGATTGGCTAGACCTTATACCGGGCCTCACACCAAAGGAAGTGTGGACGGGTCGCCCCCGGTTGGCACCAAGGTTAAGATCTCTTATGGGTAAAGCAACACACCTCTGCGAGTGTAAAGAACCGTGACCTGTCACTCCTCGTTCCGGGATATGGAGCTGCGAACGCGGCCGGAAAGGAGCTCCATGAAGTTCTAGTAAACCGGTGAAGGCTGACGGACATAGCTCTTCCGAATAAAAGCAACCTCTTGAAGAAATGATTATGAAAACCTGCATTGGTATTAGACTTTACGGTCTAATGCTGTAGCTAGTGCATTAAACACCTCTTTCCTATAATGAACTTGTTGAGTACGCTCGTACTCATCCCACTCTTAAATCCCTGCTTAGATATGGAGGCACCGAAGGAGGATCTACACTCGCAACACGAAGACCGAGGAGTCAACAACTACTTCAAGGGACAGGAACTCGTCGGAAGAGGCGAGATACCACATCCAACAAGGAAAAACCTAGATTAGCAATAGAAAGGAACTAGCTTCCTAAACTTAGCTCCTATTTAGCTAGAATCTATTCATAGCCTCGGTAGCTAGTTAAATACTCTACAAATAGAGTTCGTGTTAGGATTAGACTACGAGTCGTTCTTCTGGAGTTTATTTGCAGTTTTACCTCATTGTAAAGTAGGAGGCTGTGTGGATCTTTTGTAAAGAGTCAGTGTTGTAATTCTATAGACATGCCTTGGACCCGCATATGTTTCGTTGTACCACTCGAGCGATATAATACGAGTGAAACGGTGTTTCATTGGTGTTATATCGGACTTGCATACTACACCATGCGGTGGTATGCTCGGGTCACCACAGCTTGGTATCGAGCAAATGCTTTGACCTTAGGATTAAAACCCTTTAAAGGAGACCTATAGGATTGGTAGTGTCTATAGGAAGTTGTCCTAGTTAAACCAAATATCCTTATGACTTGAGATGGATATTCACTTGAGAATAATCTCGACACACTTGAGTCAACCTTATTAATCTATCTGTTCTAAGCAAAGTTAGTTAGTTAATCCCAAGTATGTAGCATACCATTATGTCCTTAAAACAATAGATGAGTAGATCACAGTTGGTATACAATACATGATAGTCCAAAGAAAGGATACAACCATAAGGAAGATATCCTATTGGAAGATGTGTACCAACACATGTTATAGTTAAATAAGAATTACTCAGACCTGCACTAGAAGTAATATCAAGTGATGAAGATAATTAAGATATCCTAATAGAAGGTGTATACCAAAACAAGTAATAGGGTAAGTAAAATTTATCTAAATTTGTGAAACAACTGGTAGTAAGTGATAACTATGAGTCATATGTGGTAGTATAGACCATGATGAGTCAATCATGGGAGATAAGGAAGAGAGATATGAATAAAATATGTCTACTTACATAGTAGAATTACGAATCATATAAGATTCACTTGAGACTCATTATGTGATGGAATAGAACGTCATAAATACTTAGGAGGAGTACAATAAGAAGTCAGGTGTTCACTAATTGTGCAAGAATTGTATTCCAAAACCATGGGAAGTGTGCCAAGCACATCATGTCCATAGTCTCGTGATAGTATAAACACTTGGAAGTATAAGAACTATATTTTCATAGTTATGTGTTTAGAATAGCAATGTTAGAACCTAGACATATCATAGGAACTAGTCCTCAATAACACTTATATATTGTATAACACCTTGTTAGTACTTCCAAAGAAAATTAGGTTAACCACAACTATCCTAGACCACTTTGTTTCAAGTTTATCTCATTGCAAATGTGCAATTCAGGTAAAGGTTGAGACAAATAGTAGAATTCCCCATATTCGTGCTAAGCATCACGATATAAACCTATATTATGTGGTGTTCTATACTACACATCAGAGCCTGATGTTTAGAGATGTCTTACTCAACAATCATATTCAGGCTTATGATGATGTGTACTATAAACACAAAGCTGAATCTTCTTGGATTTTATTGGATTTTAATTGTTTGACTAGATCCATGCATGAAGTTTGACTTCGATATGCAAATGCATGTTGCAATATCAAGTTATCACTTGATGCTATAGATCTAGAGGGTAATGGAAAACGTGTGAGGAAGTGACGATTTCTGAAGATTATGAAGACAAGAAGAAGGTTCATCGAGATAAAGGAAACAAAGTTGTGGGAAGCAACCACAATACTCGAAGGAAGTACCAACCTAAACTCATGCTTTACCTCAACAGAGGAGTACTTTAGTACATAAGAAGCATGAAGGTGAGAAAGTCTGGTGATTATGGTGAAGCTTAGGCAGAACCATAGTCATTATGGAAAAGGGAATGCATGGGAAATCACTTTGGATACTATATTCATAGTGGTTTTCTTGCAAAATAAACCCTGAATAAAGGAAGGTGATATATGAAATCATAGCAGATATAAGAAGATCATAGTAGATATCAGAAGACCACAATTGGTATAGGATCAATACTGCGAGATAAAGCAGAACATGTCTCGTCCAGTTGATCAGAACCTATAATAGAATCCATTTTTAGATATCAAATAGTCACAGTTAGTATAATAACTACAGCTGGTATCAGTTGGTGTTACAAATAGTCCACGATTTAATTATTTGTATCAAGAAGTTGTGAACAAATAAAATTTTGTTAGCCAAATAACAATGACCTATTATCATTTAGTCGAAGGATTCACATTGGATGTCCACAATTAAGTGGATACACCACAAGGATTCTTCACAAGACCTTAGATGAATATAAACCACAAGCTACACCTAGACTAATATTCTAACCATCAATCCAATGGTTGGAATAAAAAGGAGTCAAAGAACCATAAGAAAACTCTAAGGGGTAGAGTAAAGATTGAGTTGGATGTACAATGACTCAATACTTTAAGCAAGATAGAAGAAGAAGGTCTGAACTGAGAGGAAGTTCGATCTTATTTTCATAAGATTGTGGACATTACTTTCAGAAGGATGCCAGACCAGAAGCCGAGGTTTATACCTCGAGGAAGTAAAAAGTGGACTGTAACTTGAGAAAGTGAGTAGTATTTACTCGGAAGTATGATAGCCCAAGTAAATTAAGGCTAAGGAAGTTGGATGAAGGATTGTAGGAGACCAAATAAAGCTCAAGAAGACCCAAAGACCAAAGGAAATTGACCATACCAGAACCACATACTAACATAATGATTCCTTTCATGGAACCTAAATAACCCAAAATAGTTATAGGTATCAACTATAAACCCTGATTGGATGGACTAAATGAGTCTAATCCATTCCTAGGAAAATAAACCATTACAACCATTTCCATGGTAAGTGCCTTACCAAGCACCATTACTGCAATTTTGGTAGTAAGGGAAAAACAAAGACCTATTTTTTTAAAATAGGAGAATGTTATCCAATTAGTCCTCAATTAAGACTGTCAGTACAAGAAGAAGTCTCAATCATTGAATATTCAATGAGAAAGGAAACAAGATTATAATAGTCGGAAGAAATCAATGAATCAAAGTAAGAGCCATGGTTCAGAGACATGTATTATTAGATACCAGAGAAAAATCATAGAACTGGAGTAAGAAACTAATGTTCGGAGACAAACCCTAATGGATTCCAGGAAGAATCTGGACAAGGGATATATTCAATTATATCTAGTGAGATCAATACGGAGTTCGAGAAAAGATGTAGTCTGCACAAGTCAGATCCACACTCCGAAACGTGAGAGATATCCAACTTCGAGGACGAAGTTTAGTTTAAGGGGTAGAGACTGTAATATCCCAGGTAATGGGGTTACAAAAATAGAGGAAACAGGTGTGTGCATTGCATTCATGCATAGAAAATCTGGGGAATTTTCGCGCTTTAAAGTAAAACAGATCACGATAGTCGAAGTTTCACTTGACCTTGGTGGAATTGAAGTAGCTCATCAAGTCAAGCGCTATAAACCTCTATGTGACTTTGCTAAAACCTTGTTTTGGGTAGAGATGATTTGATCTAAAGGGGTTAGATCAAATGGAATTACAACCAACACAAGAACATATGAATCAAGGATCAACTACTTGATCTTATTAAAGATCACAACATGTGAAACCTCATGGTATTCGTTCTACTTTAATCTTGGAAACAAGACAAAGAGATCCAACTAAGAAATATATAACCTTCTCTATTCCATATTAATATTCATCAAACATAGAGAGGTGAGAGTTCTATTATAAATTATTAGAGAAGCAATAACAAACCTTGAGCTAAACCTTGGATATACTTCCAAGTACTCAAATTATCATCTTTAAGAGGAACCCTAGGATATTATTCAAGATATTCCTAGAGAGAGGAACCAATTATGTTAAACATAGATATTGATGATCACATCAATCCCTATGGAGCCTAACCTTAAGTTAGAATTAAAGTCCTTTCCAAAATGAGTGAGACCATTCATACCACTCTTAGCTTTACCTATTTAAGACTCAAGGACAATCATTGAACCAAAGTATCAGGAGATTAACCATTACATCTTGGAGTAGTGAGACAACCTAATATCACCTGGAATAATAACAGATCCATGAATTGATAAAAGTAAGGAGGAGATTAATTCAACCAAGATAGCCAAGTGGAGTTTTAGACTTAATACTTATTGAGATATGGTGAGTACACCATAAACATTAGAATAAACCATTCCTTTATAAGAGAGCCCAAGCTAAGGTGTTACACTTAAGAAAGTAGAATAGAAGTGAGAAATCCATTTAATGAGAGATACCTTAGGAAGCCAAACCTTGATCATTATAAATTGAGTGATGATCATAAACCCTAAGAACTTGAGGTAAGGATATCAAGAACAAGGGGATCATGTCTAGCCATGATCATGCTCTTGAAGTATGTGAGGATAAGTAAACCCTAATAGGATAATCAGATATCATTAGCCACATGAAATTATAAGGAGATCAATAATAAACAACCCTAGGCTTAGACCCCAACCTTAACTTGTGAACCACTTGGTGATCACAGGTATAATTCTACCACATTTACATTCCACCTATTCTTCACTTAAGAACCTAAGAAAACCTTAGAGTAAAATTCCACATTTAATATGGTGAGAAATCATCCATCTATAAGACCAAAGTTAACTATAAAAAGAACTATAACCATTGTAGTTACTTTAATGATTAATCGAGGATAAAAAATAGAAGTTAATTGGTAGAAGGTAAAACCAATTCCCAAGTCCTTAGAAGATTAGAGAAACACATGAAATATTAAGCAAGTACCCACCTTATCATGGTTAGGGGAGATTAACCCTAGCACATACAATATGGTGTCATCTCATCTATACAACCTAGAATTAAATCTCAACCCTAGTTTGAACATCATTTGGGTGATCACAACTAGAACCTAAGCCATAAATGAGATTCAAACCAACTGACATCAGGTAAACATAATTAGAACCCAAGAATTGCACTCTAATTAAAACTTATACCTAATTTGGAGCATAAGATAAACCTCATTAAAACCTTTTAGTTAAAACCATGTGTGGTGATCAACCACTTACCTTTTGTAACCAAGACCAAGCCATTATGGGGACAATATCTACTTTAGACATTTTCAGAGATAATAAGAGTGCAAGCCTTGAGAAATTATCCTTAGCTCCCAAAGTAAAGGAAACTTGAATTGTCACTATTAAAATGTTTATTTGAAACTTATCCATATTCAAAACATAAGATGAACAACCATATGGTCGAGGAACATTGCCGGGACTTGATGGTACTCCTGCTATGAATAATCCATCAAGTTCAATTGATTCAAATAGAATTATAGTCCAAATGAAAAAGGAGTTTAAAAGAACACCTATTTCCATGCCTATTTGATATTTATGCAATAGAATCAAATAAAAAGAATATTTGTTTCCAATAGAAAAGTGATGTAGAGCTCATTGCACTACATCTTAATGGAATCAATACATTAAGAAACCTGCAAGTAAAACAGAATTCAAATTAATCTCAAAACAGAAAATAGAAAATAATACAAAATAGAAAATTTAAAACAAATAGAAAGGAGAAAAGGAGAGGAAGCTTACCAGACCTTACTCGCCGCCGCAGCCCACCGGAAGCCCACCAACGAGTCCAGCAGCATCGGCCCAACTCCAGCCCAATACCTCTTCGTTGAAATATCAACGAGAGGGCTTCGTCCTCATCCTCTCGGGCGCGGGGACGACAGCCACGACGACGTGCTCGTCCCTCCATCTCGCTGTCGACCTCCCCTGGCTCGACGCAGTGACTAGGCGCGCTCTTGAGCCGTATAAAAGGCACCACGACGAACACTGGCTCGATTTCTTCCTCCCTGCTCCAAATTCATCCACACCGAAACCTAGCTGAGCCGGCCGTTCGCCGTCGCCGACGATTGGAGCATCCCCGTGCCTCGCCGTGACCACCATCGAGACCGCCGTCCTCGACTTGCTCTATCTGTAGGAGGAATCGACCCCAGATGAACCGTAGCGCCGCCGTCGAGCTCGTCTTCTCCGACGACGGGAGCGGGCGATCCGGCGAACCAAGCCACCATTGACCTCGCCGTCAAGCGCGCCATGCTCCCGGTGAGCTTCGATCGCCCGGCATGCTCGCCGAGTTCAATTGCACACCGTAGCTCCACCGCGTCGATTAGCCCATGGTCACTCGCCGCTGTTCCTCGCCGCCGAGCACGCTCCGGTGACCATACCGGAGCGGCGCCGCCACCATCGTGTTCCCTCGGTCCGCTCGTTCCAGTGAGCACCTGCGTGACCCCGCGGGAACCCTGGACCGCCGCCGTCGTCGGCAACTGGCCGCCGGCCAGCCACAGTACTGCCACCGCATCGCCACTTTGGCACTGACGTGGACACTGGCCCACTAGTCAGTGTCAGGAGGGTAGGGTAGCCGGGTACTGGTAGTACTTTTCCTGTTTTTAATTCAAATTCACTAAATTACTGAAACTTTGCCAATTTATCAAAAATGCATTACAACTCAGAAAAATAAATATAAGATATCAAAATTCTTATAAAGATAAATTCTATTCAATAAAAATATAATATGAAATTTTTATTTTTAATAAAAATTCAATTGTTTAAACACTTATTAAATAAGCCTTTTCTTTAATTCTAAATTGAATTAAAATTCAATAAATTGGAAAACCTTCTAAAATAAATAAAAACTGGTAAGAAAAATAAAGAAACATTAAAGCTATTTTTCTTTATTTGTTATTTTGTTACATCTTTATTAGTGGAAATTTAAACCCTAATTAATAATTACCTTAATTATTAATTCTTTAAAAATAATAAAAGGACAAATCCAATATGAATTTTTTTCAAAGATATCAATAACTTCAACTTTATCAATGAAGTTATTAATCCAATAATTATAGGGTTATTAACAAACCCTAATTCCATATGGAATAGTATTACAACCCTATCATTTCATGTTGAACTCTAAAACCCTAAATTAATTAGGAACCCTAGCTCCATTATTACATGTGAACCCTAATTTGTTTCTAACCTAAACCCAAGGTTAGAACAGGTGATCATGGTACTTTAATTCAAATCATAAAGCTACCATTAGCAACTAAAGACATACCTAGGTTCACATAAAATGTAGAAGAACTATCACTAATATATGAGTATCCCATATATTCATCAGACCTAAATAATCAAGTAGGATTAACCAGGTGCAAACCCTAGATCCTATTACCAAAGCCATCATCATTATTTACTCCTATTTAGCATCACATCATTGTGATTAAACTCCATTAGCAACCATACTAATATTGACATCATCTCACATATCCACTAAACCCTACTAATGTTAGATAATTATCAAACATCCTATTTAGGAACCAACCAATCCTTACTTAGGGAATTAAATAAGCAAACCCTAGACAATCTCAACCCTAATTACAATACTTCTTATTACCTAAGAAGTATGTTCTTCAAAAGTTATTCTTTTGAAGAAAATGAAGAATCATCCCCAACCCCGCTTATAAGAACTTATAAACCCTAGCCAGACAATCACCAAACTAGATGAATCAACCTTGATAGCAACCATGTATTAATACTTGCTTAGTATGCCTAGGCTTAACTCAACCTTACAAGCCCTAGTTATTGATGAATCCAACTTTATTGGGATCCATCTAATACTCATCCCGAAGCCAACTCCGAACCATAGTAAACCATAGAAAATCCCAAACCTAATTATTATACTTGTTCTTTATTAAAGAACATGTTCTTCAAAAGTTATTCTTTTGAAATATATAATAAGTAATCATCAACCATACCCTATCAAACTTAAAATTGACAACTCGCTCTTTACTTACTATACAACTACTATTCCTTGGTGTGTATGATTGTTATTATGCATTCTACTACCTGTGTATGATACCATGAAACCACACCTTAATAAGAACCTTGTTTGTGAATCACTCTAAAAGTGCAACACACCCTGAATCAATTATTACCACTCACTAATCCTAAATCATCGGGTTAGGCCACGTTTAGGGCGATTGCATCTCATACTTATGCATTAATGCATCCTTGCCAATCTTTTAAACATCGTCCTTACCGGACGATGATGCTATTTCAGAATTTGGAGTTATTGCGTATCGAAGACCTTGCCCGCATAATCTTGCAGTCAAGAAAGGCAAGTTCATCACTTGCTCATGTCATTTGAGTATTTCTATCAAATTACTTGCAAAGTATTATGGTTATCACTATTGCACAAAAATCAAAACCACTACTTTCATAACTATGAATATGACTAAGTGGTGGGCAATGGAACCATGGATTGTGTTGATATGGTGGAGGTTCCATTGCACGGGTTTATATACATCTAGGATTAAACAACAAATGTCGCCAGCGATTCTTGTGCCGTAATATCCGTGTTAACCATAAGATCCGGAGTGGGACGGAGTAGTCAAAAGTGTTTCCACCTCTCGTTCATCAACGGATGCGCTTTACCGTAGACACTTGTTTCGTCGGCGGCAAGCGGTAGGTCGGGGAAGCCTTAAGTCCCCACGGCACGGTCCGTAGACACTTGTCGTTCGAAGAACAAGCGGTAGGCCGGGGAAGCCTTAAGTCCCCACGGTATTGCGGTCTATGAGGGATTGTAAGGTGTCCGAACGGTCTATCCATGATGATAGGGGAAGGCATATGAATGCCCGGAACGGTCTCATCATGGATATAGGGGAGGACAATCTTACAAAAGGGTGGGTGTTCGAGGTAGCGGAGGAACATGATTGGCTAGACCTTATACCGGGCCTCACACCAAAGGAAGTGTGGACGGGTCGCCCCCGGTTGGCACCAAGGTTAAGATCTCTTATGGGTAAAGCAACACACCTCTCGCGAGTGTAAAGAACCGTGACTCGTCACTCCTCGTTCCGGGATATGGAACTGCGAACGCGGCCGGAAAGGAGCTCCATGAAGTTCTAGTAAACCGGTGAAGGCTGACTGGACATAGCTCTTCCGAATAAAAGCAACCTCTTGAAGAAATGATTATGAAAACCTCGCATTGGTATTAGACTTTCCGGTCTAATGCCGTAGCTAGTGCATTAAACACCTCTTTCCTATAATGAACTTGTTGAGTACGCTCGTACTCATCCCACTCTTAAATCCCTGCTTAGATATGGAGGCACCGAAGGAGGATCTACACTGCAACACGAAGACCGAGGAGTCAACAACTACTTCAAGGGACAGGAACCTGTCGGAAGAGGCAGATACCACATCCAACAAGGAAAAACCTAGATTAGCAATAGAAAGGAACTAGCTTCCTAAACTTAGCTCCTATTTAGCTAGAATCTATTCATAGCCTCAGTACCTAGATAAATACTCTAGAAATAGAGTTCGTGTTAGGATTAGACTACGAGTCGTTCTTCTGGAGTTTATTTGCAGTTTTACCTCATTGTAAAGTAGGAGGCTGTGTGGATCTTTTGTAAAGAGTCTGTGTTGTAATTCTATAGACATGCCTTGGACCCGCATATGTTTCTGTTGTACCACTCTGAGCGATATAATACGAGTGAAACGGTGTTTCATTGGTGTTATATCAGACTTGCATACTACACCATGCAGTGGTATGCTGGGTCACCACAATGGACCTCATCGCTCTCCCGCGGGATGCCACGTGTTAACGCGGAACTATATGAAGGAGATATGCCCTAGAGGCAATAATAAAGTGGTTATTATTTATATCTTTATGTTTATGATAAATGTTTATATATCATGCTAGAATTGTATTAACCGAAACATTAGTACATGTGTGATATGTAGACAACAAGAAGTCCCTAGTATGCCTCTTAAACTAGCTTGTTGATTAATGGATGATTAGTTTCATAATCATGAACATTGGATGTTATTAATAACAAGGTTATATCATTATATGAATGATGTAATGGACACACCCAATTAAGCGTAGCATAAGATCTCGTCATTAAGTTATTTGCTATAAGCTTTCGATACATAGTTACCTAGTCCTTATGACCATGAGATCATGTAAATCACTTATACCGGAAAGGTACTTTGATTACACCAAACACCACTGCGTAAATGGGTGGCTATAAAGGTGGGATTAAGTATCCGGAAAGTATGAGTTGAGGCATATGGATCAATAGTGGGATTTGTCCATCCCGATGACGGATAGATATACTCTGGGCCCTCTCGGTGGAATGTCGTCTAATGTCTTGCAAGCATATGAATGAGTTCATAAGAGACCACATACCACGGTACGAGTAAAGAGTACTTGTCGGGAGACGAGGTTGAACAAGGTATAGAGTGATACCGAAGATCAAACCTCGGACAAGTAAAATATCGCGAGACAAAGGGAATTGGTAATGTATGTGAATGGTTCATTCGATCACTAAAGTCATCGTTGAATATGTGGGAGCCATTATGGATCTCCGGATCCCGCTATTGGTTATTGGTCGGAGTGAGTACTCAACCATGTCCGCATAGTTCTCGAACCGTAGGGTGACACACTTAAAGTTGGATGTTGAAATGGTAGTTCTTGAATATGGAATGAAGTTGGAATATTTGTTCGGAGTCCCGGATGTGATCCCGGACATCACGAGGAGTCCCGGAATGGTCCGGAGAATAAGATTCATATATAGGATGTCATTTTATGTGAATAAAATGTCGCGGAAGGTTCTATGGAAGGTTCTAGAAGGTTCTAGAAAAGTCCGGAAGAAACCACCAAGGAAGGTGGAGTCCACAAGGGACTCCACCCCCCATGGCCGGCCAACCCTAGTGGGGGAGGAGTCCCAAGTGGACTCCCCGTAGGGGCCGGCCACCCCCACATGGGAGGTGGGAATCCCACCTTTGGGTGGGAGTCCTAGTTGGGCTAGGATTGCCCCCTCCTATGGAAGGATTTGGTTCGGGTCTTATTCGAAGACTTGGACACCACCTCTTGGGGTTCCACCTATATAATGAGGGACAAGGGGGAGGGGGCCGGCCACCTCAAACACCACCAAGGTGGCCGCACCCCTATAGTGGCCGGCGCCCCCTCTCCCCAAACCCTAGCCGCCTCGCTCCTCCACTTCCCGCACGCTTAGCGAAGCTCCGCCGGACTTCTCCACCACCACCGACACCACGCCGTCGTGCTGTCGGATTCAAGAGGAGCTACTACTTCCGCTGCCCGCTGGAACGGGGAGGTGGACGTCGTCTTCATCAACAACCGAACGTGTGACCGAGTACGGAGGTGCTGCCCGTTCGTGGCGCCGGAACCGATCGTGATCAAGATCTTCTACGCGCTTTTGCAAGCGGCAAGTGAACGTCTACCGCAGCAACAAGAGCCTCATCTTGTAGGCTTTGGAATCTCTTCAAGGGTGAGACTCGATACCCCTCGTTGCTACCGTCTTCTAGATTGCATCTTGGCTTGGATTGCGTGTTCGCGGTAGGAAAATTTTTGTTTTCTATGCTACGTTATCCTACAGTGGTATCAGAGCCGTGTCTATGCATAGATGGTTGCACGAGTAGAACACAATGGTTTGTGGGCGTTGATGCTCTTGTTATCTTTAGTTGAGTACTTTGCATCTTTATGGCATAGTGGGATGAAGCGGCTCGGACTAACTTTACATGACCGCGTTCATGAGACTTGTTCCTCGTTCGACATGCAACTTGTATTGCATAAGAGGCTTTGCGGGTGTCTGTCTCTCCTACTATAGTAAAGATTCAATTTACTCTTCTATAGACAACATTAGTATCAACGTTGTGGTTCATGTTCGTAGGTAGATTAGATCTATATCGAAAAACCCTAAACCACGTAAAATATGCAAACCAAATTAGAGAGCGTCTAACTTGTTTTTGCAGGGTTTGGTGATGTGATATGGCCATAATGTGATGATGAATATGTATGAGATGATCATTATTGTATTGTGGCAACCGGCGAGAGCCTTATGGTTGTCTTTAAATTTCATGTTGAGTAGTATTTCAAAGTAGTTGTAATAGTTGCTACATGGAGGACAATCATGAAGACGGCGCCATTGACCTTGGTGCTTCGCCGACGATGATGGAGATCATGCCCGAAGATGATGGAGATCATGTCCGTGCTTTGGAGATGAAGATCAAAGGCGCAAAGACAAAAGGGCCATATCATATCACATATGAACTGCATGTGATGTTAATCCTTTTATGCATCTTATTTTGCTTAGATCGCGACGGTAGCATTATAAGATGATCCCTCACTAAAATCTCAAGATAATAAAGTGTTCATCCTTAGTAGCACCGTTATCAAGTCTTGTCGTTTCGAAGCATCTCGTGATGATCGGGTGTGATAGATTCAATAAGTACATACAAACGGGTGCAAGACAGGTTTGCACATGCAGATACTAAGGTGGCCTTGACGAGCCTAGCATGTACAGACATGGTCTCGGAACACATGATACCGAAAGGTAGAGCATGAATCATATGGTTGATATGATGAACACTTTGAGTGTTCGCCAAAGAAATCACACCTTTTCTCGTGATGATCGGGTTTTGGTGCGGTGGATTTGGTTCGTGTGATCACTAAGACAATGCGAGGGATATTGTTTTGAGTGGGAGTTCATCTAGATTTTTAATTATGTAGAATTAAAATTTGAACTCAATTTGTCATAAACTTAGTCTAAACTATTGCAAATATATGTTGTAGAGATGGCGTCCCCAATCAATTTTAACCGAGTTCCTAGAGAAAGAAAAGCTTAAGAGCAACGGTAGCAACTTCACCGACTGGTTCCGTCATGTGAGGATCTTCCTCTACGGCGGAAATACGCAATATGTGCTTGATGCACCGCTAGGTGACCCTCCTGCGAAACTGAAACCGATGAAGTAAAAGCTGTTTACGCGACTCGGAAAACTCGGTACTCTCAAGTTCGGTGTGCCATCTTATGCGATCTGGAATCCGATCTTCAAAAACGTTTTGAGCACCACGATCCTCATGAGTTGATGAAAGAGTTGAAGACTATTTTTGAGACTCATGCGGCCGTGGAATGCTATGAAGCATCGAAACAATTTTTCAGATTGTATGATGGAAGAAGGCAGCTCCGTTAGTGAGCACATGCTCGCCATGACCGGGCATGCGAAGAAACTCGGTGACTTGGGAATAGTGATTCCTAACAGATCGGGGATTAATCGTGTCCTTCAATCACTGCCACCAAGTTACAAGAACTTTGTGATGAACTACAATATGCAGAACATGAACAAGGAGTTACCCGAACTCTTTGGCATGCTAAAAGCTGCGAGATTGAGATCAAGAAAGAGCACCAAGTGTTGATGGTCAACAAGACCACCGGTTTCAAGAAACGAGGGCAAGTCTAAGGGAAAATTCAAGAAGGGTGGCAAGAAAGCTGCCACGCCTCCTGTGAAACCTAAGAACGGCCCTAAGCCCGATGCTTGAGTGCTATTATCGCAAGGAGAAGGGACACTGGAAGCGTAATTGCTCCAAGTATCTGGCTGATCTGAAGAGCGGCCTTGTCAAGAAGAAGAAAGAAGGTATATATGATATACATGTTATAGATGTTCATTTCACTGGTTCTCGTTCTAGTACCTGGGTATTTGATACTGGTTCGGTTGCTCATATTTGTAACTCGAAACAGGAACTAAAGAATAAACGACAACTCGCTGAAGGATGAAGTGACGATGCGCGTTGGAAACGGATCCAAGGTCAATGTGATCGCGGTCGGCACACTTCCTCTACATCTACCTTCGGGATTAGTTTTAAGCCTAAATAATTGTTATTATGTACCTGCGTTGAGCATGAACATTATATCCGGATCTTGTTTAATGCAAGACGGTTATTCATTCAAGTACGAGAATAATGGTTGTTCTATTTTTATGAATAATATCTTTTATGGTCGAGCACCACAAAAGAATGGCTTATTTCGTTAGATCTCGATAGTAGTGATACGCATATACATAACATTGATGCTAAGCGAATTAAATTGAATGATAATTCTACTTATATGTGGCACTTGTCGTCTTGGTCATATTGGAGTGAAACGCATGAAGAAACTCCATACTGATGGATTACTAGAATCACTTGACTTTGAGTCACTTGATAGATGCGAAGCATGTCCGATGGGAAAAATGACTAAGACTCCATTTTCCGGTATGATGGAGCGAGCTACCGACTTATTGGAAATCATACATACCGATGTGTGCGGACCAATGAGCGTAGCATCGCGCGGTGGTTATCGTTATGTTCTAACCTTCACGAGATGATCCGAGTAGATATGGGTATATCTATTTCATGAAACATAAATCCGAAACTTTCGAGAAGTTTAAGGAATTCCAAAGTGAAGTAGAAAATCAACGTAACAAGAAGATTAAATTTCTACGATCCGATCGTGGAGGTGAATATCTGAGTTATGAGTTTGGCATGCATTTAAAGAAATGCGGAATACTTTCACAATTGACACCGCCGGGAACACCACAACGAAACGGTGTGTCCGAACGTCGTAATCGAACTCTCTTAGATATGGTTCGTTCTATGATGTCTCTTACTCGATTTGCCGTTATCTTTTTGGAGTTATGCATTAGAGACAGCCGCATTCACTTTAAATAGAGCACCATCAAAATCCGTAGAAACGACACCGTATGAATTATGGTTTAATAAGAAACCTAAGTCGTCGTTCTCGAAAGTTTGGGGTTGCGAAGCCTATGTAAAAAGGTTACAACCGGACAAGCTAGAACCCAAAGCGGAGAAATGCGTCTTCATAGGATACCCTAAGGAAACTATAGGGTACACTTTCTATCACGGATCCGAAGGCAAAATCTTTGTTGCTAAGAACGGAACCTTTCTTGAGAAAGAATTTCTCACTAAAGAAGTGACTTGGAAGAAAAGTAGAACTCGATGAGATTGATGAATCTATACTCGTTGATCGGAGTAGCGCGATACGGAAGTTGTACTGTACCGCCTACACCGGCAACGAGAGGAAGCAAATGATAATGATCATGAAACTTCGAACGAGGAAACTACTGAACCTCGCGGATCGACAAGGGAACGTACCACTCCTGATTGGTTTGATCCTTGTCTAAATGTCATGATTGTGGATAACAATGATGAGGACCCTGCGACGTATGAAGAAGCGATGATGAGCCCAGATTCCAACAAATGGCAAGAAGCCATGAAATCCGAAATGGGATCCATGTATGATAACAAAGTATGGACTTTGGTAGACTTACCTGAGAGCCGAAAGGCTGTCGAGAATAAATGGATCTTCAAGAGAAAAACAGATGCTTGATGGTAATATTACTGTCTATAAAGCTCGACTTGTCGCAAAGGGTTTCCGACAAATTCAAGGAGTTGACTACGATGAGACTTTCTCACCGGTAGCGAAGCTAAAATCTGTGAGGATTTTGTTAGCAATAGCTGCATTTTTCGATTATGAGATTTGGCGGATGGATGTCAAAACGGCGTTCCTTAATGGAGACATTGAGGAAGAGTTGTATATGGTACAACCCAAAGGTTTTGTCGATCCTAAAAATGCTGACAAAGTATGCAAACTTCAGCGTTCAATCTATGGACTGAAGCAAGCATCAAGAAGTTGGAACCGACGCTTTGATAAGGTGATCAAAGACTTCGGGTTTATACAGTGTCATGGAGAGGCCTGTATTTACAAGAAAGTGAGTGGGAGCTCTGTAGCATTCCCGATATTATATGTAGATGACATATTATTGATCGGGAATGATATAGAACTATTAAGCGAGTGTTAAGGGTTATTTGAATAATAGTTTTTCAATGAAAGACCTTGGTGAAGCATCATATATATTAGGCATCAAGATTTATAGAGATAGATCAAGACGCCTAATAGGGCTATCACAGAGTACATATACTGGACAAGATTCTAAAGAAATTTAGAATGGACGAAAGTAAGAAAGGGTTCTTACCTATGTTACCGGGCAAGGTATTGAGTAAGACTCAAGGACCGGCTACGGCAGAAGAAAGAGAAAGGATGAATAATATCCCCTATGCCTCGGCGAGTAGGATCTATCATGTATGCCATGCTATGTACTAGACCGGATATAGCACATGCTGTTAGTTTGACTAGGAGATATCAAAGTGATCCAGGAATGGAACACTGGACAGCGGTCAAGAATATCCTGAAGTACTTGAAAAGAACTAAGGATATGTTTCTTTGTTATGGAGGTGACCAAGAGCTCGTTGTAAACGGTTACACCGATGCAAGTTGGAACACCGATCCCGATGACTCTAAGTCACAATCCGGGTACGTGTTTATATTGAATGGTGTCTGCGATGAAGTCGGGCAAGCTCGAAGCGAGTGCACGGTGGCGAAGTCTTCAACAGAATCGGAGTACATAGCGGCTTCGGAGGCTTCATCGAAGCGGTATGGATGAAGAGGTTCATTGTAGAGCTCGGTGTGGTTCCTAGTGCATTGGACCCATTAATCATTTACTTGTGATAACATGGGTGCCATCGCCAATGCACAAGAACCAAGGTCACACAAGAGGCTGAAGCATATCAAGCTGCGTTACCACTCGATTCGCGAGTACATCGAAGATGGAGAAGTAAAGATTTGCAAAGTACACACCGATCCGAATGTAGCAGATCCGTTGACTAAAGCTCTCCCTAGGGCAAAGCATGACCAACACCAGAATGCCATGGGTGTTAGGTATATTACTATGTAATCTAGATTATTGACTCTAGTGCAAGTGGGAGACTGAAGGAGATATGCCCTAGAGGCAATAATAAAGTGGTTATTATTTATATCTTTATGTTTATGATAAATGTTTATATATCATGCTAGAATTGTATTAACCGAAACATTAGTACATGTGTGATATGTAGACAACAAGAAGTCCCTAGTATGCCTCTTAAACTAGCTTGTTGATTAATGGATGATTAGTTTCATAATCATGAACATTGGATGTTATTAATAACAAGGTTATATCATTATATGAATGATGTAATGGACACACCCAATTAAGCGTAGCATAAGATCTCGTCATTAAGTTATTTGCTATAAGCTTTCGATACATAGTTACCTAGTCCTTATGACCATGAGATCATGTAAATCACTTATACCGGAAAGGTACTTTGATTACACCAAACACCACTGCGTAAATGGGTGGCTATAAAGGTGGGATTAAGTATCCGGAAAGTATGAGTTGAGGCATATGGATCAATAGTGGGATTTGTCCATCCCGATGACGGATAGATATACTCTGGGCCCTCTCGGTGGAATGTCGTCTAATGTCTTGCAAGCATATGAATGAGTTCATAAGAGACCACATACCACGGTACGAGTAAAAGAGTACTTGTCGGGAGACGAGGTTGAACAAGGTATAGAGTGATACCGAAGATCAAACCTCGGACAAGTAAAATATCGCGAGACAAAGGGAATTGGTAATGTATGTGAATGGTTCATTCGATCACTAAAGTCATCGTTGAATATGTGGGAGCCATTATGGATCTCCGGATCCCGCTATTGGTTATTGGTCGGAGTGAGTACTCAACCATGTCCGCATAGTTCTCGAACCGTAGGGTGACACACTTAAAGTTGGATGTTGAAATGGTAGTTCTTGAATATGGAATGAAGTTGGAATATTTGTTCGGAGTCCCGGATGTGATCCCGGACATCACGAGGAGTCCCGGAATGGTCCGGAGAATAAGATTCATATATAGGATGTCATTTTATGTGAATAAAATGTCGCGGAAGGTTCTATGGAAGGTTCTAGAAGGTTCTAGAAAAGTCCGGAAGAAACCACCAAGGAAGGTGGAGTCCACAAGGGACTCCACCCCCCATGGCCGGCCAACCCTAGTGGGGGAGGAGTCCCAAGTGGACTCCCCTTAGGGGCCGGCCACCCCCACATGGGAGGTGGGAATCCCACCTTTGGGTGGGAGTCCTAGTTGGGCTAGGATTGCCCCCTCCTATGGAAGGATTTGGTTCGGGTCTTATTCGAAGACTTGGACACCACCTCTTGGGGTTCCACCTATATAATGAGGGACAAGGGGAGGGGGCCGGCCACCTCAAACACCACCAAGGTGGCCGCACCCCTATAGTGGCCGGCGCCCCCTCTCCCCAAACCCTAGCCGCCTCGCTCCTCCACTTCCCGCACGCTTAGCGAAGCTCCGCCGGACTTCTCCACCACCACCGACACCACGCCGTCGTGTCTGTCGGATTCAAGAGGAGCTACTACTTCCGCTGCCCGCTGGAACGGGGAGGTGGACGTCGTCTTCATCAACAACCGAACGTGTGACCGAGTACGGAGGTGCTGCCCGTTCGTGGCGCCGGAACCGATCGTGATCAAGATCTTCTACGCGCTTTTGCAAGCGGCAAGTGAACGTCTACCGCAGCAACAAGAGCCTCATCTTGTAGGCTTTGGAATCTCTTCAAGGGTGAGACTCGATACCCCCTCGTTGCTACCGTCTTCTAGATTGCATCTTGGCTTGGATTGCGTGTTCGCGGTAGGAAAATTTTTGTTTTCTATGCTACATCGCGGCGGTGTCCTGCTCCGACTGCCGCTTCAAGCAGCGCGCCGTGGCGTCCGCGTCGCCGGGGGCCGTCATCCGCTCGCTCTTCGTGTCCTAACCCGGCGCTCCACCCCGCGCTCGTCGCCGTCGACGACGACAACCTCGGCCCTCGGCCTCGGAGGGCGGCGACGGAGGCGAGCGGTGGCGCCGGCCGCCGACCTCTCGCGGCGGCTCGACGCGGCCACGCGGACGCGGGACGACGCGGTGGAGGAGACGGCACGGCTGCGGCACTCGGCGGCGGAGCCGGAGCTGAAGCTCGCGCGGCCGCGCACGCACGCACGGATTTCAGCCGCGCACGGACTCGATTGATGTCGCCGCGCACGCACGCACGGACTGATTTCGGCCGCGCACGGGATTCGATTGCTAGCTTGAGATCAATTTCTAGCTATATGGATAATTTACAGTAATTTAGTTGATTTTTTCAGATTTATTTGTGGGTGTTTGATCTTGTTTGTTGTATGTATGTTGAAAAAACTTGTTTGTGGAGCTCTATTTTACAGCCTCGCGGTGAAGGGCTGTTTTTGGCTTTTTGGTTGCGCTGTAAAATAGAGCCTCCGGCGAAGCACGCGCCAGCGTCGCGCGCTGTATCCGGATCCAGCGCGCTGCAAACGACGTTTACAGCGCCAAATTTTAGAGCCTCTGTTGGAGATGCTCTAAACAGATCAGTGTTTTCGGTGGCAAACCCTATTTGACGTTTCATGCGAAGGTTATCCGCGTGATTCTTAATCGGGCTGCCACAGTAGGCATTCGGGGTCATGTTTTTTTTCTGGTGTTGGGAAGGAACCTTCTCGGCCGAGTTTCTTGGTTTTTCAGTTTTTCTCTGATTTTTCGATCGGTTTTCTTTCATGTTTTCTTTTTCTCTTTTCGATTTACCTTTTTCATTTCTGTTTATTCCTTTTTCTTTTTTTCTAGTTTTTTTATCAATCTGTACATTTCCATTTTGAACATTTTCTAATATTTGAATATTTTTTCGAAATCGGAATTTCTTAAATTTTGAACATTTTTAAAATTATTTCATAAATTTTAACAATTTTCAAAATCTGAACCTTTTTGAAACTGGTCGATTTTATTGAAAACCTTAAAAGTAAACTTCGAAAAAATGTACAAAATTTTGAGAATGTTTAGATAATAAACAAAATAAAACAATCAAGAAAACGAAAAATTATGTTCGGATCCGGGGAGGGTGGTTCCGCTTAGGGCTCGTTTGGTTGTAGGCTTTCCCGGAGAGTTCCCCGTATTTTCCCTGGCCCCCCAATCCCCGGGCTCAATTTCCCTGGTATAGCCCACCTGTGCATTTGGATGCCCGCGAGGCCCTGTTTCCGCGTCCTTTCCGCCCTCCTCCCCGGGAGCGAATTCCACTAGTCGAGACGTGGGGAACGAGATCCGCGACTTGGTCTCGCCACAGGGAGGCGACGACACCGACGCTCGCGATCTCCTTCCTCCGGCGACCGCCCTCCGTCGTCTCCGTCTTCCGCTGTCCTCCGCCGTAGAAGATCTCCGCCTCCGTCTTCCGCCGTCCGAGAACTCCTCCTTCCGAGCTCTCCGCCGCTCGCCTTCGTCCAGGTTCTCCTCCACTCGCCTCGTCCGAGATTTCTGTCCGTGCTCGTCCAAAATCTTCGCCCGAGCTCGCCACAAAGGTTATCCCCTTCATCAAATTTGCTCCAGATCTGCTCATTTCTCTAGGTATAGCTCCAGATTGCTACAGATCCATAAATTTCTAACGAATCTCCCTCGTTTATTTGGCCAAGAACGTGAGCAGTGAGTCTTCCTACTGTCTAGACATAATTAATACTTATCTCCAGTCATAGCAAATTTTCTCTTGAGCTAGTCTTGATCCGTGTGATTAATTGGCAGTCACAGCGTTTGTTCTCGTATTCTGGTCTATAATACATGGATGTTGTGTTGCTAATTTCATGCTTGCTGAAGGTTGTGACGGGACGTAGTTGAAAGCCATTGTTTCTGCTATCATGAATCACTGGGATGGTTAGCATTACATCTGCTGCTGCTTGGTATGTCTCCAAGTATCATACAGAAATAAATTAAACCAACATCATATCATAATTAGGATTTATATTATCTTATGATCAGAGTGAATTTTTTAGTGATGCCTGAACCAAAATGCTAGATTGCCTTGTGATCTTAAGACTCGTTGTATTGTGTTTGCAATCATACTATAAATATATACCATTGTTCAGTACACATTTAGTTCAGAGGTCTGTGTGACATTAATTCCATCAGGCTGCTATTTTTGTGTGTCATCAGGCGACTTTGTGAAAAATATTGCTCTCAATTTCAATCTGATGTGAGCATAAGCTGCATTAGTAATGAGTGCTTAGAACACTACTGCTAGCTAAATCCCCAACCAAGATATTCTGGTGGTGACATGGTTCCATTTAGATACAAGTCCTATTTGTGATACCTTGCTTATCTTCAGGGCATTCATGGGAGTGACACGGTTCCATTTAGATACAAATCCTTTATGCGACAAGTGAATTCGAGTTAACTGAATGACTTGCATATTAACGCACTTGATCTTGCCCCTTTTGCTTTGTCTAGTTCCAAAAAGTTTTGGGTTTTAGTGTAAACCTGAAGCTTGGATATAGCTAGCTGTTGGTGATTGTTGAATTCTTTACATTCTAGACTCCATGTATTCTAACACTTTACCATAAACTTTGGCGAGGATCATGGCGGCCGGTGATGCTCTCGACGACCAGGACCATGACGGCCGGCAAAGGCTCTCAGCGAGCAGGAGCATGGTGATGGCCGACGTGCTCGGCAAGCAGGAGCACAACGGCCGGCGAAGCTCTTGGCGAGCAAGAACATGACGGCAGGCGAAAGCTCTCGCCAAGCACAGCCGGCGGTGACTGCTCGGTACTTACCTTCACTACACTTCTATATATTTGTCCTGCACTTCTATACTTACCTTCATTGCACTTCTATATTTGTCCTGCAATATCCGTGGCATTGTGAAAGTTTTTTGGATGTCAATGATGAAGCATGCCTGATATCTGCTTACTTTGGTACTCATACATGTTGCTTGCTGTGTAGGTTGCTTACAAATGTAGCACATATTGTATTTCTGTTCAGGTTGCTGCTTAGGTTGCTTGGTGCTGTTTGCTTTCTGTTTAGAAATACTCTCCTTTGAGAGGAGTATTTATGTTCAGAAATACTCTCCATGGTGTTGACATATTCTCTCGAAAAAATGAAATTTTGATGAGGTTCTTATCTTATGTTAATCTGAACCTGAAACTTCTTCAGGGAATTGCAAGAGAGGTCGAGCGCACCGCGGTCGGTCTTTCGGCTGGCTTGGAGAAGCAGGAGGCAAACTGTGGCCTCCACTCTGGAACGGGAGCATGGGCTTGGGGGCGGCAGCGATGAGACCGTCCGCTAGAGGGGAAGGCTCGGACAATGGAGGAGCTTCGGTGCTCCGGTGGCATGGTCGATGAGGCAGAGGTGGCGGAAGGTGAGCTCCGTCGTGGATGAAAACGGGAACGTGGCGACGAGCCCCGGTTTCCGGATCTTACACTCCATTTTATTCGTTGTCACTTTGGTGAAAACTGCTCTATTAATCTACATAACTTTGTAACTAACACATACATCTCTTGTGCACTACTAGCATTCGAATCTTGAGACTTCATAGTGAAAGGCATGAGAGTCAAAAATCATAATGAAACTGTGAAGTTTCGGTTGAGAATTGAAGTTTTGGTGTAGAATTGCTTGTTCTGATTTTGGTTCAGAATTGGAGTCATTATTTGCCTGGAGATGTAAAGATTAATGTATGCTTATGTTGGTGTGGTTGGTTGAATATGTTCCTCGAAATTTATGTATGAATTTGTATGCCTAACTTTTATAATCTATTGTGAAAAAACGTACATTTTTGGCCTTCCTTTTGAATTTTGCTTTTTCCCTACTCTTCCCGTCCGTTCCCTTGCTTCCTTTTCCAAACGGCAATCGCTAATTTACCGTAGTGGGAGGGGAAACCGGGGGTTCCCTCGTGACCAGGGAAATCTCGGACGGGGATTCCGTTCCCTGGTTTTTAGGGCCCTTGCAACCAAACGAAGCCTTATCGATGTGGAATCCCGAACTAGAGGAACCAACCGAAAGTGTTAACGGGGCCAGCCCATATACAACGGAAAAGGTGAGCAGAGGTACGCGTCTGCTGGATAGGGAAACCCATTTCCATGTTCCTATTCTCTAATGTTGGGATCCCCTACTTATGAGGGGTGCATCGCCTAAAGCCGATCTTGAATGGCCCGGCTCATTAGCTCGTTCGATCTACTATAAAGTCTTCTTTCGTTTTGCTACAACAAATGAGCCATATCGCAGTGGTGTCAGCTCCTCCCCTCCTCGACAGAGACTAGAGATCAATTCCCCAGTCTACATCTACACTATTTTCGAACTTAAATGAATTTCAAAACCGAGCAAAATTTAAATTTGAGAAAATTTCAAAATCGAGCAAAAAAAATGAAGAAATTTCTAAACTGGGCAAAATTTCAAAACCGCACAAAAAATAAAATTTATTTGAATTTCAAAGTTGCTCCAGTTTAAAATTTGCTCGAGTTTGAAAAATATGTTCAGAACAGAAAAAGAAAAAAGGAAAAAACCAAAATTGGAAAACCCAAAAAAAAACTAACAAAAATAGAAAAAAAATGAAACCGACAGAAAACCGTCCGAACCAGAAAAAGAAACGAAGAAAAAACAAAAGAACCATGCCAGATGGGCCGTGACCCACTTGCTCCCGCATGTAGGCGGGTGTTAATCCGCTCCACAGCTGTGCAGGAAATTGATATTTGTCTTACGTTTCGCTTCACCCATTCATTATTTTTCTGTAGAGAAGGTATTGTAAAATTTAAAAAAAAACGGCGGTCCACCTACCTTTTTTTTAAACCCCCGCTTGCTTTATTCATTGTTCAAAAAGCTTACAGGAAGATTGATTCTCTCAGGAGGGAAAGTAAACCAAATATGCTGGCCAACATATAGTGTCAGTACCCAACCTAGCTAATTTGTGCGTTTCTTCATTGGAAGCTCGCCTCTCGTTGAAGAAGGAAATACCACCACGACCTCTATCAGTGACACCTATCTCCTGGAGAATGTGACTGAATTGGCCATAATACTTGCCCTGCAATTCTAGGACCACCTCCAAGCAATCAGTAGCCACAATCACCTCGCTCGCGGGAAGATCTGTCGTCAGAGCGAGGGTCTCTCTACAAGCCAGAGCTTCGAGACAGCCCGGGTGTGTAATCTCATCGTATACAACCACTGATGCTCCTTGGAAAATCCCATCAGCCGAATGGCGGACGACCCTGACTGCTCCGCGCTTCTGGGTTTTCGCAACTGCACCATCCGCGTTCACCTTTAGCGTCCCTGGCGGCGGAGCGATCCAGCGCGGAGGTTGCTCTGTTCGCTGTGGGATCCTGCTGCACTTCTCCTTCTCCGACTGGCTCGAACCCAAGTCTCGGAGATAACTCGCAACAAACTGAAAGGTTGTCATCAGACTCTTATACACATACTAGATTTAGATGTGCGCCTTGGCGCACGTCCCCGTAAAATTCATAACAATGTACATTCTATATAACAACGATAAATTAACCACCAACATGATAATACACTCATGTTTCACAAAACGATGTCGTTACACAGCAAACCAAGTACCAGACATGTGAGAAATTCCATAGGTAGAACCATTGCGTACGTCGGAAGTTGTAGCAGAAAACAAACACATAAATATACAAATAGATGCAAAAGGCCGAGGAGCTTCGTGGCAGCGTGCAACCAAAATATATTAACTGAACAGATGATCTAGTCAGAACCCGACTAAGAACTACACTGAATAGTCCTACATATCTTTAATCTAAAACCCTCTCCTCTAATTCGTTGTGCTATTTTGTCGACAGGCAAATGTTGTTATATTTACAACACATCTTGGCAAACATAGTTGTAATAATGTATACAGTAGAGCTCTATCCTAATTTGCACCAAAAAATCCTTGGGAATATATACAACTGCAATATGGATTTTGGTATGCGCCTTGGCGCGCGACTCCCCGTCTTTCGCACTGGTAAATATTTTGCAAAATGCTATACTGAACATCTGTAGAAATTTATCTATTATCTCACCCACACATTAGATCACACACACACATACACAAGTGAGGTAACAATTTATTCTAAGAACTATTGCCTAATGGCTTCAGATGTCAAAATGCCAAATCTGGTGGTGGTGGCGCTGGGTTTCTTTGTCTCCTCCAACTACTTCTCTTACTTTGATTATTGGTCAGACTACTGTATTAACTGGTCTTAGTGTTAATTTTCTTCCAAACAAAAGATTCCTCAAGGGGCCTCAAATATAAACACACAAATCATGTTATAAGATAAAATTTATTTTCTTAGAAAAGAGCTGTGAAAGCTTTTTGTAAGGTAGGAAATTAAGAAAAGCTATATGAGTTGTCATTAGTTGATAGCATAACATTGATTTGCATAGCTCAACTTGTAGAACAGTGCACACTGGTAATTGATGGTTTACTCCAGAAACTAACCATCAAGCAGATAACACCTCACAGGCTAACAACTATATATAATCTTGATTTTTCATCATAATCTTGAACCAACATGTAGCATAACCTTTGAAGACTAATCATACATGCAGTCACTAGAAAACCAACTTAGTTTTTCCACTAAAAAGCAAGTCACATTAATTTCCCTCATTTAAATAGATTCAAACACAGTATAGCAATATATGATTGAAAATTACTGCAAAACAGAATAACCACATTATAATAGCAATTGAGCAAGAAGCTACCAACCATCATCATGTTCCATGGAATCCGCATCATCATCTGAGGTTGCCCAATCATCATCCTTAGAATCATTTTTACTTGAAGAAGCCACGCCATTCAAAACAGTTAGAATAGCTTCAACATTAACAGTCTCATCTAGGCACTTGTCAAACGGGTGCTTTGGTGATACTGACCCTAGACAACAAGCAATTGAAAAAAATATTCAGCTTTTGCACTAACAGTGGTCAGATATGATGAGATAAAAGTAACAGGGTATATACCATCACCATCTATCATAATTGGGTGATACTATGTCTTGGGCTCAGGTATCTTCTGTCTCACTGGCTTGCTTGATTCAAACTCATACAGATTGTCCTCATCCCACTTCACACAATTAGAGCTGAAGAAAAAATATCAAATTAATCGAAGTAAATCAAGCAAGTTGAGGTCCAGCACACACTTCGCGATCGGTTCGGTCACTTTCTTTACCTCTGGATTATAGCGTAGCAATTTGTGCCAAAAACATGGTTTCATGCGTATATGTAAAACCAACTAAAAATGCAAATGGGTCTACAAAATCATTCATTTTTCCAAGGACCACTTCCCTATAGATGTCAATAGCTAGGCCTTATCCTGTTTAAGGATGCGATAGAGCAATGTCGTTTTCTAAGTCTTCATAGTACCATCACATGCAAGAGCCAAATAGGGAATTTTGTATTGCCCTTTGACAGATAGATCTACAGTGTACTATCATGTAAACTTGTTGGGAGGGAGTAAACTTGTTCCCTCTAAAAACTTGTGACTGAAAATAGCTGCAAGTGAAAATTAAATTTTATATTCCTTGGGACTTATCAAACACATGTGCTATAGAAAAATGAGATAATTATGCTATATCGTTGTGCTAGTCCGGACATACTGTATATGAATCAACTCCAGTCAAGTAATGTGGTAACTAAGAGTATGAAAATGAATAGGTAAACCGTGCATATCTAAACCCTACTTGTAAACCTAAATTGGAGTACGGCACAAAATAGGGTGGGTTTTTCAAGGGAGTAAGCAGGAGGTAGAGTGGTGTGGCATGACGACACAGCGGTGCGCGAGCATAAATTTCTACCTCACCATCTGCTTCTTGTGCCGTTGCGCTGCTCCAAGGCAGTATCTAGTATTTTAACTGCTCTACTTCAAAATCTAGCTATTTACATTTTATTCATTCAAACACCATATCAATTATATAGGAATCAGTGATGCAAAACTTCACGTGACCAAAAACTATTTCTGATTTTTTCTATCATATCACCATACATCAATATTAGAAGCAGTCAATATGCTATATACCAGTTTTAATTTATCAAAACTGTGCATTATTAAGTGAGCAGCCTGCCGTTACCAAAGCAAGCTGAATTGCAGCAAAAACACCCCAAAACTCATAGAAGAGCTACAAAATAGTCACTACCCAAGCAAGCTGAATTGCAGCAGCCAAGCATAAATTATGAATTGTACAACAGAAATCAAAGAAGAGACAGGGATGATATGGTATGCCTTAGACAGGTTAGAGACGACGAGGTCGCCAGCAAGGACACCCAACTCTAATAAAGGAATACATTGTGTTGAGATAGCTGTCACCAAACACGAAGCATGGCACCTTTATCCCCCATTTGTTTATTTGTGAAAACGCCTCCGCAAATCAATGTAGAAGGAGATCTGCAAGTCAATAAACCATATAACTTAGTGCAAGTGACATTTAAACCTTGTCTCTCTGTAATCATAAACAAATCTATCGTTGATGAAACCTATCAAGATTAAAATTGCAGGTGCTAAAAGAAATTCTCTTTCGCTAGTTGAGGCTACAGAATGGGATGAAAAGCATGCCCTGACCTAAGCATACTTAATTTAGGCTTCACCTCAGTTATTCCATTATGCTTGCAGGAGATGTGCACTGCAGAACAAAGCAATAATGGTGGGAAGAAGGGGGTTAACTGAGAAGCACAAATGAAAAAAATGGTGCTTCAATAAATTTATATTTTCTGAATCAAAAACTAATTCAAGAATCTACCAGACCAACTTTTGCAAGATGGTGCGAACATATGAACTGGGCATGGAAAAGTAACAAACATGCAATCTGCTTCCCTAAATCTGTAATAAAAACAATTATTGGTAATGTTGCAGATATAGTCTTTTAGTTGATTAAATCTACTAATTATCACGATGAGCCAAAAGCATGGAGCAAAAGCTTAGCAGTGTGATACAACAGACAATCCTCTTTCACAGAGGTAACCCGATGCAAATGTATCACTGTTAATATTTATCAGTATGACCATGACTCGATCGTTGGCATTATATTTAAAAGGCACTTGCATAGTTTTCTTATGGGAAAGCGAGCGAGTAAAACTAAAAATAGAGAGTGACCAATCAAACAAAGATAATTACACATCCAAAGGCAATATTGTTAACAAAATTTGTATGAACAACGCAATCAGAACATGGAGGTCAAGAACACTTGGCAAGGAAACCAATCATCACCGTGGATCTATGAAGCAGCCTTAAAAACACTCCGCATTCAGAGGAAAAATACTAATGTTGGTGAATCATCCATAAAGTGAACTCTGCATATTTTTCGTTGAATGATGGATTGATTATATTCCAGTGAGCAACAAGCCAACAATCAATGGAGCCAAATGAACGGTGGAGCACCAATATAGATCCATTTGGTTAAACCAAACATTAGCGTGTGAAAAATCTGCCTCCTACAAACAGTAGGAAACCATTAGAGAGGAAAACGCAAGAAAAAAAAATAAGGTAGAGAGTTGGAGGAGGATGGGGCAGTGGGGAGGGCGGGATGACCATACGATGAGAAAGACGACGAGTCGGCACGGAGGGCCGGCCTCCTCCGTGGAAGTCCCTGTGCCTGGATCGCTGCTGCAGAGGAGGACGACGTCCACGACCACGCTCCGGCCTCACCCGCGCGACCACCATGGAGGACGCCTCCTATGACCACAAATCGGAGGTGGGCGCTCCTCCTCGCTTAGATCCGCCACACGGCGCTTGTCGAGGGCCTGGCGGCATCCTCTGCGCGTGTGTGCATGGCAGCGGCGCCCCGGCGACGAGGGTTGCAGGTGGAGGAGGTGAGGCCGAGGGAAGGGGAGGAGAAGGGACGGGGGCGGCGGCTGCGGGAGATTGGCGGGCGGCTGCCATAGACGGATGGGTTGGATAGGGTGCCATAGACGGATTGGAATCCAGGAGGTGTGGGATTTTACCGTGGTGGCTTGGCTTCTGACTACACTACACAGATGGCTGCCTGCGTGTGGATCGAACGAGGAGAGGGAGCGAGGGGATTGAGGAGGACGGGGGCGACGGGATTGGGGGCTGGCGGCGGCGGCGGCGATGGGAGGGCGCGAGGGGAGAGGAGGACGTGGGAGGCGGGTGAGAGCGGAGCGATGGAACGGGCCGCGCGGGCTCGTTAGCTGACCCATGGATAAAATGCGGAACCGAGCGAGGGCCTCGCTGCCCTGGACGAAATCGACGACGGAGATCGCGCCACATCAGCTCGATCTGACGGCCGAAAATCCAAACGTCTGTGAGACCTTCTATGGGGGGCATCATATACACCTTTAGATTCGTGGATCACCTTCCTCCTCGCATGCCAAATAGACCATAAAGTTACGACCATGCTTGTGAAGTCATCATGCTTTATAGACTGCGTCATTGAGAATAGCCACTCCCGGGCAGAGGGCTTTGTAGTGAGGCTAATATGCAAGATCAGCGAGAGCCCACACACAACACGACATTGTGCACTCGATAAGGGAACGTCTCCATGAGTTCTTGGCCACAAATCAAACACGCACTTGAGTACGCCATGTTTCTGTGGTGACACACCTCCCTCGTGAGCAACGAGCAACGTGTCAACCTCCAGAGACCTAGCTTAGCTTCCCTGCCCTTTTTGGACTATTATTTTAGGGAAATCCTTATGGGCTATTCAGTGATGCTGATCGTGATGCTGATCAGATCATTGAGCTGGGCTCAATCTACTATTACCGTAGAGGTAGTGCTAGCCAGCGAGATCACATTGTCCCGTACCTGTTGGTACTACGACGAGTCGCTCAAGCAGGGTCTCAAAAAACAAAACAAAAGAGACAACACGAAAAACAAAACACACAAAAAAAAAGTAACATGACACAGTAGCCGTTGGCGAGTGAGCCTTATATTTCTTGTCTTTCATCGGGCCGTGTCTTTGGACGCACATGTTTGACGCCTCCGCGATCGTGTCTGTTACACCCCACCCCCTTGCCGGTATGATTGCCGGCGTGAGGCACGATCGACGCCTGAATTCAAGGAACAACAGAGAGAGAGCAGCAGAGAGAGAGGTAGCAGGAGAGTTGGTTCTGTCCCTTTTCTTCAGACTTCTTCGATGTCCTCTCCTGCTGCGTTGCTCTGTATTTATCATCTCTGCTCCATTGCTCAATCAGCTGGGCCAAGCCCATATATGGAAGCCCATAGCTCCAGTTTGGTCCACTGGGTACGTCGGGTGTGACATTACCGCCCCGGCAAAACATTGCTTGTCCCCAAGCAATGGCTCCTTTAGGTTGCAACCAACTGCAGCTCCAACTTCGTAATGTGCATCACAAGAACATAGCACCATCACTCGTATCCCATTTTAGAGCTGCAGAATTAATATGCCACAAGCCGATGAGTCCACACCGGGATCCCAAGGCATCGTACTGAAGTTTGTTTGCCGAAATGGCCAATGGACAAAAATCCTGACATATGTATATACTCTTGGACACCAACAATTGTCTCCCGATCAACGAAATAATGCAATAATGAACTGAGATGCCCATGAGTAAAATTCCTTAATCCCAAGGATCCGATACTGAGTGCCCAACTTAATATCATATTCAAGCACACTCCGATGCACTTATTTTGTAAGCATCTCTCCTTAGCACTGCCATGGCCGTATCTCTTAGGTGCATATCACAAAAGTTGCTCCAATAACCGAATGAGTATGTACAGCCGGAAGAAACAAGGAACCGAACCAAGGTATGAAGCAGCACATAATTTTCTCGACGAAGCATGACAACATCATAGTAACGAGATGAAGCTTTCGGAGAGCTGAGCAATAGCAAAGTAGTGCTTGCATGTTGGGTGCCACGGTTGTGAATACACTAACCTCATGGCTATGGTATTTAGCTTCGAATTGATATAACATGAAACGTTACGCTTGCGAGCAAAGAGCTCCAACTTCCATTTGCCGGCAAAGAAGAATGACTGGGCTCTCTAATGTATGCAGACATGTTAATTCCACCTTTGACGGAGCAAAATTGCATGTTATAAGATGCAAGATCTGCTGGTCTAGTATTTCGTGATGATTGCATTCCAGCAAGAGCATTGGCAGACAGAGACTACTTCTCAACGCATAAGAGTCAAAGAGTTGCAAACTTCCCAGTGAATGCACATGGAATATTTTAGGAGAAATTCCAGGATCCCACTGATGTGTAGCAGAATAAGTTACCTTCCAAATTAATGTGTCCCAGAGTATAAAGTGCACCCCTCTAGGATCACCAGGTACAGAGAGAAAGTCCCTCCAAGAACCATACAACAGATGCTCAGATTTGGCAATTGTGCTTCCAGTTATAAAACCGCGACAGTGCAATGGTGACGACAGCTCTAACATGCTAGAAAAACGGCCATACTCATCGGGTGGCTCCTCATTGCAGCTTACATCCTTGAGAATTGATGACATTGATATTCCATATGCAGACCCGCACTGACTCCAGGAAGAGCGATAAGCCTCCAACAACGGTGAGCACGTCATCCTCAAACTCCATTCGATGTGGTTCAGAGAACACCACCTCTGCAGGTTCTACGCAAGGCTCGAATAAGGATACACTGCCAACATGGGGTAGAACCTCTTCATCATAACTAATGGCAATTGGCTTAGCAGCTTTGTCCATCACCATCACCTCCAGGGGGCTCACATTCGCGCATTTGGTTGTTGTGGGTGAGATGTCCTCACTTGCGTGAACATGAACACTCGGACGAGCAGTACCTGAATTGGTATTGATGCTCGGAAGATCAGCAAAGTGTGATTCAACGTTGTCCATGAACTCGGACCAATCACCAACCGTTTGACGCAACTCCGTAAGCATTGTACCAAACTCGGCCTCGCCTTCCATGTGCATTGTGGCAGCAATAACCCACATGCACTTATGTATATTGAAGTGATTCAAGTACTCAAGACACCGAGTTCGCCAAAGGTGTGGATTCGTACCATCAAAGCGAGGAAAGGATGACGGCGAAAGTAGTGGACGCCGAACTGCGGAATGCTTCTCCACTTGACAAGGAGAACATCGAGTAACACTGCCGTCGACGTTGTGAGTGCGTGCACTTGGAGCATCTTGCAACCATGTCTGTACATGCGCCGAACATCCTGCGGGCGTGTTCATGCCAGCCACTCCTCCACCTTGCGGCTCTGCAGCTCCCGGTAGAACATGAGGCCCCGGCTTGGAGAGGTGTAGTGTCGCCGGCTTGGAACACGGAAACGGCATGGTCCCTGTCGCTGTAGTGGCCAAGACTTTTTGTCGAATACCGGGTGGGCATGGCGGAAGGGAAGACGGCGTCCGCGTGCGGAGCACCAACAACCCTGACCTGATGGGCGGAGATGGGGAAGGACGACAACTGCTTGGTCTCCATCTTCTTATGTACTCCATCCTGCACGAACCTCGGCATGGTCGTGATGCCGGACAAAGCCGTGGTGGCCACTTGCTCTTCCTTCTCCTTCACCCTCAAGCGCCGTGCGTAAGAGGCTAGCAAGGCGAGCGACTCGTTGAGGCTCGCCGTGATTGCCGCTAGTCTCGCCTCCATCGTGGTTGCCGTACCCGCGGATCGAACCTCCGTGAGTGTGGTCGCCGTGACCACGGTTGCCTCTCCCATGGCTTGGAGGACCAAGTGGCGTCCGGGAAGACGGCTTGGCCAACTTGGTCTTCGCCGTCGTGTCTCCTCACCGGCGGTACCAACGGATCGACGGCGAACGAAATCAAGGAGAAATCGAGCCGCTCCTCCGCATTTACGGACCCGCACAACAAATTGGGAGCCCACAAGCACAATCCCCGCGGTTCGAGACCGGAATCCGATACCAATTGTTACACCCCACCCCTTGCCGGTATGATTGCCGGCGTGAGGCACGATCGACGCCCGAATTCAAGGAACAACGAGAGAGAGCAGCAGAGAGAGAGGTAGCAGGAGAGTTGGTTCTGTCCCTTTTCTTCAGACTTCTTGGATGTCCTCTCCTGCTGCGTTGCTCTGTATTTATCATCTCTGCTCCATTGCTCAATCAGCTGGGCCAAGCCCATATATGGAAGCCCATAGCTCCAGTTTGGTCCACTGGGTACGTCGGGTGTGACAGTGTCCCATTACAATGCGATCGATCTCGAGCTTAGATGTCTCCATGATTTCTTACAGGGGAAAACGACAGAGGAGTTTTAGTGATGGTCCAGTGCACAGCGTATGTAGCCTAACGTGACCGTGAACGTCTTAGCAAGATCGAGACCAATGGGTGAATCATGGTTGTGCAATATAAGCACCAAGGGGTAGAATAAAACTGCCGCATTCCTATGAAATGACAGAAAACTACCACTTTACATTGCTTTCGAAAAAATGATAACTCTAGTGCACATTATTTTTGCAGTGTACATTAGAAAGAAATTAAACCCGAATCGATGGCCGATCTCACAAGTAGGACCCATCCGTAGGGTTGAAGTGGCCAAAATCTAAGCGATTTCCTGAAGTGAAAATACCTATAGTAAAGTATTAAAAATGAAAAATAGAAAATTATTTGCCTCCATGATACGTGGTGGCCGTCGTTGGTAGCCTTCGAACGCCTCCGTGTTTGTCGGTGAAGACAAACAGTCCGTTGTCAAAGTCCGCCGACGCACTAGAGTGGTACCATTTTATCGGTGGAGTAGCATTTATTAAAAATGTTTTAGTCTCTTTGTTTATAAAAAAATCTAACTTTGTCTAAATTTACGTATCTACATTGTAAAATAGCGTCTAGATACATTTAGTTTCTCCACTTTATAAATAAAAGTTCTATTACATAAATATGATAATTTTATGCTAAAAACACGTTGTTGGCTTGTCCGTCCCGGCATTTTTCGTTGTTGGCAAGAGCATCTCCAGTCGCGTCCCCCAAACCGTCCCCCAAACCGCGCCGGATTGAGCGTTTGGGGGACGTGTTTTGCTCGTGCCGCGTTTGGGGGACGTCGCTCCCCAGCCGCGTCCCCCAAACGCCGCCCCCAAATGAATATTTGTGCAGGAAAATAAAGGTTTTCATTCAATTTTGATTATATATTACAAAGTTTGAATGAAAACGGCTAGATTTCATCTAAACCTAGGCTACCGACCGCCCGGCGCGCGTTCGACGGCCCCGCCCGTCGTCGCCTCCCCTACGCCGCAGCTCCTCCCGCGCGCGCCTCCTCTCCTTGCGTTCGGCGGTGGCCGACGGTGCCGCTCCCGCCGATAGTCCTCCTCCGCCCTCCCCGTTGGGCCGGCGAGGAGGGAGAGCTCGATGGCGCGACGAATCTCCGCCTCTTCGCGGGCACGGGCGTCGTCCCGGAGCTTCTTCTCCGACTCGAAGGACTCGACGAGGGCGCATTGCCGATCGGCCGTCTCGTCCGGTGCGGGGCGTCGTCGTCGGACCGGCCGAACTCGTCGTCGTCGTCGTCGTCCTCCACCTCGGTCTCCTCCGCCTCGGCCTCCTCCTCCATTGGCGCCTCCTCCTCCACATCCGTTGGCGCCTCCATCATCGCCGCCGCATACGCGTCGGCCGCCGCTAACCGCTCCGCCCGCCTCCCCCATAGCGCCGTAAGCGCCGACTCCCGCCGTCGACGCTCCTCCGCCGTCGCTCGCTGCTGGAGCTCGATCGACTCACGCCGCCGGCGCTCGGTCGAGTCACGCCGTTCACGGACCGGCGCCCGCCGCTCATCGCGCCGGCGCCGGCGCTCGTCGGCCCATCGCCGCTCCATGTCCTCCCGAACCGGCGCCGTCGCGCCTCTTGTCCCGTCGAGGCGTCGAACGCCGCAACGGTGTCGCATCGCTGCTCCCGCCACGCTGCCGCCGCCGCGGCCTCCTCGGCCGGCGGAGCGAGGGCGGAGAACGCCGCAAGATCCGCCGCCCGCCGCGCCTCACGCCGCCGGCGGGCCTCCTCCTCGAGCGCCTCCTCGAGTGCCGCACGCCGCCGCCGGCTCGTCAATGGAGGAGACGGCGGTGGAGGGAAGTGGCCATCGCCGGGCGGTTCGCCATTGGTGATGGAGGAGACGGCCGTGGAGCGACGAGGGCCGTGTTTGTTGCCGGCGGGGTGATGGAGGAGACGGCTGTGGAGCGACGAGGGCTGTGTTTGTTGCCGGCGGGGTGTGGTGGCTACCATTGATGAGCCGGGAGACCTTTTATAGACGCCGGCGTCGGGAAGAAAGCGCGGGAACGGACGAGAAGAGGCGGGAAGATCGCGCGGGAACGGGCGGTGGCGTGCGAACGCCGGCGACGCGTGGAGGCCGCGCAGCGACCGACGAGACGTCTCGCCTGCCCCTCCGTCGCCATTAAGGCAAAGATGCCGCCGTGTGTCACCGCGCGCGAATAACTTCCGTCGCGAGGTAGGCGACGGTTAGGTTAAAATTAACCGTGCCGGCCGACGCGTCGGCCCCGCCACTCCCCGCCTCGCTTTCGTTGTGTCCGGCGTCCCCGGAGCGTCCCCCGTGGGACGGGGACGGGCTCGGGGCGCCGGACACCGTATCGGGCCGCGCCGGACAAAAAAGGGCTTTGGGGGACGCGGCTGGAACGCTTTTTATGTCCGGCGCGCCCCAAATCGCTTTGGGGGACGGTTTGGGGGACGCGACTGGAGATGCTCCAACGCCGGTGGCCCGAAAGGACTAAAATATTTCATCTTAGCTTTCATTGTAAACGAATACACACGGGAGTGGTAACATTTTCATTAACGTAAACTGATACGCAGTTTTTTGAATATCTTAGACAAATATGGCCGTTTTTCGTTCAGCTACGCATCGGGCCAAAGAAAGGGCGGTACTACTCTTAACTTGCACGCGTCAGCATCTCCAGCGGCGCGACGCATTTTAGCGTCCGCACGCGTCCGTTTGCGTCGACCCTTTTGGTCGAAATCGATCGCGAGTCCGTTCGCGTCGGGGGTGGCTCCAGCGGCACGACGCATTTTTTTAGGACGAATCATTTTTTTTAATATGAAACATAATTTACATACTTAAAACATAAAAAATAAACCTAAGCGCCTACTGCTCCTCGTCGTCGCTGTCGAGCACGATGAGGTCCGGCATGACCCAAGGCCAGTTGCCATCCGGGGGAGCGTACGCCGGGCGCGCCACCGTCGGTGCTCGAGGTTGAGGAGGCTGCGGCTGTGGCGGCGGTGGAGGCGTCCGATGCTCGCGGCCGTGGCGGCGGTGGAGGCGCCCGATCGTCGCGGCCGTGGCGGCGGTGGCGGAGGCGCCGCCGACTCCATGAGCGCCTATCGGAGTGCTTCATCCGCCGACGAGCCCGGCGGCATGACGGCGGTGGCGTAGCGGCGGCGCGGCGGCTGCACAGGCGCGTCGTACTCGGAGACGAGGACGGCGACCTTCGCCATCTCGTCGTCTGTCATGTTGTCCGGGAAGTCGAAGTTCCGGCCCTCCGCCAAGGCCTGCTGCCATTCGTGGAAGACGACAGCGACGAGTCGTTGTCGTCCTTCACCTCCTCGCTATGGTACGCGAGCGCCTCGACGTAGTCGTCCTCGTCGTCGTACATGGCGTAGGCTTCGTCGTCGTCGTCGTCCTCGCGGTCGTCGGCGTCGTTGTGCTGCGTCTGCTGACGTTGCGTCCGCGCCTGCCGACGACGCGTCGGCGCCTGCTGACGACGAGCCGGCGGTGCAGGGCCGAAGGGATAATCCCTGTCGCCCATGAAGCCTGCCCTTCTTCTCCTGTCCGTCTCCGTGGACAGGTACGTACGCCAAAGCTCCGAGTCGATGGCGTACGCCGGATCGGCGCGGAGGTTCGCCGGCAGATACCGCCTCCTGCACCGGATCTCCGCCGTCCGACCAGGCTCACGCGCGGTGCCGGAGGGATGGGCACCCGGCGGCAGTCGAGCCGCCGCCCGCGAGGCGCGCCGCACGCCGGACCAGGCGTCGTCGCACGGCATCCATTTGCCGTGCATGAACCTCCCCACCGTGACGGGGAGCGGGATCTTCTTGGTGCCGCTGCCGGAGGCCTCGAAGTCGGTTTTCTTCCCCATGGCGTTGCGCCGGTGGTGGTGCGAGTGGAGGTGTGGTGTGGGCGAAGGAGCGACGCGGCCGGTGAACTTTTAAGGGCGGCCGCGCGAGGGATACGATGCCATTGAAGGCGGCGCAGAAGCCCAGCCGCCGCCCGCCAGTGCGCGCGCAGAACAGGCAGCCGCGCCATTGATGGCGAAGGCTGCGGCGCAGACACGGAAGCGCTGACCGCCGAAGCGGTGCCGAAGCGCAGACTCGCTGCCAGGTTAGCCCGGTGGAGAGGCGAGCGGACACTTTGCGCGTCCGCTCAGCGTCCGCAGAGACGCAAACCTGGCGCATATTTGGGCCAGATTTGCGTCTCCGCGGACGGTCCGGTCACTTTGCGTCGCGCCGCTGGAGAGGACGCCAGACGCATTTTCAGTCAAAGCGGACGCAAACGATCATTCAACGTCCGTTTGCGGGTCGCTGGAGATGCCCTAAGAAGTAAACACGTGAGAATCCACAGCATACGGAGGCCTCCTGGGCTAGCTACGGCCTGAGCAAAGTAATCGACTGCTTCAGAAAAAACCATACCAGTAGTGTCAAAATTCATCGGCAGAAAAACATACGCCGACACGCGCACGGCGCATCGACCTTCCAATTCGGAGCGAACGTTCCGGCCGGGAAGTCCTTGGTTCCATGAATGGACACGCGTAATAAGAACTTGCGGGGAAGCTGCCACCGACGCGCCTATGCATAGTCCATGGGGTTAGATGCGTAGACTCCCTCGTATCACCGACGCGCGTGAATTCTTCTGGAAGGAGCTAGCCTTTTAATTTTGTGCCATCTCTTGCGAAAGCGGCGCTCCTTTCTACGTCAAGTTGCAAAGAGCAAACTAGCCAGGGTCCATTTTGTGTGTTCTATATAAAAAAATAAACGAAAAAATATATCTTTTATCCATAAAAAGATGTACCAATTTTGTTAAAATTTAGATGTACCTATACCCATTTTAGTATGAAGATACATCTAAATTTATCGAAAGTTAAAACATTTTAGGTGAATGGAAGGAGTATCATTAGACATATTGTGAAGCACAATTTTTTTCTCTTTCATAAATTCCACCAAAAGTGCCATTTCGCAAAACTTTGGGTGCGAACCATGGGTGGAGCCTGAATTTCAAATTTAGGTGTACATAGCTTAAATAAATAGTACATCCCCCGGTTTAAAATAGTTACCTAAAAAAACATGTCTATTTTTTAGTACGAGTGTTTTTATACATTAAAACATGTCTACATACATCTATTTTTGAGTAATTAACTTGAATCGAAGGTACTTCTAAAAAGTAGAAGTAACAAGTATTTTAAGCAATACCTCACTATGGTCTATTTTTTAGTACGAGTGTTTTTATTGGACCGAGGGCAACCTGTCTATAAAAGCATTCCATGCCGCTAAGCTGAGTCCTTTGGAGTGTCGTCAGCTCTCACGTAGATTAGCTGGCTACTAGTCGTGTTAGAGTGAAATACGGAGTACTATATTTATGCCCTTCCATATCTCAGTTTTTCTCTCTCATTGTTTTGGCATATGGGTATACTTGGTTTTCTTGTAGTACTATGACACTCGGCCAGGCTATGGGACAGGTAGAAAGCATGAAAACGACCTCATATCCCGTGACTACGCATCTTGTCATCGAGCGTGTGGTTGTTGACGTAGCCGGCTTCCCACTGCGAGAAGGGAGTCAAATACGACGGACCTTTCTTTCTCGTGCTCCCTCCGTTGAAGAAGTATATGGAAGTGGGAGAAACGTAGAGAGGGAAGTGCAACGCCGTAAAAAATGCATACGGAGGCCACGTAGCGTTTTTATTTTCAAACACTGGGAATTCGGATTTTAAGACTTTAATGAATTTGAATCAAAATTCCGGAGATAGTCAATGATGTATACGCCAATGGTGTAAAATCAATACAAACTATGTTATATTCTAGGCTGCACATAAATACTTCAATATTATAGATATCTCTTGCATTTTCAATATTGATATTTACGAGTTTTGTAGTGAACAGCATACATTTTAAGACTAGTACTAATTTTGTCAGATTTTGTGTAGTCTGAGATACAAATTAGCTTGCATTGAGATTTTGGCATACATCATTGGCTACCCCTTTAAAATACTCCCTCCGGTTCATATTAATAAACTCAACTTTATCTAGATACATATGCATCTAATCTAAAAACTTAACTAAATACATCCGAATCTAGATAAAATAGAGTCCATTAATATGGATCGGAGGAAGTACGAATTTTGAGTCTATAAAAAGTAGAGAGGTAATGAATGCAGTTGGCCTCTAAAACGCTAGTAGAATCGTCTATCGCGCATGTGAAGAACAAATGGACCCAGAGGTGAGAGTCACACCACGCAACCTAGGCAGAGCGGTAGAGAATTGGCACGTATGCCCCCGGTGGGCGCTGGCCATTTGGAGATGGAGGGACAGGGACAAGGACACGCAACGGGCGTCGACCTGAATATGTCTCGGGCTGAAACCGTAAATGGTTGATTTGTACGTGTCCGTCTGCGAGAGGTAGCTAGCCGAGCAGAGCAGAGCCCCGGTGACAGCTGCTCCGCCGCCGAGCGAGCCCACGCCAAAAGCAGGGCCTCCAGCTGTCTCCCAGCTCCCTTTTTCTTTTGCAGTTGGTTTTGTCGCAAGCGAATCCATCCAGCCTCGCTTTCACAAAACCTCTTCTCCACTTCCCTCCCGGCGGCGGCCGCAGCTCGACGTCAGACTAGTCATAGTGGGGAGTAACATAGAGTAGTAACATGGTGTATGTTACTACTCTATGTTACTACCTTCGTAAGTGTAGTAGTTACGTATATGTGGTGCTACAGTACATGCCATATTTATTAGATTGTGACTCATCTGCCTCGAGAAGTGTGATGTTATAGTAACATAACTGAGTTACCACCCCACTCTCTTTCTTCATTTATTGACATGCCATGTCACCAAAATGCTTTGGGGTGTGTGATGTTACTACCTATGTTACTCCCACTATGAGCAGCCTCACCGCGAACACCCTAGATCCTGATGCTACTGTTACCGTTACCATTTGTCATTACCAACTCTACATCTCTATATTGGCTCGCAAGCTGAGCGTTTTCGACGAGGATATATAAAAATAAAAGTGCAGTGAGCAGGTGGAGGCGGGCGCTCGTGTCCCGAATCCGACACAAATCCCCTCGGAAACCACCTCACCTGCTTGATTCCCATCCCACAGGCTTATTATTAACTGACGAATTATTACTTGTCTAAACAAAATCGTAAACAACTCCAGCTCGTGTAATCTAGCCTGACAAGGTGTACAGTCCGTACACGTGCACGCGCTGCCACCTCCAGCGGTCCAGCTCCCCAGGCCAGCCCACGGCTCGCTGCTCCGGCCCCACGACTGCTGCGTCTGAAAGCCCTCGCTGTCCGGTGGGGCCGTAGCCGACGTGAGCTGTCGCCGGTGCGGGTGGAACGGTTCCAGGGAAAGCTAGCCATAGGATTCCTGCGCGCGCAGCGTTTAGATTGGATCCACGCCTGACACCCGCTCTTATTTTGGGCCTGCAAAAAGGCTATGCGGGCAACGACTCTGCGTGCACACGCACAAACCAGATTTAAAACGAGCTTATATTTCGAAATGCGAGCATTGAACAACCCTCCACGTCAAGATTATGCACAAAGCTCTTATTTATTAAATTATTCACAAAATCTTACAAGAGGAATACAAAGATCAATTCGAAGCCACCTTCATAGCGACAACTTGCTAAACCTATAAAAATAATGAACTGGGTGTCCAAGACTAGAGCTACTACCCTGACATCACACCAACGCACATCATGTAAAAACCGAGTGTCTGCCCAAGCCGTCCAATTACGGGTGAGAAGCACAATCAGTCTAGCAGACCCTCAGCGCTGCCACCGTCTTCCGTGATCCCATCTCTGAGAGAGATCAATACATTGACCTTGTTAGACCTGCCATCAACGGCGCCAGACGACACCACCATCCTGCGCGCGTCTATCACACTTCATCCACCTCCAAGACTCCGTCGCGCCGCTATTTTTTGTTTTCTGTTTTGCGTAGCACGATCACAATAAAGGTGGCACTTATACAGTCCTCTAAATACATTGGCAGTACATGTTCCTAAAAATTTACCCCGCTAGTATTTATTAAACTAATATGGATTACCTACAAACCTAAACTAGGCGAATTTTACTACATATCTTGTTCACTTCCTCTTCATTGTCGACGTATTTGTGGTAGCCTCAAGCACGATGTGGCGACATCTTCATCTGAAAAATAGAGAATACTCTACAATGTTGACATCGTCGTTATGCATATTATTGACTCCTAAAAAAATAGTTTGACATATCCAAGAGATATAAAGCACAACAAGGAACCATATAGCGACATCGCACAAAATTATTTGCTAAAGATACATCACCATATCCAATGGATATAAAGAACATTAGCATACATATACATGTGGATATCGATATTAGTTTAAGTATATCCCAAAAAAAACTCATCTAACATGAAAGTACCAAACAAACGAAACAAGTTGACCTCACGACGCAACAATGCTAAATATCAATGATGAAAACGAAAGAAATATGTATAGAAATATTAATTATGAAATAATGAGTTTTATTTTTGGTTATAGCAACATATCGGTGCTTATCGCAAGGTATAATTTCAAAATTAGGCATTATTATGATATAAAATGCAAAACAATAGATGTGAACTATAAATGCAAAGTTCTAAACAGAATAAGACATACCCTTATACGGTGTTTAGTGCAAATTATTAATTGCTAAAAATACTTCGATATAATCACGAGGTAGGCACGTAAGAATATTGATATGACTTGAGGTACTCATTTAAAAACCCATTTAATAACGAAATGGCAAACATTTAGTACTAAACCAACCAAACAAGTTGACCTTGTAGCTAGGCGCGACAAAACCAAATAGACATCGCTGATGAAAATAGGATATATATCTTCGAAATAGAAAGAACTCGCCGCGGCCAGTCAGACATTGCTTCTGCTAAGAAAATTATTATTGCTTACAAAAAATAGGATTTGTGCAGCCCGTCTGATGCTGTGATAGTGTGATCTACTGCAGCATGTTACTCGGACTAAACAAACATCAAGGATGGTATAACGGCACAAATGTCTTGAAAACATAGAAGCATGCACAGCTAATATCCACCAATGTTTTTCTTTATTAAGAAAATGAAGACAGATAAAGCACAGAAATGGAAGGAGGTGAGCAACGACCTGTCGCTGGAACAACGCGCTGATTAGTCGCGAGTCGTTAACGCGTTTCCCAAACGCGCACGAGACGTCTTTATCACCCCCACCGTACGCCCGCCCGCCTCACCGACTACCTCCGCATTACTGCTCCACCATCACCACACAGCTCACCACAGCCTGCACACCGCACCACGAGCGCCGCAAGAATCCAAGAATCGCCGACCCATCGTCGCCGCCGATGATGGCCGGGACAGCAGCCGCAGCGCTGCTCGTCTTCTTCCTGGCCGCCGTCTCCGCCGAGGCGGGGTCGGCGCTCCCGAGGTTCGCGGAGGCGCCGCAGTACCGGAACGGGGAGGGGTGCCCGGCTCCATCGGGGGCCGGGGTGTGCGACCCGGGGCTGGTCCACATCGCCATGACGCTCGACGCGCACTACCTGCGCGGCTCCATGGCGGCCATCTACTCCCTCCTCAAGCACGCCTCCTGCCCAGAATCCCTCTTCTTCCACTTCCTCGCCGCCGCCGAGCCGTCGGACGACGTCACAGCCCTGCGCCGCGCGCTCGCCGCCTCCTTCCCGTCCCTCCGCTTCCAGATCTACCCGTTCCGCGCCGACGCAGTGACCGGTCTCATCTCCGCCTCCGTGCGCGCGGCCCTCGAGGCGCCGCTCAACTACGCGCGGAACCACCTCGCCGACCTCCTCCCGCCCTGCGTCCCCCGCGCCATCTACCTCGACTCGGACATCCTCGCCGCCGACGACGTGCGGCGCCTCTGGGAAACCCGCCTGCCCGCGGCCGCGGTGGTCGCCGCGCCCGAGTACTGCCACGCCAACTTCTCCCGCTACTTCACGCCCGCCTTCTGGTCCGACCCGGCGCTCGGCGCGCGGGTCTTCGCCGGCCGCCGCCGCGCGCCCTGCTACTTCAACACGGGCGTCATGGTCGTCGACCTCCGGCGCTGGCGCGCCGGCAACTACCGCCGCCGCATCGAGCGGTGGATGGAGATCCAGAAGGAGAAGCGCATCTACGAGCTGGGCTCGCTGCCCCCGTTCCTGCTGGTGTTCGCCGGCGAGGTGGAGGCCGTCGACCTGCGGTGGAACCAGCACGGCCTCGGCGGCGACAACGTGCACGGCAGCTGCCGCCCGCTCCACGACGGGCCCGTCAGCTTGATGCATTGGTCCGGCAAGGGCAAGCCGTGGGACAGGCTCGACGCCGGCAGGCCGTGCCCGCTCGACCACACATGGAAGTCCTACGACCTCTACATTCCCGGAGACGGCAGCGGCGCCGCCTCCCCGGCCTCCGGGCCGGCGGCATTGTCTGCTTCTTGGTAGGAAGCTCCTAGCTGCACTAGACTAGATACTCCAATAATTCTTTTGTTGGTTGGGCGGCTCTCGGCAGCAATGGCGGACCGGGCACCGCATTGGTGCTACTGCTGTCATCTGCTGCCGCCGCCGCTCCCCATCGGCTGTACAGAGCACTGAAGGACGGAAGGAACTAGGAGGCTGCCGCGATTCGCGGCGACCAGGAGGGTGGAGATCGGATAGAGAAAAGAAGACCTTGTTCTTTTCAGTAGGATTCAGATTGATTATTTGGGGGGATTTTCATTCTTTTTGTAGGGTGGGCGTTCTTGGGGATTCCCAGCTCGCTCCATCGCTAGCGATGTACAATTCGTTGATAGTCAAGACCTGGAATTTTGTTCTATTTATCAATGATTCTTTCATTCTTAATATTCTACCGTGTTCTTGATTCTAAATTGTTGATTTGCGTCGATTTCAGTTGAATTGGGTGGACTCTCGATCTATCATCCTGTATCTTGTCAATTATTATCATGCTGCTGGTTCTCCATGGAGTATTGAATTGTTCTGTGGGATACCTGAAGCTCAATCGAACATGCCAATCTGGTAAATAACATAACCAGGATGTTCTGCATTTTGTTGAAGAAATCAAACCCGAGGCAGCTCAGGCTGTGCAAATTCACGGGGCTGAAATGTCGAACTGGGAATTGGACTGTTCCTGATGTACCAGATTCCCCATTCGATTGCAAACAATTCCTCTGATAACACTGTGCTCATTCCACTCCGGTCTGGAATCAATACTCCACACAGGAGGCTTGTGACTCGGAGTCAAATGTTCCTTTTGAAAAATTTCTCCCGTCATTGATTTCCCGCCTGCTTTCATAGTACCTGTTGATGTCTTTCCAAATTACCCTCCACTAAATTTGTTCTTGAGCAATAAGCATTGCCCAAATGGCCAAATCCATCATTTAGGTCTGGGTTTTGCTTATGGTACAATCAAAGTGAGACTACAGTGTTTGGGCAACTTGTTTAGGAGTCCACATGCCAGCTAGCCTAGGCAACCATGATCAGTCCAACCGATGATGTGTTCCTATAGCTCATAGCCGAAGCCTTGAAGCAACAAATTGAGAAGCCTAGTTTATGTTCCACATGTCGAGCTTCCCCCACCTTTACACAAACACGCTACAACAAGAAAGGCCACCCTGGAGGCAGCCAGGCAAGCAGTGATCCAATGATCAACTAGGGAACTGAGACTCCAGTTCCCAGTGCAGCTAATCATCAGTGTCTTTTAATCCTTTTTCTCACTTGCTTGCTTCGCCCTCTCACTTTGCCTTTTTGCCCCATTCCCCTTTGGTGAAGTGTGATGAACTCCAGTCTTCTCGTCTCCACCCGCTGGAGCTAGGCATCAACCACCCCTTTCCAATATCCTCTCACATGGATAAGCCAATCCCTGCATGATAAAAGGAAGAAACAAAGCCATTGTTCTTGGGAGAACCGGTACCACCAATGATGATGATGTACAATATATAGCTATTGTAGGTATACTCAATTTTTTTACTTAAATGATTTAGAGCATCTCCAGTCGCGTCCCCCAAAGGGATTTGGCGCGCGCCGGACGAAAAATGCGTTCCAGCCGCGTCCCCCAAAGCCCTTTTTTGTCCGGCGCGCCCCTATACGGTGTCCGGCGCCCCGAGCCCGTCCCCGTCCCACGGGGACGCTCCGGGGACGCCGGACACAACGAAAAGCGAGGCGGGCTCCCACATGTCGGCGACTATTTGCATAAACCGTTGGTTCGCGCCTCTTTTCTCGTCGCTCCTTCCTTCCCGCGCCTCCCACCCCACCGCTGGATTTCCCGGCCGTTTGGGCGTCCATCTCTGCTGAGAGTCGGCATCGTTGTCGCGGCTGGGGCTCCCGCCGGTCGTGCCGCCGCCGCCGCGTCGCCAGCGCGTCCCGAACGCGCCGTCAAATCCGCCCCGCCTCCGCGCACGGAAGGTGCTCGACGACTTGCCGTGTAGGCGCGATTGGCCGGCCGTTTGTTGCGTCGTCCGCCTCGGCGCAATTTTAACCATTGATTTTGCTTTAGCCATGGACAGCGACGATGAGATGGTTGCCCCGCCGGAGGACGAGCAAGCGTTCGACGACGACTCGCGGGAGCATTTGCCGATCATCGCGTCCCTCCGGGACATGCTTGACGCCGAGGCGGAGAAGAGGAAGAGGCCGCGCCGCGGAGGATCAAGGCCGGGAAGAAGGAAGTCGAAGCCCGGCAGAGGATGGAGGGGCATGCCATGCCGCACAACGACTACTTCGCCGACGATGCAACACGAGCCGACAATTTTCGGCGCCGGTACGGGATGAGCAAGGGACCGTTCATGAATATCCTCCACGGTGTTCGAGAGTTCGACCCCTACTTCAAGCTCAAGCTCGACGCCGTAGGCGTTCTCGGGTTCTCGTCGATTCAGAAGTGCACCGCCGCCATGAGGATGCTTGCATACGGAGCACCTGCCGATACACAGGACGACTACCTTCGCATGAGTGAGTCTACTGCCATTGAGTGCATGTACAAGTTTTGCCGAGCTGTGGTGGAAAAGTTTGGCAAATACTACTTGAGAGGGCCAACTGAGGAAGAGACTGCAAGGATCATGGCACAAAATGCTGCCAGAGGATTTTCTGGAATGCTTGGAAGCATCGATTGCATGCACTCGGGCATGGAAGAACTGCCCGTTTGCTTGGCAAGGTATATACAAAGCCGTCATGGATATTGCAGGTGTGGTGCTTGAAGTCGTGGCAGATTATGACTCGTGGATTTGACATTCTTTCTTTGGCATGGCGGGATCACACAATGACATCAACGTGTTGCAGCGGTCTCCGGTGTTCAGCAGACTAGTGGAAGGGCATGCTCCACCATGCAACTATGAGATCAATGGCCACCAATATACCAAAGGCTATTATCTAGCCGATGGTATATATCCAAAATGGGCCACTTTTGTCAAAACAATCTCGAATCCATCGAGTCCGAAGAATTCTCACTTTGCTACGCGACAGGAGGCTTGCGGGAAGGATGTCGAGCGGGCATTTGGTGTGCTTCAAGCACAATTTGTCATTGTCCGTACCATCGCTCTAAGCTGGTCTCACGACCAAATGTGGGAGGTGATGCAGGCTTGTGTGATCATGCACAACATGATCATCGAGGATGACAGCAAGAATCATGTTAGGTCACATGTTGGTCCCTATGAGTGTCAAGGCCCTCTCGCGGAGGTTGATCATGAGTTGCCTGCAGATTTTGCTGATTTTCTCGCCATGCACGCAGAGATCCGTGACGGCAATGTGCATGAGCAACTTCAAGCTGATCTCGTTGAGCATTTGTGGAGGATCAAAGGAAATACCGTGGCACCTTGATGTAGCATCTAGCCCTATTTACTATATTTGATTACTTGTTTTATTGTTTGTTGTAATTTAATTTGAAAACAGTCCTCGCAAACATTTTTATTCATATGCTACATTTGATATAAATGGTGTATGTGTTAAAAAAATTATTTTAAATGTTTGGGGGCGGCGTTTGGGGGACGCGGCTGGGGAGCAACGTCCCCCAAACGCGGCACGAACAAACCACGTCCCCCAAACGCTCGATCCGGCGCGCTTTGGGGCGCGCTTTGGGGGACGGTTTGAGGGACGCGGCTGGAGATGCTCTTAACCATTACACATGGCCTCCGCATAGCTACGGTGCACATAGCCCTTCGAACATCCATAGTACGAATACATAAAGTAATAAAAAAGCTCGAAACACGTAATTGACATGAAACTGTATCGACTCCTAGGACGGTTGAGGTTCGATCTAGAGATTATATTGCCACCAATGTTGGATAATAAAATCTCGCCTTGTCGTCCAACCGTGTAGACACCTCGTCAAGAGGCCGCAGTTCTCCATATGCTGAAGAGACGACCATAAACGGAGCAAAGTGGTGCGCCGGATAACCTGCAAGAGAGAGATTTTTTAATGGTTAAACACCTTGTAATTTCTGCATAGCAAAAGCCACAAAATAATGGCAAGTGCTCCAATCATAATAAGTACTCCAAACCTATGAACCACCCTATTAAGCCAATTGTCGAGAATATTGGTAATGTTACGTGGCTGGTATAAGGTAGATCCTATTTAGATAATTGATCACATTGCAAACTGATATTGGAAGAATAAATGTTTTATTGTCTCATCCTGATGTTATAAGACAAAAAAAATTATTTTCCCGTCAGTTGTGTTTTGCAAGATTATCCTTTGTGAGAATAACCCCACGACAAAAATATCACACAAAAACCTTCGTCTTCAGCAGCATCTTCATCTTCCAAATATTCCTATTACGGAATACCAACTCAATAGGATGGATCAACGCTCTAAATATGGAATTCACAGAGAATTTGTTATTCTCAATTAGGATCCAATGAAACTCTTCCACCCTTTGCGTCAATTGTATGAAAGCGAAATTCTATAGAAAAGAATTCCAAGATGCAAGCCAGAGACCAATATGGTCTCTTCTGAACATCATGGAGAGGACTTCATCACCTTAATCAAGGTATCATCTTTGTAACGCACGATACATTACAGAGCTAGATATTGTTCGTGGAACGCAGTATTTTCTAACCATTTATCCTCCTATAATCTTATCTTGGATCTATCCTTAATAGGGAAAAAACCATATGGGAAGAAAGTTCTTTGCCATCATAAGACCAACCCAGAAATAGGAATCCCCAGATTTCCAATAAACTTGAGATATCGCACATGAGCCAGCATATTTTCTAATCACAACCCATCTTCTGTGAGTAGCTTGGCCAACCTTTTACCAAGCAGAGCCCTATTGTTAACCTTAAGGTCATGAACCAATATTTCACCTAAAGATAGTACTTTTCCTTTCCAACTACTCAGACGCTTTTGCAGTATTTCCTCGATATATTTCCATTCAACATTTGTGAGCATCCCATAATGAATCAGAATGCGTAAATAGCTGATTCGCAACTGGCCCAATCCACATCTAGAAAGCTAGGCATATAGACTTGCCTCGTTTTGGGACTCAATTCACTTTTGTGAAAATTAATTTTCAGACCTAACAATTGCTCGAAAGGTGGTAAAATTAATTTTAGATCTCTCACTTTCTCAAGGTCATGTTTCACAAAGAGAATCATATCATTAGCATACTGAAGAATATATAGTTCACCATCAACAAGGTGAGAAACTACCCCTTCAATTTTGCCACCAGCTTTTGCACGCTCAATAATTATAGCAAACATATCAGCTACTATATTAAATTGCATAGGTGATAGTGGATATCCTTACCTTAAGAACTTTTTTTTTGTCTGGAAGTATCTGCCAACGTCATCATTAACTTTGATGGCTATACTTCGTCCGAAAACAAAGTAATGAAGAGCCCACCACTCATAGAAAAATCCTATTCTGAGTGTTTGCTGAAGAAAATACCACTAGACTTTATTATATACTTTTACAAAGTCAATCTTATGGATGGCATCATTCATCTCTTTGCGATGTAACTCATGGACTGTTTCATGCACACTTGCAACCCATTTAGGATATATCTTCATTGCATGAATGTAGTTAAATAGTGGTTGCTTTCGTGAATACCTTAAAGCAAACATTTAAAAGGTAGATCGATCTATCGGAGGTGGCGTTTTGGCTCATAGGTGCAAATGCTCCTATTATACAAAATAATTAAAAAATAATTTTAAAAATGTCAAAAAATTCTGACATAATTTTTTTGTTGTACATCGTGACATTCTATGTTAGTGTACAAGTTTTCATGGAGAAACAACATTTTATGTGGCATGTACAAAAAAGACAAAAAAATGTACTGTACGTAGTCGTGTTATAGCATCAAAACTTGTCTTTTTTACTGAAGCCACAAATTTTTATAGTTTTTTTAAAAAACTTGTGTACGAACATAAAATATGTAGATGTACATGAAAAATTTTAGTTTAGAATTTTTTGACACTTCGAAATGTTGATTCACACAATGGGAGCAAATGCTCCTATGAGCCAAAGTGAATATCCCCGATCTATACTGCTAAATTCTTTCTGCCTTATTAACCTTGGCAATAAAATGATCTCATCGAAATTAAAGTGAAACAGGTTAAGTTGCTCGGCGAGAACACCTAAAACCTCCAACAAATCCGCTATTTATTATCTCCCATAGAATTCTACTTGAAAGTTGAAACACGACATTATCGACCAGCGCTATATATTTCCATGTGATGCCTTCGCATGGTAGAAAGTTTCTTAATGGCCGGCGATCCATGAACCACCCATTCTGACCATCCGGTCGGAAACATCTGCGATTGCAGCCGGTAGCATTTGAAACTTCAAACAATAAGACGATGCAATTACTCAGATTTATCTAATTTCTGAAGACAAACAGAAGCCACCAAAACGACTGCAAATGCAATGATCGACTGCGGAGGAGGCTGCTGGTCCAGCGTGGTTTACCGGCACTGTTCCGTGACCCTGTGGCAGCTACCGGATTTGGCCGCCATTTACTGGGCTTAGCGCCTCCATAATTGATGGTGGCCACCGGATTCAGGTGGTGTGGCAGGCGGCGCCGCGGCGGGAGGTACATGTCCGTGGTAAACTTTGATCCCTCAGCCGATGCTGCTGGTAGATGGAGGGAGGGAGGGGGAGAACAGCAGGCGCGCGCCAAGGCTTCCGATTCGGGGCCATGTCGTATAGGCACGCGATGGTGTTGGACCGGGGAATCCCCGGCCTCTTGCGGAAGCTGAATTTTCTCCATTGATTGATGGTCATACCCTCCTGCAGGGTTTGGTTGTGAGATCTGGTTCTGAATTGGCCAGCTATTCCTTCGTCGCCCGCCTATAATATTCTCCTGATCTCCTCTGGTCACTGTTAAAGAAAAGGGAGCACTAATGAAATTGATCATCTCCCTATGTGTACTAAGAAAACGAACATGACTATCTGTAGAAAAGATTGAAATATTACCTCTGTTTCCAAACATACAACGTTTTGGTAGGATATAAAAGCGTACCAAAAACATTTATATTTAGAAATGGATGTAGCACGACATAAAGTGCATTCGATGTCGACTTATATCAGCAAAGGAAGAAACTACACGGATCGAGTTTGGCGGTGCCTAAAGTATTCGGCCGGCCGGCTACGTCTTGCTAAGTGCTTCCTTAATTTCCTACCTTACTATCTCTATCTCTACTGGAAGGCCACGTAGTAGTGCTTGGTAATAATGCGTACATTAGTATATCGGAGGAAAGAACGCTGTCGTGTCTGATGCCTAGCTAACTTGCTTTATACTATTTGGATTAAGCTTGGTTTCAAGAGCATAATGGTCTACGGCATTGGCCAGTTTAAATTAATGAAGCACTTGCGGGTTTTTTTTGAGCACTTCCTGGCCTCAACTACAATTCTTGTTTGCCTCCTTTTTCAGCAAGTAGGAAAAGCACGATGAGTGACGGCGATGAGGTTGGCAGGGGGATGGTAATGTGTGACCCTGTGTGGTTTGTTGGATTGGGCTTATTACTAGCTTGTTGGACTTTCTCTTATAAGCCAAAAAAAAACACTAAAATAGGTGATTTTGACTTTTAAATGGGTATTGCCGCATGGTATAAGCCAAAAGTCAAAACCAAATCACATATTCAGGTGTTTTTGTGGCCTATAAGCTAAATTTCGAAAGCCAAAAGTAACCAAATACCACAATTAGAGCATCTCCAGTCGCGTCCCCCAAACCGTCCCCCAAAGGGATTTGGGGCGCGCCGAACAAAAAAAGCGTTCCAGCCGCGTCCCCCAAAGCCCTTTTTTGTCCGGCGCGCCCCTATACGGTGTCCGGCGCCCGGAGCCCATCCCCGTCCCACAGGGGACGCACCGGGGACGCCGGACACAACGAAAAGCGAGGCGGGGAGTGGCGGGGCCGACCCGTCAGCCGGCACAATTAATTTAAACCTAACCGTCGCCTACCTCGCGACGGAAGTTGTGGCGCGCGCGCCGACGGTGCGGTTCCCGCGAGAGGGCGCGGCGACGCGTCCCGTCGCGTCTAGCTCGCGTGCCGGCGTTAATGAGCGCCACCGCTCCTCCGCCTCCCTCCGGCCTATCAAAAGGGGCGCCTCTCATCGTCCCTCTCACACACAAACCCTAGCGCCTCTCTCCCAAACCCTAGCCGCCACCATCTCTCAACAAGACTCGACGCTATGTCTGGTAGAGGCGGAGGCCGACCTCGCGGCCGCGGCCGTGGTCGTGGTCGTGGTCGTGGCCGCGGCATAGCCGAACGCTTGCCGTCGCCTCCCACGCCGTCGTGTTCATCGTCGTGAGATGGACGTGGAGCCGGACGTCCTGTTCGAGTTCGTCCACGTCCTCAAGGGCGACCCGCGCGGCATCCGGCAGGCTGCCGGACTCCTTCGCCGAGTACGTCGGCGGCGTACGCCCGCGCACGATGCATCCGCGGGAGCATTCGTGCGGCCGCCGCCGGTGGATCGTCAAGGCGATCTACGACGCGCGCGGCAAGATGTACCTCAACATCGGCTGGGAGAAGTTCGCGCGCCACCACGGCCCTCGAGCCGGCTTCATCCTCGTGTTCTCCTACTTCGGCAACGGGGACATGAGCGTCAAGGTCTTCGACGAGAGGCGCCGCCTCCGGGACTACCACGTCGACGAGGACGACGACGGCACCGACGAGGAGGACGGCCGAATGAGTGTTGTTTCTTCGCAGCCGAATACGTGCACGGAGGTTTCTGCTGTTCGCCTCATCGGTAGCACCAACAAGGGCACCATCCTCCCGCCGGATTTTCCAGTTTAGGTGACTGGGTGTGCCCTCGAGTGTTCTTTCTTAGCAGCGAACACACGAAACCTTCGATGCACGGTCTAGTTAGGTTTAGTTTCTTTGCAATATTTTATATTTGTGTCCACCATGGTTCAAACTATGTATTAGTTTGTGGAAAACCATGTTCCAAACCGTGTTTTCGTGTAAACCACGTTCCAAATTATGTATTAGTTTGTGGAAATTGAAATAAAAATGCCGGAAAAATTATTTTAAATGTTTGGGGGCGGCGTTTGGGGGACGCGGCTGGGGAGCGACGTCCCCCAAACGCGGCACGAACGAAACACGTCCCCCAAACGCTCGATCCGGCGCGGTTTGGGAGACGGTTTGGAGGACGCGACTGGAGATGCTCTTAGTCTCGCTATCCATCCAAAATCTCAATGCCTACATTAAAAATTTGATGGGTTCATTTCATCTTGCCGGCGGAAGTCGATTTCATGAAGAATTAGGTTTTGGGAACTGAACTTAGACACGTCGTTCAATTGATCACACCTAGAAAGGTATACCACAAGTCAGGGTGGGCATTCGGTTTTAACCGAAATTTCGGTTCGGTTTTTGCGGTTTTTGAACAAATTTGGTTTTCAAAAATGGTAACCGAAATTGGCATGAAAATTGAGGAAACCGAAGATTCGGTTAACCGATAAATTCGGTTCGGTTTTCGGTTAAAACCGAATGAACCTACTCACTTGAACAAATAGTAGGCATCACCGAAGAAAGCAAATAGTGATTGACATATCAACACAAAAAGCATCAACTGCGCAAGAAATCGACAAATGAGCACCAATCATGGAGGGATGCTATTTGGTAGGCTGCGGCACTCGTGGTACAGGTGCATCACTTGTGAGCGATTAAAAAGGGTAGCTAAGACTTCGAGCGACGTGTTATATTATGCAGGCTTCACGCTATATTCAGAAAAAGCTAGTACATCAAAGACCAAAGTCATACATTGAATGAACAATTTTTGGAACATCAAACACATTTGGGCTTCTATGGAATGATCGGTTTATGCACAAATTGATGGTAGGTTACTCAATTCGGTCTATTCGGTCTTGTTCGGTTGGTGGGGCTAAAAACCGAATTCTACCAAATTTAATTCGGTTAGTACAAATGGAAACCGAACAAATAGCGGTTAATGGAAAAAACCGAGATTTCGGTTAGTTCGGTTTCGGCTTCGGTTCGGTTTTCGGTTTGTTTTTATGCCCACCCTGAGTGGATACGCATGCTTATACATACCGCGTCCCGTATGCATGTGCGGGTGCTTTAAATGAAACTTCGGTTCATGTCTAAGTGGCAGGGATTCTGGTGAATTAGTGTTAGGGTATCTCCAGCGGGCCGACGCAAACGGACGCTAAAAACGTCCATATTTTAATCGTTTGCGTCGCGTCCGGACAGACCAAAAATTAAACCGTCCGTTTGCGTAGAAGTGCCTCCAGCGGTGTATTTTTTGCATCTCTAGTGGAACAAGAACAAATAGTACTCTGGTCCAAAAAGAAGCACAGAAGTGGTCAACTCCAGCTTTGCTGAAGAGAGATCGGAGCCGAATTAAATCAACCATGGCAGCACAACTAAGCAAGCCATCAGATTTCAACCAGACGGCGACGCACAGGAAGGATAAAATTACCGACGGCAGTGCCTAGGTAATGGCTGGCGAGGCGCGTCCTGCGCATGGCGCTGCTTCCGCTCGAGTCCGCATGGCGTCACGAGCACGGGTGGCTTCCGCTGCGGGCTGCGGCGTCGAGATGCTGGTCCTGGCCGTCGGCGACGGCGAGCTCCGACCGGGGTCGCGCCTTGGTGGCGGAGGCGAGGAAGACGCGCGCCCGTCAGGAGCGGCGGCGGAGCGATCGTGCGCACGCCGTGGCGTCGGCTCGAGGCCATCTACGCACATCGCGGCGTCGGCTCGAGGCCGCACGGCCTCGCGGCTGGTGACTTCCGCTGTGGGCAGCGGCGTCGAGGCGCTGGTCCTGCGACGGCTTTGCCGCCGGTGACGGCGACCTCTGACCAGGATGGCGCCTTGGAGGTGGAGGCGAGGGAGACGCGCGCCCGCCAGGAGCAGCGGCGGAGCGGTCCCGCCTGGCTCGTCTGGGCTCGCCAGACATGGCTCCCTGCCTGCACCTGGGCGGTTTTGACGGCGACCGCTGGAGCCCTGTCGCCGTGGTCGCGGTCGACGACTCGGGTGCTGCCTCCGACCTCTCCTCGAGGGAACGGGCATGCCGCGCTACCCTCCTACCGACGGTGTCGGCTTGACCCGCGGCGTCTCCGAGAGCACCTGCTTGAACTTCTCCTCCGACGGCGGCAGGTCGTGGGCCTCACCAACCTTCCTCCGGTATTCTTCCCCGGCCACGCCCCATCGTTGCAGACTTCGCTCGATTTGGGGAGAGAGCAGAAGAGAGAGAGACGGGAGAGAGAGAGGGGAAAGTGAGGTAGGTGGAGAGAAGAGTGACTGACGTATGGGCCAGTTTTAGCACACAGCCGGACGCATGCGGACATAAAGCGGTCACGCGGTCAGTCCATCCCGACGCAAACCTGGCGCATATTTGGGTAGCAAATGCGTCCAACGGACAAAAAAACCGGAATGCGTCTCCCCGCTGGAGAAGGGTCCAGAGGCAAACGGACGCAAAAAGTCAAAAAACCCAAAATGCGTCGCCCCGCTGAAGATGCCCTTAGAATTGTGTGGTTAGCCACTAGCTCATTAGTACCCCATCAGTGCATGTGCATGCATCATCTTTGCATGTACTAACATAATTCCTACTAATAACCATAATTCTGAAGCATTATTTAAATAATGGAAATATTTGTTGGCGGCTAAAACAATTAACTAATGGTGGAGATAGTCAAAATGATTGGGTCAAAAAAAATTCCTAAAATACATTTTTTTTTACCAATTATGCAGATATAAAGAAATCCAAACAAAGCATTTTGTCCTAATGGTGGAAATAGTAAAAACAAATTGAGTCTGTACGAATCTAACATGAACATCAAGATAAAAAATGTTGAATGTAAAAAAGATGCCATTTTGTACTAATTCTAAAATGGACATTTTGTACGAATGGTTTTGTGTTATAAAAATATTTTTGAAACAATATTTTAAAATATGAAAATATCCATTAGCAGTTCTCCCAAATTAATTAATGATGGAAAAAAATATGTTAACATTATTAATGGACCATTTTGATCGGAAGAAAAAGGGCCATTTGGATCGGAAGAAAAGACACACATTATTTTGTTACAGCCATTTGGATCGGAAGAAATAACAACTACTAATATATTGGAATGAGATCAAGGAAAATCTGTACAAATCACACACAGCCGAGAGGAACAAAAAGAAAGACAAGAAACAGGATCAAAGCACTGATCATGCAGACAAGGTTGACCGCATATTCTGGGTGGATGGAGCTGCTATAGCTGCATACAAAAACTATAGCGACTGCTTGTCATTTGACACTACCTACATGACCAATATGTATGGCATGCCCTTTGCCCCATTCGTTGGTATCAACAGATATGGTCAAACTATACAACTAGGCTGCGGTTTCCTTCGGAACGAGAATGTTGAGAGTTTTGTATGGCTTTTTGAGGAGTTTCTTGAAGCTATGGGTGGCGTCCAACCGCAGAACATCATAACTGATCAAGATGCAGCCATGCGAACTGCTATTCTGGAAACATTTCCTGATTGTTGTCACAGGAACTGTAGGTGGCACATTATGCAGAATGCGCAACCTGTACTTGGTAATTTCATGTCTAAGCATGAGGATCTAAGGAATGAATTGAATGAAATTATTGACTACGAGCATGTCGGTTGAGGAATTTGAAGGTAGGTGGGCAGATATGATAGCCAAACACAATGTTGCGGACAACACGCATTTGAGTGACCTTTATCGTATCGGACGTACATTTGTCCCTGCCTACTTTATGGACCGGTTCTTCCCGTTCCTACGGACTTCTTGCTCGCGAGTGAGGGTTTCAATGCTTGTTTTGAAAAGGTACATTGACCCGCACAATAGCCTCGCACAATTTCTTTGAACGAGTACTTGAAGTTGCGGGAAAAAATTGATGTATCGGAGGACTCTTGTTGAGTTTAAGGATGAAGATAAAACTGTTAGGAGTGCAGGGAGATTTCCCTGCGGAAGAGCAAGCTTTGAATGTTTATACACGACCCATATACTTACGTTTCCGTGCTGAGATTCGGAAAGTGACATCCTACAATGTACAACGACTTGATGCAGAAAAATTTGATGTTGTTCCAATTAAGCCTTCGAGTCTTTGGTTATGGGCGGAAAAGGTACGGGGTTGACGCTGATTTGGCGACGAGATACTTACGGTTGTGAGTGCTTGCAAGTTTAGTAGGGATGGGTCTGTTGTGCTGCCATATAATGAGAGTTATGGTACAATTGGGTGTAATTGATTACATTCCGGAGAAATACATTCTAAACGGATGGAGAGTACCCCAGGAAACAATCGTGGTGGAGAAGATGGATTTGCCTCAAGTGCCGGTGACGGGAAAATGAATAACAAAGAAAGGCGGTTGCTACGGTATGGAACGTTATGCAATGATTTTACGAGTGTAGCCAAAATTGCATGTACTTCGGACAAAGCAAAAGCTGTAGCGAGATAAATACATCGCCGCTCCGGAGAAGGAGTTGAAAGAAATGAAAGCTTCGACTCGGCAAAACGGAAAAAAAGAAGACCGGTGGTACCATCGAAGGTGACTCACCAGGTGTAGAAAACGGTGGTGATCCCGGGCAAGGAAGTTCTTCCAGATTTGATCATGTTGAAGATCCTGTGTTCACTACCACTAAAGGGCGTCCGGAGAGAAAAAGAAAGCAATCTGGTCTCCACTTGAAGTCTTCTAAAGCCGTGAAGTGCGAGTGTTTGTGGTTCTATTCATCACACTTCAGACTACATGCCCCTCAAAACTTACCCCGGGGCCGAGCAAAAGGAAATAGACTTTTTGCGTGACATGGTGTAGATGTTGCGAACATAAAATGGCTACCAAACTTTGCGTGCATGAAGCTGTAGTTCTTGTTGGCTTGTTCCAAAAATTTGTGTAAGTTGGTTCTTGGTTCGAATATTTTGTGTCGGTTGGTTGTAATTTTTGTGATGACAAAATTGGTGAAGTTTTGTTCTGAAGTGATGAAGAGACTAGCGGATGTAATAATTAAGTTCCTATGGTTCTAAGTTGCATGGTCGGGCTTATTATTTTGTGTGTCCAAAAATTAAATCGAAGCGGGTTCTTAGTTCGTGTTTGCAACTCGGTTGATTTTGGAACAGTATGGACCAAACATACTGATGTTGCTTTCATGTGTCTAATTGAAGAAACTAACCGATGCCGAAATTAAGTTCCTATCGACTTATTTTTCATATTCTGTGAGTTTTCAAAGCTGTTGAGGACATCATGTGCATAAAACTACTTGCACAAATGTATTTAGGTTGAAAAATAAAACAAACATGCCATTGAGAAAAAAAGAGAAGGATTTAGAACCTTTGCATGTAAATATTAGATAGCAAATGTAGTACAACACATAGAGCTTATGAAAAAATTCAAAATGATACGAGCCTTTTTCACTTTAATATGATAAAACAAAACTTTTAGAGATTGTATTCATGTCCGCCACAACGAGATAAGATACATAAAAATAGCATTGTAGCATTACGTAAAAAACGAGAATGTACCTTTGTATCAATTTGGGAAGAGCAGTTCATCCCGAGTTGATGAGGTTTCTTTCGGTAGCCATCCATCTCTTGAGGTAAAGCTTCCTTAGTGCGGGCATGTCGTAGGGTGAGAATGGCGAGTAACCTCCTTCCATCCCAAGATTCTATGAACTTCAAGACGAAGTAGCCGCAATCGTAACTTGGAACAAGCAAAACAAAAAGTTCATCAAAGCTTTTTCCCAAAAATGCAAAAAGAATTGAAATGACAATGGAAGCTGGTATATGGAATGACGAGAAGTCAAGAGTTTGTACTAACGTTGTCTTCTGCATTGGAGTTGGTATATGAACAGTCATGTATTTGGAGATGTCAATCTTTGAGGCGCTATAGTTAGCTTGCTGAAATGCTTGATGCTTCCAATGATATTTCTAGCATCTTGCATAAGTAACTTGTCTCCCTCCTTCCTCATTGAATCCATTACTTCGAACCTCCCGACCTTCAAATTTAGCACGATTAAGTAATAGTGTCCGGTCATTATTTTGAGATCGGGAGTGAGATCTTGGAGGACGAGAAAACAATATCCGCAAAAGGGGATGATGAAGAGAAAATATAGGTGTCACAAAGGCTACTGGGTGTAAAAAAAAGCATCAAAGGAAAAAGTAAATTAAATGAAATTACAAACTAACCATATCTTTGTGGTCTAGCCGGTATGTAGGCGTGCATTCAAATGCTTTACGCACCTCCTTATCTAAGTGACATGATGGTTCCCTAAGTTTGAGTGCTGCACAAATGATGTGAATGAAGAAAGTCTGTTAGGAAAATGGGAAAAGGAAGAAGAAAATCGAAAGTAGATCAGAATATAATGAGAAAGGTACATCAAGCAAAGGTATAAAAAGATTGTACTTACAGCAAGCCTTAGTGGCATCAGAAATTTTTTACGCTTGGCCATCTCCTCGGACATACTAAGTAAACCTATCTCGAAGGTTGAGTTGCTTATCCAACCATACGGCTTGATTGAATCGCGCAAGTCGCGGAGATAGATGAAGAATGTACCATAGTCAATAATTTTTTCTTTGTTCAACAGGTGCTTGGTTCTGCCACCATATGAGCACACTTTGATGTACAACTCAGCATCTGACCTAGTGACAGTAGGTTTTTTGCAGAAATTCTCATATGGCGATTTACTGTTTAGGCCCAAGTTTTACAACTCTCCTAGCTTGAGGTACTTGGTGTTACACTATTTGGGTTCCTCGGCGACAACACTACCTTCTGCAACTCCTTTACTTGTACTTGTCGATGGCGTAATGGGCATATCGATGGTCGCATATATTTTGTCCGAGAGAGTCACCACTATCGTTGCTTGAAATGATCACTTGGTTCTTCAATTGTAGCACCTTCATCAACCTTTTTCCCAGCCTCCTTCGGTTCGAAGCCAAGATCGAAAGAAGGACAATCTTCCTTGAGCTCTTCAAACTTCCTCTCGTTGTTCGGTTTGTGTTACAACTTTTGAAGTACCGAATTCAAGGTCAAGTTTCCTGTTAATGTCAATGGTAATGACCATCTCTGCCGACCCAGCGACGGGATTACTTCGACATTCAACGGTGTGGCTTCGACGAGAAGAAGCTGTGTCGGATGTAACAAGCTGTTGTAGCAGCGGAGTGTATTTTGAGGCGTTTCATGACCATCTAGAACCAAATTCCTGTTCGAGTCGATGCTACATGAAAGATCAACAGAGTTAACTCCATTATGTCCACCAATAGATGATGACGGCCTTCCCCTCGAAACTACAACTTTACTGCCTTGTCACATTTTCGGGAGTAGAAGACCTCGTGACTCTTCTAGAGGCTGGGAGAATTTTTTATCTCCAAATCTACAGCAATATTTGACTTCGGTGGGGACATGGATCTTGTAGCTGGTCTCCTAGCGGTAGGAGATGAATCATCGAAATTCCACTGTACATTTTTTTCCCTTTGTACGCAAATGTAACTTTCTTTTTTGATTTTCACGAAACCATGGTGGGTGCTGATGCGGCCCCATCGGGCACTTTGATTGAACTCTTGCTTCCTCCATTAACTTGATCCACTGGAGTTGCTCGCACTAGATTGTGAACCAGAGCCATATAGTTGTAGATGCTTCAAAACATCATGTCGTGGCGCATACAAAACCTGTTGCATCACTGCGTATAGCTGCAACACCATGCGTGGAAGGAGGTAGTACTACGGGTTCGAGGAATTGTACGTGTTTCTTGTGCTAGATTCGGCATTGGCAGTCAAATCACTGACATGTGAATCCATAGTAACATCTTGTCCATCCTCTTCCTCTAATGACTTGTCTACAACATCTTCGTTAGCGCCATCCTCGTCAAACTTCACTTCATTGTTGGGCATGCTTGTGTCCTTGATGGACTTCTTGTTATCTACGGCTCCACCCATTCCTTTGTGTGCAAGTTTTCTTTTCTTTGATTTTGTCTCGGGTAGATGATCTGGTGCATCATTCTTATCCGGTTTGACCATTGCACTAATTTCTTCTTCATCTTTCTCATGAACTACTCTCTCATCAACGGAATGTGGAAAATGTCTTTGCTCTCCTCCGTTTCGGCTTGTTTTTTGGCTGCTTTCTGTTTCATGTGCAACATTTGTCCTTGTACTTTCCTTGCCTTGATTGTTTCCTACAGATCTAATGAACTCGGAAAGTCCGACCTCAAAGCTGTTGCACATGTTAGTGATTGTCGATCTGTAGTTTCTCATTTCTTTGTTACATGTAAAAAATGAGAAAAGTACATGTAAGACTAGGTTGGTACAATGGCGAAGTGGCAATTTATCAATGCTCTAGAATTGTAAAAATATACACAAGCAGTTGTAGACAAAAAGAAAAATTACCTCTTCATCTGGATTGCTCGGTGCATGTCGTCGGATGAAGATATCCAACACATTACGATCTCCCGAGAAAAGAAACGGCTTGTTCTGAAGCAAGCCTTTAGCTGAAAAAAGATACATGTTTCAGAAAAATTAGAATGAAAAGGTAGCAAGAGCAAGTCAAGGATAAAAAAAAGTTCAGAAAAAAAGATGTTGAGTCGATGAAGTTACCGGTAATTTCCCAAATGAACCATCACTCTTAGTATCTTGATCAACAGCGAGCCTTAATCATCATATTTGTCCATACGAAATACGAGGTTCAACATACGGCACATCTATTCCATCTGTTTCCAAAGCATCAACATATAGAACCTAGAAGATACAAAATAGAAAAAACGAGTGAAAAAATACATTAGCCGCTGCCTCGTGAACTAAATCAGAAAATAAAATGTGTGCAGAAATACATAGAGTTGTAAGAAACAATAGATAACTGACCATGAGGTAAGGCATGCAAGCTTTGAACCAGTTTTTCTTTCCCTTCGCATTTGCGGTCCGGATCAAAATGTCTATGATGAATCTAGCCCAATTATATCTTGGGATGGCAGCTATGTTAATTAGCGGAGGATAACATTTTGGATCGACATGAATCCCCGTGGTAGGAGCAAACACGAGATGAGATGAGGTACATGATGAACTTCCTCGGGTAAGCATCATCTGCAGGATAATCTTCACCCAAGCTGCTTCTCAATGGATGCTACGGTTGGCTGCTTTCCATCATGTATCTCAAGCATCTCAAAGATAGCATCGGTTGCGTCAATGTCGGAATAGTAAGGGACGGGATGTACTCCCATTGGAGCTGCCATAACTCGACAACGGAATCAACATCTACTTGGAATTCTTCCCCTGTCTCCGAAATCAAGATGACAAGAAACAGGATCAAAGCACTCCATAAGGAATCTGCATAGCTGCGGGTTTAATTTCGAACACTTGCATGCCAAGAATTCTGTGAAATCATATTCTTCGATCAAAGCACGCCGATCATTTGTCATTTTCTTAAGTACCCTCACAACCTTCATTGGTGAAGCGCGGTTGAATAAATTGTTCTGCAGAAAAAAGAACAACACAAATTCATACTTCACATTTGTAGGAAGGGGGAGTGGAAGTACATGCATATAAAATACTAGCACAGTAAGTACAAAAAAAGAGACAAATTATGGTATCCAGTACCTTCTCCTTCTTGTCAACAACATTTTCTTCGCACGGATTCTCTGATGGACCTTCCTCCGCTTACGGTGGCACAACGAAATTGGTTCAACACCAAACAAAGGAGGAACACTACGAACAGGCGGCTCAACTTTGGCGGCTCGGAGCTGCAGCCTTTCTTTCATCTTCCTATATCCGGAAATACTATTTCTCTTCTTCCCACTCTTTGGAGTCCTCGAATTTTTCTACGAAATATGTAAGAGAAAAGCTAATTAAATGAATAAGTGTAAGGCTGAAGAAACCAAAACGAGTGAACAAAGTAAGAAAAATCATACTTACCGGAGGGATAACGGGATTCATTTTGAATTATTAAGACAAGACAACGAGGTGATCCGTCCAACAAAAATGCCTGCATACACGGTATGTATATATTACAACCTTAAACACAGATTCATTCTTGGAATAAAACATAGAAAACACAAAATACTACGGTACATGTTTTCTATAGCACATACAGGGATGTATTTTATAGCCCAAGATGTATTTTATAGCACATACGAGTAGAAAATGTTTAAAGAGATAAAATATACATCATATGTGTGCTTGTTATACGAAAAAATACATCCTACATAGTTTGATTGTGAATAGAGCATGTAATTAAATGAGTAAAAGTACATCCTACAAACAATGTAGATGGGATTTCATCATAAATCATCTTAAAAACATGCTGTTGATCAAACATACTAAGAGTGATAGTTTTACATGTATTTTCGAGATCATTTAATTACATGCTTTTGTGTTAAATTACATGCTCTGTGCCACTTTTCTACCAAAACATGTTCCATTTTATTTGTAAGGGAGCGAGATCGGTTTTACACTGCCAATCTACCCACTGACAGCTCTACATGATGTAAAAGTAAAAATATCCCACGACCATACTAATCAAGGAGATTAAGGAACAAACGAAAGCAGAACGGATCAAAAAACTTAGAGCTAGCTTTGGTCTATTTTATACAGCGCAAAATTTCATAAATACATGCGGTATAATATGGTTACATGTAGTATAATCGGCAAGGAGAACCCGGTAAAAACATGTAAATAAAACCATGTAAGTTACATGGAGCATGGTGCTGGTGCTATCAACACATGTAAGTATTAGGTAAAAAATACATGCCGGAAGATTGCTTGCTCGGATATACACGATTCATTCGGAAAAAAATACACCTAAAACCACCGTAATGCACCATCGTGTATCAACGAGCTCCAACAAATCTACTACAACTAGATAGTCGACGAGATCGAACAACACACACACAATTTCGGTTACGAGGAACAAACACGCACGAAAATTGGCCCCGGTAGAACACAAATCTAACAAAGTATCTCCTCAATTGATTCGCCGCAACTAAAATGAAGACCAAATCGACGATTGAGTCCCAAACCCTAGGCTGCCGAACGGGACGAACACAACTAGCGCAAATGCTTGGAAGCATCGACATCGAGCGGCTAGCGAAGTGCTTGGAAGCATCGAGATCGAGAGATAGCATCGAGATCAAGGGACTCACCAGCTGGAAGTACTCGAAGCGGCACGTCGCCGACGAAACCCCCGACGACGCCTCAATGTCCGACGAGCACCCGCCTCGAATGCGTCAAATCCTACCCGCCTCGGATGCGTCGATCCGCGATTCGGCCGACGGCGAAGATGCCCCACCAACACCCCCAGCGGCCGGGAGGATCGCCCCACACCGGCCCGACGACCCGCTCGTCGCCGAGCGAGGCCAATCCGGTGGGGAATTTTGGAAATCGCAAGAGGAAGATGAGATGGGGAGGAGAGCTGAGAGCCTGAGACGGGTGGGCGAGAATGAAGACGGCTCGACTTCGAACACTCCGTCGCGGAATCCGGGCGGCAGTTGTTGGACGCTAGCGTCGAATCGCAGGAGCCACAGATCCAAGATCGGACGGTGCGGAGAGGGGAGCACTCTGGTAGACAGCACGGTGCCCCAGCAAGAAATAGATTTTCCGAAGAGAAAATTGAAGAAATTGAACACGGCGCTTGAAGGAGAGGGAGCGGGCCTGGAGCTCAGTAGTACCAGCACGCTGGCGCGGAGCTGCGCATCCACAGCAAGAACTGGCCGTGCCTGTGCCCCACCGTCGGCCGGCCAGCCGCCACATCCACAGCAAGAACTGGCCGTGCCTGTGCCCCACCGTCGGCCGGCCAGCCGCCACGACCTCGAGGCGGACCTGCACCTCATCGACGGCTTCACTGCCACGGGGGGGCCTTCCGGTACGACGCCAGACGCAGCGTCATACGCCTGCTGCAGTTGCGGAAGGGCAACGTCAAGGAGTACGTCGAGCGCGCCAGGGACCTCGGCGTCGACCCCGTCGCGCCGGCCGACGTCGGCTGGAGCATGGCCTATGGTAACTGCGCCGTCGCCAGCCCGACGGAGCGCGGGGAAGGCGGCGGAGGCGAAGGCGAAGGCCGCGGCCCAGGGGCGGAAGCTGGAGCCGGCCCACCCGGGCGGCAGGAGGTTGAAGTAAGCCAAGCGGCGGCGGCCCTTGAGGAGGATGTGGTGCGCGGTGGGGAAGCGGCGCAAGCGCCGGCCGGGGAGGCGGCGAGGATGTTGCGGACGGCGAGGGAGACGCGGGTGGCAGACTCAGCGCGGTGCCAGGAGCGGCAGACGAAGGAGGCGACACTACGGTCGCGCGGGGCGGCGAGGAACTGGAGCACGGTTTGGAGGATGTTGTCGAGCACTCGAGCACCTGGTCCGGCGGCGGCGTGGCGCACGGCCGCTTGGGCGGGGCCTGGTCCTTTTCCTCCACCGACATGGTGCGCACGGAGGAGTGTGCGGAGGGGGAGGCGGCGCTGTATAGATTGAAATCCGGCTTCATCGGCATGGGCATCCACCGCCCGCCGTCGTGGAGGTGGGATCTTGGCTAACGAAGGCGGAGCCGGCGCCATCCCACCGCGGCCTGCGCCCGGAGCCCTCCGCCACGCAAGCTAGCCGTGGCGGCAATGGCAATGGAGCTCAAGGGCGCGCGCGGGAGGAGGCGCTGTCGGTTGGCATCGGGGCGGCGTGCTTGAGACCGGCAAGGAGGAAGCGTTGAGGACTGCCAGGAAGTGCGCTGGAGAGAGACGGCGAGCGGGTGGTGGTGTGAAGTCGAAACAGAAGGATGGGGAAAGCAGTTCTGACGGGAGGAGGAGAGGGAAATTAATAGCCAAGTTAATGCTTGTGTCAGACATAATGGAAATACACTTCATATACGTAATGAGAATACATATGTTGATACACACGTGGTGCCTCTTTATTGGCTGCGTTTTCATCCTCGGGAGTACCCGGTTCCGATCGGCATTTTCGTTAATTTTATGCACTATATAACATGTACGGTATCATTGATTCCACAGTGGCTCGGTACAAAACAGATAGAATGAAAGAAAGGCTATCTACCAGTTATGATAGATATGGTCAAACTACTAGCACTGCATGGCTGAGTAGCAAGGGTTGCCTCTTCATTGCCTACACTTAAATTGAAATATGCTGGGTGCTTAGGCTCACTTAGGACCATAGTCTTGCTGCTTAGCATCGCAGCAACATCCAACATGGTCGGCCGATCAACTGCATTCTCTTGTACACACAACAGAGCAATGTTAAAGCACCTCATCACTTCCGCGGAGTGAATGGGAAGCAATGGCGCATCAACAAGTTCGATCCATCTTCTCTCCTTAAATAATTGCCAAGCCTATATAAAAATTTATAACATAGTTAGATAGACCACCAATTAAACAAAAAAATCATGTTGTTTAGATATCTGTGCACTCACATATCCAAGGAGATTGATGTAAGCTCCACATTGATGGTTACCAAAATTCCTTTTCCCGCTAAGGATCTCGAGAACTAAAACACCAAAGCTGAATACATCTGATTTGATTGAGAAGTGTCCCTGGGAAGCATACTCCGGAGCCATGTAGCCACTAAAATGATGTAACAATATACATCCAATTACTGTATGGTTGACATTCATTATAAGTGTTCAAAGACAGATCAATTGAATTGTAACTTACTATGTACCAACCACTCTTCTCGTAGTGTCTCCTTCTGTGTTATCTGAGCAGAATATTTTTGCGAGTCCAAAATCTGAAATTTTAGGATTCATTTCATTGTCCAAGAGAATATTGCTTGGCTTAAGATCTCTATGTATCACGAGCAACCGAGAATGCTTATGAAGGTAAACAAGACCATGTGCTACTCCTTCAATTATTGCTACTTGTTTAGACCAATCCTGTAAAGCTCTTTTATTCCCATCTACACATCAATTACATATTAGTATAGCAGGAGAAAATGAACAAAAAAAAATAGGCAATCGAAATATACTCAGAGATGTGCAAAAAAATTATCAGTAATATTTAGTCGTTATGGTTCTTCAGCAGTATTTAAAGAAAAATAAGACATGAAAACATGTACCAAAAATGAAGAAATCCAGGCTTTTAATTTGGCAAGTATTCATAGACCAATATTTTCTCCTCTTCCTGAGAGCAACACCCCAGGAGCCTAACCAAATTCCTGTGTTGGAATTTGGCTATGAGCTGGACTTCATTTTTAAACTCTACGAAACCCTGTCCTGAATGTGAAGCAAGTCGCTTGACTGCTATCTCCAATCCCTTGGGAAGGTGTCCCTGGATAAAAAAATTAAAAACATGTACTATATAGCTTATTTCCCAACAAACGATAAAACCTAATAAGCCTACTAATTTACCTTGTAGACAGCACCAAAGCCTCCTTGTCCAAGTTTGTTTTCTTCTGAAAAGTTATTTGTGGCCTCCATTAGCTGCGCCAAGTCGAACACCAAGAATTCTGAATTCTTTCCTTACCAAACTAAATTTTCCTCTCCCTCCAAACTCCCAACATGTTGTGATCCTTTTGATCTCATCACTTTACCTGGATATATGATTGAGAGATGGTGCAATTTCACTTTAATGAGGTACAATACTATCAGATTAACATTGTTAACATTAAACATATATAGGCATAGCATTATTACCACTGAGTGTAAGATGCATAACTATACATGTTGGCAATGTTTTACAAGTTCGATTAGCAGTACGTGTACAAGTATAAAGATTTTGCATGCAAGAATATATTTCTGTTGTAGAACTATTGTATGTTATACTATATATGTTATTACTACTATTTGTAGGCGCATAATAAGCAAAATTTAACCGTGCATGGGAGCCTGTAAAAAGTTATAGCATGCCCTATATTTCTGGGAAGAAGGAATACGACGGACATCATCTCATGTACTCATTATTTTACCTTTTCTTTGCCCTGTGAGCCGACGAGAGTACCAGATGAGGCAGACAAATGTTGTTGCCGCTACAGGAAGTACAACAATGGGAATTGCCCACAGCTTGCTTATACGTCCTGATATATACATGAACGTAAAGTAAATCATAGTAATGATAAATAAATTGATTGATAGATCGATAAATAGCCGCAACAACATGACAACTATTCTGCGTGTGGATAGAAATTACAAGCAACAACCACGGGGCCGGGCTCACTCTTGGGTTTGGTCGTAGCAGGCGCAGGCGTAGATGGCTGCCCGAAATGCAGCATGGGATCGCTGTTGTAGAACCGAGACGCCTCGTATCTGAAATAACACCGTATGGCACCCATCTGTCCTCCCCACACGCAGGGTCATATTGAAGTTTACCATGCCGAGGAGATGACTCAGGCACCCGAGACAGTTCCCGGCTGACAGGTCCGGCGTGCACTGCGCCAGGGAGTACATCACAGGGGAGGTGGTGCCGGTGTCCATGACGGCCGTAGCAAACCGCATCTCGGCTTGGCCGCCGCCTCTTTAACAGTCTCCAGCAGCAGCTCCTGAATGAGGACGCCATCGATAAGTCGGTCACCCTTCTCGGTTTTCCATCTCTCAAAGGTCTGCGTGCCGTCGTTGTCTATACTCGTTGAATTTGGGGACGCCGCTAGGATGTCGATCATGCTGTAGATGAGGATACAATTACCGTAGTAGGAGGAGGACACGTAGCACTGCTGCTGCCTCGATGTCGTCAGGTTTAGCAGCATGTCGAAGGTGTTGGCGACGCAGTCGGCGCAGCCGGAGTCGCCGAGGATGTCGCCAAGGCAGAGAGAGAGCGCGTACACGGTGTCGGGCGCCTGGCCGAAGGTAGCAGTGGCGAAGTGTTCACGGGAAGAGGAGGTATTCTTTGGGAGGGTGGCGGCGACGGACTTAAGGTTGTCGCAGAATGCATCGGCGGCTGCAAGGAACGGCACTGTGAGTAGGAGGAGCAGGATGACAAGGAGAACACCGACGGTCGCCATGGCTAGGCCAGCTAATCCGATCGACTAACTGGAACTACTGCTTGGTTAGAATGACTTTTTTTCGTCAAAAAATGACTTTTTTCGTCATGGTACTTTCTCAATTAAGAATGGAGCACAGATACGGTTCTGGGAGGATGCTTAGTTAGACAATGCACCCCTAAGTGAACAGTATCCTGCGCTGTATAGTATCGTTCGTCGCAAGGGAGATACCATTGCCACAATGATGGCTACCTCTCCACCGAATGTGACGTTTCGACGCGTTTTGTTTGGGCAAAGGCTAGAGGCATGGAATACTTTAATTCATAGGTTGGGGGATGTTAATCTATCGCCTGAACCAGATGAATTTAGGTGGAATTTACATGTAGATGGCTCTTTCTCGGTGAAATCCTTATACACTGCCATAATCCATTCTGATTTACTGATAATAATAAGAAATTTTGGAAGATGAAGATACCACTAAAAATCAAAAAATTTGGATGGTACCTTCGTCGAGGAGTCATCCTCACCAAAGATAATCTTGTTAAGCGGAATTGGCAAGGAAGCTCTAGATGTGTTTTTTGTCATCATGATGAAACTATTAAACACCTCTTCTTCCAGTGCCGGTTGCGAGATCTATTTGGTCCGTCATCCAAGTAGCGTCTACCTTGTATCCTCCCACTAGTGTGGCCAATGTCTTTGGTAATTGGCTTCATGGTATAGATTCAAGGTTCAAGTTGCTCCTTAGGGTGGGGGCGCTAGCGATTATCCGGCGCTTTGGCTGAGTAGAAATGACAAGATTTTTAATGACATTAACTCCTCTTTGTTGCAGGTTATCTACAGATGTACGGGGATTCTTCGTTCATGGTTACCTCTTCAGCGTATGGAGAACCGAGACCTATTTACGGAGGTCTGTACACGATTGGAGGCTACGGCGAGGGATACTTTTTCCCTACATGGGTGACAGCATAGTTTACGGATTGAAGCCCCACCCCCATCATAGGTGTTTTACGTTTCATCGTTCCGATATGTAATTCGCCTAGTTTCTAGTTTGGCATCTTTTTATTCTAGACTTGACTATCATAAATGGCTGTGTGCATCCTGGTTATGCAGAGGCTGGATGTAATTGCTTCCCAAAAGTAATAAAGCATCCTTTTATTAAAAAAAAAAATACTGGAACTACTGCTAGCTTCTTCCTTTTCTTATCCCAGACCAGATGATCAACTCAGTACGCAGGCCCGTGTCCTATGTGCCCTTATCTATCAGCAATTCACCATCGGTCACTTGGAAAAAGAAGAACATAAACTTTATTTTAACAGGATTTCAGCGTCCCAGTTGCTTTCAGTAGTAAGTAGTCAACATTCAACGCCTTTGAATCATTCACTTGGTCTTCAGCTAGCTAGAATACATCAGGAGTGCAGTTCACTGGCTCTTCTTTTTCACTATTACTAGTGCTATCTGTACATAGTTAATCTTGTATAGATTGTGTAGATCCTAACATGCCATATAATCCCAGAAGTTCAATGTCTAGGATGGTGGTTATAACCCCTGCTCACCATGGTTTGAACCCCGTTCGATACTTGTGTTGACTTTGCAAGTCTCAAGAACCGACCCGACCGGCGGTCACAGAGGTAGGTGTATGTGCGTGTATGTGAGCGTCTGCTTTGTATCGTGCTTCTAAAAAAACATATAGTCCTACCAATCACGATCCTTAGAGCATCTCCAGCTCCTTCCCCCAAAGGGATCTGGGGCGCATCAGACCAAAAAACTTTCCCAGCCACGTGCACCAAAGCCTCTTTTTGTCCGGCGCGGCCCAATACGGTATCCGGTGCCCCGAGCCCGTCCCCGCTACACAGGGGATGCTTCGGGCACGCCGAACACAACGAAAAACGAGGCGAGGAGTGGCGGGACCGACGCGTCAGCGGCACATTGAAGTTTAACCTAACCGTCGCCTACCTCGCGACGGAAGTTATTGGCGCGCAGCGACGGTGCAGTTCCCACAGAGACGCAGCGAAGCGTCTCGTCGTGCCTAGCTCTGCGTGCCGGTGTTAATGAGCGCCACCGCTCCCCCGCCTCCCTCCGGCCTATAAAAAGGGGCACTCTCTCATCGTCTCTCACACACAAACCCTAGCGCCTCTCTCCCCAACCCTAGTCGTCACCATCTCAAGAGTCGACGTCATGGCTAGTAGAGGAAGAGGTCGAGGTCGCGGCCGTGCTCGTGGTCACGGCCGCGGCAGAGCTGCACGCTCGTCGTCGCCTGCGATGTCGTCGTCTTCGTCGTCGGACCTGCAGGAGGAGGAGCAGGAGGTGTTGTTCGAGTTCGTCGTCGTCCTCAAGAGCAACCCACTCGCCATCCAGAGGCTACTGGACAAGTTCGCCGACTTCGTCGCCGGCAACGAGTCGGCCTCACTGCATCTGCGGGAGGCTACCTGCGACTGCTGCCGGTGGCCGGTGGAGGTGCTCTTCGACGGGTGTGGCAAGATGTACCTCCACACCGGCTGGGAGAAGTTCGCGCGCTACCACGACCTCGAAGCCGGCTGCATGCTCACATTCTAATACCTTCGCGAGGGGGATATGAGCGTCAAGGTGTTCGACGAGACGCGCTGCCGCCGGCACTACCACGGCGATACCGACGAGGAGAACGACTGAGTGTTGTTTCTTCCCAGCGAAAATAAGCACGCATGTTTTTGGATGTTCTTCTTCGAAAGGACCAACAGGGCTATCATCATCAGCTAGATTTTCTAGTTTGGGTGACTGGGAATGCCTAGGAGTGTTCTTTCTTGGCAGCGAACACACAAAATCTGCGATGCCAACACTAGTTAGGTTTCCTCATTTTCCAATGTTTTAATTTGTGTCAACCATAGTTCAAACTATGCATGTTCTAAACTATATCTTAGTTTGTGTAAACCATGTTCTAAATTATGTATTAGTTTGTGGAATGTTTCTTCTCTCTATTGAAAAAAAAATGCAAAAAAAAATTTTTAATGTTTAAAAAAGTTTGGGGCGACGTTTGGGAGATGCGGCTGCGGAACGACGTCCCCCAAATACGGCACGAACAAAAACACGTCTCCTAAACGCTCGATTCAGCGCCGTTTGGGGAACGCGGCTGGAGATGCTCTTAGCTTCCTCCACCAATATGACCACTAAGAGCATGAGCTCATCCTCCTCCTAGCACCTCCGCCACCCCTATCATATATTTTTATAAAGTGGATATATTAATATCAAGATAACATTAATTACACCCGGACTCCACACCAACAGGATATCGAGACTTTAGCATCAAACACCAATGGTGGTAATACGATGGTAACAGTGAGGGGCTCAAACAACGACACCGAAGGGGACGATGCACGACCGTGACGTTGTTAGATCCTAACACCGAGATCGGTCATGGGTTTTCGCCTCAATGTCTTCATCAAGGGAACACGTCAAAAAATATCTTATCCCACCCAGTTTTAGTTTTCACGTAATACCAGGCTAAATTTTCTTAACAATGTATGTCTCAGACTCCTTGGCTAATACACGCTGAAGCTTATGCTAGGGCTTCAGGTCTGTTTCTTTGAGCCGGACGGAATTATGAGGGTCCAATGTAAAACTTTTTCATCTAGTAACTCATATTCCGTATTACTACCTTTGTTCCAAAATTTTAGTAGTTTAAACCAAAACATCTTTAAATTTAGAAATGGAGGGTATACGTGTACCTTAGCAGCCCATGCTTCTTTACTAGAAAAACACTGTACTCTGGTGGGCCATACGAGTCAGTTGCTCAAAGCACAACTGCCCACAGACAACCGCGACCTGGAACTGGAAACCATCTTTGGGATGCTAAATTTACAAGCATGTCCAGGTGGGCAAAACCAACCTAGGTGTAAATGTAGTTGGACCATACAAAAGCTAAAATCAGTTATTATTGCTACCATCCACTCCAGAAGCTCTTATTAAACATTCCACAATGTGGAGACTCAGCTCATGGAGCTTTTCGTCTCCACTCTCAAAACTGCAAGGACAGAAAAAATTAAAGAGGTGCACTCTACAACGCAGAGTCTCTATATCTGAGCACCAAGCTCCAACATCAAGGTGTGGTTCGACGCATCGCTTCCAGGGCCGCTGAACTGGATGGGACCTGTGTGGTAAAAGAGACCAATGAGTTAATTTGGTTTCTTTAGCTGTTTTAGCTATTTATGCCAATCTCCTCACTACATACCAGGGCTGATGTATCTGTTCTTGATGGCCCATTCATCTCGCATGGAAGCAAACTTCTTGAATGGTGCAGCTAAAAATTGAAGATTGAAGAAATAAGATTATCGTACATGGACATAAGCGGCCTAATTGTTAGTAAAGGAACAGAAAGTGTGCATACCATCAAGTTCCACCATAGCCTTCTTGATAACTGGCTTGAACTTGCCTGATCACAGAGAGAACGTATGAGGTTAAATTGTGACACTAGTAGTACAGAAATATAAGAAGATAAATTTATAACCTTTCTCAACAAGTCAAAAAAGCTTTGTTGCAAATAATTTTTATGTTGAAGGAAGAAAACCCCTAGATGCAAAAAAAAAAAAAAAAGGAAATTACCATGTCGCCTCTCAACATCCATCAACGCAGTCAATGGAGTTCCTCCAACGGTCCATTCTTCCACAGGAGCAGCAAGGTTACCAACCTAAGTCAGCAGAAAAAAACAAAGGTAAAACTCAAATCATGGAACATTATCATATTCTGCTTCATTTGTTTAACTCCTATGCCCTAACCCCAGTGCCGAATATGAGGTGGAAACTGGAAGGAATTTATGACAGAGATTGCATGATTGAGAAATGGGTCAATACAGAATTGAGAAGGTATAAACAATGTAAATACGCCTCCAGAAAGACAGTTAATCTGGGTTCAATGCACAAGCATCTATGAAGTAATGTGACACGAAAATACAGCAGCATACCGAAGAAATAAGTCCTGTCTTTCCAAATTGGAGAAGAGCCCCAGCACCATAGCCTAATGCATAGCAGTAGCTAGAATCAAAATTGGTAGGAAGGCCGCATCTTCCTTCGTATCTGCAATATTAAATAGCAACAGCAATGAGAGAGTGTTGGTTAACTTGGAAAATGGGAATATATTATATATACTTACCCAAAGAAGTGAGATTGGCCTCTGAAATGTGCAGAGTATTTCCCTGCAGCTCTTCTCTTCTCCAATTCAGTTTCAACCATGGCAATAAGCATCTTCTCAGTTTCAATTTTCGCAACCTAAAAACAGAATATTCAACGTTAGTCAGTTCCACAGAACTATACAAAGGTAATGGTTCAACAATTTTCCCTATTTATACCTGAACATTGCCATGTGGATCTCTTTCAAGCAAAAGCTGCTCCTGAATGGTGTTAGGCAGGAAGTCAAACAGTTGCCTAGATTCTGGTTGAAGCTTGCTTTTCCAAGCACCTGCCTCATCAACAACATCATGTGCCAAAATTTCATTCAATTCTGCAATGAGCTTTTGAACCTGTAGAAGACATAGAATGGTATCGGTAACACAGCCGGTGAAAATAAAATGCAAAAAGCGTAAAAAATATGTCAAACCTCTGGAATGAAATCAATAAGTCCCTCTGGGATAAGGATAACTCCATAGTTGTAACCAAGTTCTGCACGTTTGCAGATAACATCGGTAATGTAGTCTGTGACTTGCTTGAGTGTTTCCTTCTTCTCAGCAACCTACATGAATGCATCAAAAATAATGAAACAAATTATTGACAGACATTTCACCAAAATAGATTATGCAACCTATAGTTCCAGAAACTTTATCTTAGAACAAAACAGTGTGAGCTACATACATGACCTGAAGTTTGGTAGAAAAAGATGAAACTCAAGAGTGCATTACATTAAATATGGGTAATCTAACTAGAAAAAGGCTGGAACAAGATGGTGCTAGTTCAACTTAGAATGGATTTCATATATTGTGTTCCTAACCTCTTCGCCAATGAGTGAAACGTTAGGGTGTGTTTGCAGAGCACACTCTAATGTAATGTGAGAAGCAGCACGCCCCATAAGCCTCACAACTGAATGGACATAACAAAGACATGTTAGGGAGTGGATAAAAAAATATAAATGTAATAAAATGGATCATCTAAGTATTTGCAGTATCAGACATTCATGAGAATATTGGTATCATGGATTATGTAGGCTTCCAGTGTGCCATACAGCGTTGCCATGAGAATGTTGGCATTGTAGATATGGCTTAGAAGATAGAAAGGATCAATTCAACCAAATGTTACAACATCAAACAAGTTTCTCAAAAGTAATTATGATTAAAAAATGCTGAAGTTGCAGTTACGGGGTTTATGTATGTTGTAGAGCTTTACAGGGCTGTTTGTGAATGCCAAGAATCTGACAACTCTCTTCTAAATTTAATTAAGACAATGAATAACTGAATACAGTCTGATTTAGGGTTATGTGCTTCAACAGTACTGGTAAATTTTGGTTGTTGGCACTTAGCAACCATGACAACTTCATCTATTTACCTATTTTCGACTCTTGGGCACTTTGTGTAAACAACTGATAGAGAAACTTACAGTGGTAGTATTTGCCTGTTGACCGAGCATCAGTCATCACATTGCCAATCATTTCAGAGTATATCTGCAAAGTAGAATATAGATTGTCATGACATCATACTAGATCTCCATATGGGTGAAATGTTCTAATTTCACGCAGAGAATGACATGAGCAAGCAATGACCTACTCCGGTAGCTTGGGGAACTTTGGTGTACATATTCAATACATGCTGATGCACGGGATACCGGCAGTATTGGGATAGTTCGGTTTTCAAATATAAATAAAATAAATCCAAGTGGAAATCCTTTCATTTCAAGAACAAGCAACAGTCTTCTCATGCTCCATAGTTGTCTATTCAATCTAACTGATCTGATCAAATGTTATAGTAGTTCTGGTCTACTGAAAGCATGATTTTTTATTTGGTTGACTATCATTTACTAATTTACATGAGTGCACGAGATTTTAAGATCGGTCCGCTTTGTTAGTAAGTTATATTTTATCATTCCACCCCTTAATGTGTCGCTGCATCAGTGAGCAATCTATGCTATAATTTACAGATGAGGGATTGATGGATAAGAACAGAACAACAAATACCTTGCAAGCAGTGTCAAATCCAAAGCTTGTTGGGACCTCCTTGCATTTAAGATCTCCATCAATGGTCTTGGGGCAACCAATAACACGAGTCTTCAAATTCCTTCCCCTGTGACGTAAAAAAATCATGACTTAGAAACTATTGTCAGCAGATACTCTGTTTCATATTATAAGGTGTGAATGCAAATCTATTGATGTTTTTCCTTGTTTGCCCTTACTTTCTCACAAACTGATGCTGGTATTTAAGCATGTGTAACATGGTCATTTGATCTTCTCAATCTCTTAGTTTTATAAGCGCCTAAATCTTTGTGCCCACTCAGAATATGCATTATAATTGGGAACGGAGGAAGCAAATATCAATGTAGCATAGAAGGTAACAACTAAAATCTATATTGAGCTCTTACTAGTTTGTTATGGCCTAATAATTCAAGACAAAAATGTAGACAATCAAGAAAAGACGTTACAGCATTGTAGAATCAAAATAAAAAGATTTAACAGTACAAAGCTTCAGGTATTGATAACAACCAAATAAAATCCTCTAGGTCAAGCAAAAGAACGAGTTATGGTTTTAGCAGCCAACCTGAAGTATTCACCAAGGAGGCATGCGTTTGTGTTTGAATCATCACCACCAATGACAACAAGTCCATCCAAATCAAGTTTGGTGACCGTGTCTTCAGCTTGCTTGAACTGCAGAAACACCAAACCGAGTTAAGATAAATATAGCACGGTATCAAGTTGAGAAAGCGAAAAGAAGGACTCGGTAAGCATTTGCACGTAGGCACACTGAAAGACAGACCTGCTCTGGTGTTTCAATCTTGTCCCTTCCACTGCAGATCATATCAAACCCACCCTGTTGAAAAGAAAGAGCAAAGTTGAAAATGCATCACCAGAGGAGTAATTAAGGGACGTTATGGCCAACAGTACTTTCTTCCATGGTTTAAACAAGAGCGAACGCGCTTTTGATTTTTGAAATTTCAAATAAGCCATGCTCAGTAACAAATGTTATGGCGCCATACCTGGTTCCTGTAGGGGTAGACGAAATCCGCATTGAGCTCGACGTACTTGCCCTTCATGACCCCAGCTGGGCCTCCCTTGAATCCGTACATGGTGCTGCCCTTCGCACGCTCTTGCAGGTAGTCTGGTCAGGACAATTGATAAGTCAACGGCAAGAAAACTTCAGGAGGCCCCCTGAAAACAACACAGTCTGGCAAGATCTACGAGTGTGCAAGCTCAGTGTCGAAGCTCACTTAAAGATACACCACTTCAACTAACAACTATCATTTAGACCTCGTCAGATCTTCCAGAAGAGAAGAGACTAGCTCTCTCTCTCATATCAATCACGCCATAATTCAACTAAAATCGTCTCTGCGAGAGTGCTAGTGCTACAACTGGGCTTCTGTGGATCTAACCAAACGAATGAAGAGCTCGAGATCAGTCGCACTTACCGAAGATGCCGCAGATCACATTGTGGCCGCCTGGCGCCTGGCCGCCAGAGAGCACGACGCCGATCTTGAGCGGCTTGGTGGCGACCGGCTGGGCCGAGGGCACCACGGCCGCGGACGGCTGGCCGTAGAGGTTGGGGAACAGCTTGGCGATCTCCTCTGCAAAACAAACAGATCGGGCCCACCACCCGTCGTCGTCAAATCTCGAGTTAAGCACGCAAATCCGGACCAGCCCGCGATGCGCGGGGAGGCCGAGATCCGGAGAGGAGGGCGTTCATTGGTGCCACTCACCGGGGTTCCCCGTGGCGGAGCTGGCGGGCCCGTCGGCGAGCGTGAAGTGGGAGCGGAGGACGGACGGGAGGGGCAGCGCGTGCGCGATGCGGCTCGTCTGCACCTCGCTGTACACGGAGGCGAGGCGCCCGGGCGTCGGCCCGTTGGCCGAGGCCCCGTTGGAGGTGGCCACCGCGGCGGCCGCCATGCGATGCGATGCGCCGGCGAGGGTGGTGACGGGGTGAGATTTGGAGGAATATGCTTTTGGGCGGAGAGACGGAGGCAGGTGAGGTGAGGTGAGGTGGGCGCCGGGCGTGTCGACGGAGGGGTTTTATGATGCGATCGATGCGGTGTGGTGGGGACGGGTTCGCCCCTGGGTTCGTGGCCGCCTGACCTAAACTTAGCAGACGGTATTGGAGTGCCCTCCAAGAAGAACTCTCATTCTCTCAACATCAGCCTGCGTACCAAGTGTTTTCGCAAAGATAATTACCAAAATTTATAGGGGTTAAAAGGTATAGATATCGCAGCCGCCTCTTGAGAAAAAGGCCTAGCCGCCCCAACTCAGCCTCCTCCATAGATCGGTTCCCCCTCCCCCGGCCGGATTCGCCGGCGTCGGGAGGAGTGGGGAACCCGATCTATGAGTGGAGTTTTCAATAAAAGTAGTCTTTTCAGTAGTCTATGTTAGGTTTTTGGTCGCCGTTTTCTTGTTGGTTTCCCCGCAATGGAGATGACATCGTCTGCAATAAGTGATCTTCGGCCTTTCGTTCGACGACGAGATCTCCTTCCCGACATCAATAGTGGTGCTGAAAGATTACAATTATCTAGGTATGGGTGTTCAGATCTTACTTCGCCAGATCGATCTTGGATCTTTTCTCATGGTTGCCGCGAGGAGGATTATCCTCGCAGTTTTTGTCCCGGTTGCTACGTCCTCGGCAATGGTGATTCGTACTCTCGGCTCTCCATCAACGTCGACAAGGCAGATCGGTTTTTATTACCTGACATACTGGTGTTGGTACTCTCGCCGATGTTGATTGACTCCTTTTATGGTTGCGCGCGTGCATGCTGCCTTAGCATTGCAGCTCGAATTAAAATTATGGGAGAACCTTCGTTGGTATTTACAGGTCTATGGTTTGTTATCTATCTTTGGCTGTGTTCAGAAAAGTACAAGATTATGTCTTGGAAGAAGAAAGAGTTTGAAGACCTCGAAGATTTGCTAGTATCTTTTAGACTTTATTTTGTAACCGCTGGAGACAGCTCGTATATCTCTACCATGTACTATTTGTTATTATGAATATATGTGGTATTGATTGTCAAAAAAAAAGTGTTTTCGCAAAGTTTCTTCTACCTGCGGTACATGAATTGTATGTTTCTTCCTTCGATCCTTGAACACGTGCAAGTGGCAAAAGCATCTGCAAAGATATGTGCACGTATTGTTAGTAGGTTCGTTGTACCATCAGCCCACTAGAGCTTAAACATTTGGTTTTAACAGTTGTGTGTTTCATAAAGCGAAATATCTTTTCAGCAAGAGATGATGTTCCTATCGTTAGTGAAACATACGCGATAACTTCCTCAATCTAAGAACCGATATGTCGGCTTAGTCTTTTGACGATGTTTATAGAATAGGCATGTAGGATGTGTACATGTATTTATAGAGGTGAGTGTATTTTTTGGATAAAAGAAATATATTAATATCACGAAGATACCAATTACACATAGCATACAGATGCATACAGCCAAAACAAAATACAGAAAAGAAAAGTCCAGCTACCCTGATTTTGTTCATGTCCTTGGTTCCCGTCCTTGTAGCAGCAGACCAAACACCACATCCAAGACAATACCATATATCCGTCTTCTCCAAAAGCGACATCTTCAAGAAGGAAAGTGTGCACAAACGATGTTATCACCCTGATCATCATAGGTTTTTACCCTAGAGAGTGTCCGCGCTCACAAAATAATGCCTTCAATAAGACCATTGATAGGCACAACCAATTAAGGCCCGACCTTGGCTTTTCACACTACAAGTTTAGACTGTGAATTTCTCCTATGTTATCGCCCCCACGTGTCGATGCCGCTGCTTCGAGTTTAAATGTGAGTGTATGTGGGTGTCTATTGTGTTTCTAGAAAATTGTGAACATATGGTTGATGTGACCAGAGACATTCATGGCGTAGCTAATGCAAGATTTAGTTCGACAAGAGTATTTATTGTATTTCCCTTTTCCCATAGGGGAAGCACCGAAACGGAAACCAATTGGATGGAGCTTGGAAAGAAATGTTTCAGACGCATTCACTAGAGTAGCATGAACTGTATGTTTCCTCGTTCGATCGTTGAACACCTGCCAGTGGTGAAAGCATCTGGAAAGATATGTGGACGTATTGGGAGAGCCTCGCCTTGGATGGCTATAGGAGATTCGTTCTACCATGATTTCGCTAGAGTTTAAACCTCTGGTTTCACTGTGTTTCATAAAGCGGAAGATTTTTCATTGTCTCGTCAATAGCGAGACACATGTCGTAACTTCGCTAATCTAAAACCTGACCCGTCGGCTCAAACTTTTAAAGTTGTTCATAGAGTAGGCTCATAGGGTGTATGAGCGTGTATGTAAGCATATGCATTTGTACCGGGTTTCTAAAAGAACTTGCTGACATGTGGTTGATGTGACCAAAGACCTTCATGACGTAACTAATGCAAGATTTATTTGACCAGCGACTTTTCAGTGTTCATTCAGTTCAAAAAAAAAGACTCTCGGTGTATATTTTTCTTTTCCAAAATGAGAAGCACCAAAACGGAAACCAGTTGGATGGAGCTCTGAGAAAAAAAAATGTTACATCCGCGTCCACTAGAGCAGGCGATCGTGATTGCGAATATAGAGGTTTTGATGGGCGCGCGCGTACATGCATTTGGCAGGACCTACGACGCCTACTCGCGCGTGTCCACTTTGGCCTGTCTGTCTCTTGCAACCTCGGCCGGCCGTGGTATTTCGGCTCCATGTCGCTGCCGATCTAGTGCTGCTGGTGGTTTTTCTGAGTGCGGCGGCTGGATCCCATTTGACACTCCTCAAGCTCGACACTGATCCAATCTTTGGATAGTTTGATTTGATCGGGACGCCTTTGGTTGGACTGAGATCCGGTGCCCCGACTAAGGCAGGGCACGGATGAACAGTACCGTGCCCCGCTGCTCTTTCTGGCCGTTGGATCGAGAACCGATGGCTAGATGAACGTGAACAGCCGCATGCTACAGGGGATATCTACAGTGCATATGCTACAGTATATTCGCTACAGACATCGTCTACAATATCTACTACAGTGATATCCATAGTGCATGCTACAGTGCGAAATCTGGTCTATTCATTTTCGATCCAACGGCCAAGGCAGCAGGGCACGGTACTGTTCATCCGTGCCCTGCCTTAGTCGGGGCACCGGATCTCAGTCCCCTTTGGTTACCTGTTTCGGATAGCCAGCCACACCTGCCGCAGGGCAACATCGCCACCGGCTGTCCTTCGCTTTCATTACATCGACCTGGATTACCTCTAAAGATGTAGCAACAGAGCTTTTTCAGCTATTTTTAGTTCGCGATTTAATCACGAAATGAGAGTTGTGCTGCAACATCCTCACCCGCCATCCACCTTCGGTCGCGCAGTCGCTCTGCACTATTCGCTGGCCGCATCAGCTGCCCAGCCGCGCCACAACATCGCCGGGCATTGATCAAGAACACAACATCACGATTCACGATTCACGACAGCGCAACGTCCACTCACCGAGGCCAAATCAGGTATCAGCCACACTTTGTCAAGCCTAACTTTAGCAAGTATGGCAGCCATAAAAGTGTGGCTAGGATTTTAGAAATCACAAAGGAACTGTTTGGTCTCGGCTACACTTTGCTAAGCCAAAGTTTAGCAATTTGGCATATGTTTGGTTCTTCCTACACTTTAGAGCTGCCACACTTCACTATCCATATGGCCCACTTGTCATAGAGTGAATTTTTTGCCAACTTTTACCACACATTGTGATTTTCAAAATCCTAGCCACACTTTTGTGGCTGCCACACTTGCCAAACTTAGGCTTGGCAAAATGTGGCAAAAGTTGGCAAAAAATTCACTCTATGATAAATGGGCCATATAGATAGTAAAGTGTGGCAGCTCCAAAGTGCGGCAAGAACCAAACACATGCTAAATAAACTTTGGCTTGGCAAAGTGTGGCTAGAAACCAAACAGGCCTATAAAAACATGCGTAAAATCCGCCACAAAAAGTCGGGCGTCCAACGCAACGACTCCAAGGAGGAAGCAGCTAAGAAACGCTGTCGTTGCCCGTTCAAGTGGAGCCAGAGTTTGTTTTTTTCACCCGAAGCGTCCGCGGTCCTGCGTTCGCAAAGATCGACGACACTTTTCCAAATTATTTTTGTTGTGTTCTATATAAAAATGTGGCACGTTCTTAGAGTGCTCTCGAAAAAAAGAAACCTGAAGCGCCCACGGCCTCACGTCGGGATAGACGGATCTTCACGACAACCCTCTATGAAGGTATAACAACACCTGCGGGTGCTGCCGGTGCTAGCTACAACCGAGGTCGAATCAAAGTTCTTACTCGAAGCTTCTGCACCCGCCAAAGGTTCGTCGGGGGAAGGTTCGTCAGGCCCGACAGCCATGACCACAACACAACCTCTCACGTCACACTGACACCGCACACCAAGAAGTACTGCCGCCACCGATCACCACCATGCGTAGCCTTCGCCATCGCAACACTCCAGCACACCCCCGTCCTGCCCGCACAAACCACTATCGCCACCAGGCCCTAGGGCCACCGCCCCAGCTTGTTTGCGTCGGGTGACTCCAGCTTGGCACCATGCCTTAATGGTTATTTCTAATTTTGTAGATAGTAGAAAGGATATACCCTTCGGGTACCCGACATTAGTCTACCTCCCTTGGCCCAACTAGGGGCCCACGAAGATTGTCCAATAACCAAGGTGGGCCCATACGTCGGTTCCAACGAAGGAGACCTACCAGAAGACGAACTCTTGATGGACAAGGCAAGAAGGCATCAATAAAGGAAAGACTAGATTAGATTTCATTATAACCTAGTTGAGTTTGGACATGACTCTCGGGACCTGGCCTGCTATATAAAGGCTAGGAGAGGGCCTGCCGAAGAGGAGAACAACAATACGTAGAACCACCACAACTTAGAGCACGGAACCCTAGAATCATTGCCTCTCGGCGAATCGATTATAGCAGCCTATCGGCTACCCCATTGTAACCCGACATATTTGATAAATCAAGATCAAACAAGTAGGAAGTAAGGGTTTTTACCCCTGTTTGCTGCTTGCGTGTTGGTATTCTTCGCGTATCTTTGCAGAGCTTGAAAAGTTCGGCAGTCCTTCTAAAGATGACCCGGCTGTATTTTTCCATCACTGTCGAGGTAAAAGTGCATCTGACATGGCTCGTTCAAAAGATTTTTGGGTGACATGTTGTATGGCCTTGGAAACCTAGGCCGATTATTTTGTCTGCAGGAACTCGGCGCATCTCTATGATCGTTGCGCTGGTCGTTGATCCTCTGGTAATCATCCCGATGATTTCCTCCACTGTTTCCTCGGAAGCCAGCCGCAACTTGGTTGGGACCGTCATAATCTGAGAAGTGGCGAAATCTTCGCCTATTTTGATTGTTGTTTCTATTGCGGTCCTCCTCGGGTGACCTCTGCCGTTTGTTTTGAACAGCGTCTTCCCCATCAGCCCAACGATTAGCTATTTCCAAGAGGTCCGCTATTGTTCTTGGGTTGGATCTACCCAATTCTTCGATTAGATCTCTTCTTCGGATTCCTGCAACAACTGCTTCAATTTCTCTTTCATCGGACACATTCTCTGCCGAGTTTTTTATGATGCTCCATCGCTGGATGTACATCCTCATCGATTCATCCGCCTTCTGCTTGCAAGTCCTTAACTGCTCAATTGATGCAGGTTTCTTGCACGTGGAATGGAAGTTTCTTACGAACAAGTCCTCGAAACTCACCCAGCTGTCGATGGATCCTCCTGGTAACTTCTTCAGCCAAGATCTTGCGGCTCCGCTGAGATGAACTTGGATGCTTTGCATGGCCGTTGCCCTAGTTTCACCCATCAACTTCACTGTTTCTAGGTAATCGACTAGCCAATCCTCTAGATCTTGTAGTCCATCAAACTTTTTATAATTGTCAGGCAACTTAAAGCCAGAGGGCACTCGAGTTTTGTGAACTCGTCGGGTAAAGCAAGGGAGTCCGCACATGTCTTCATCATTAACTTCTGGCGAGTGTCGCCATTCTCGTGTTCTATTTTTGCGGCTTCTCTCGTCGCGTGCCCTATCGACTCGCGCTTGGGTCACCGTGTTCCTTGCATCACCTTCTCGTGGAGGGTCTCGCGCCGCCACCGTAGTGGGTCGGGGACTATTTTGCCTTGGATTGTTTCTTCGTGGAGCACCTTCGGGTTGTGGTGCACTCGTGCCTGCTATTGCTGCCCCCATAAAGCCGACTCTTGCCATGGCCATCTGGTATAGTGCTTCCCTGGGATCTCCCTAAGGTGGTTTGGATGCTGATATGTCTCAAACGTATCTATAATTTCTTATGTTCCATGCTACTTTTATGATGATACTCACATGTTTTATACACATTATATGTCATTATTATGCGTTTTCCAGAACTAACCTATTGACGAGATGCCGAAGTGCCAGCTTCTGTTTTCTGCTGTTTTTGGTTTCAGAAATCCTAGTAAGGAAATATTCTCGGAATTGGACGAAATCAACGCCCAGCATCTTAGAAATCCACGAAGCTTCCAGAACACCCGGGAGGGGCCAGAGGAGAGCCACAGGGGGCCCACACATGGGGTTGGCGCGGCCCAGGGGGCGCGCCCCCCTATTGTGTGGAGCCACCACAGCCCTTCCGACTCCGCCTCTTCGCCTATTTAAAGCTCCCTGACCTAAATCTTCGATACGAAAAAGCCACGGTACGAGAAACCTTCCAGAGCCGCCGCCATCGCGAAGCCAAGATCTGGTGGACATGAGTCTCTGTTCCGGCACGCCACTGGGACAGGGAAGTGCCCCCGGAAGGCATCTCCATCGACACCACCGCCATCTTCATCACCGTTGCTGTCTCCCATGAGGAGGGAGTAGTTCTCCATCGAGGCTAAGGGCTGTACCGGTAGCTATGTGGTTCATCTCTCTCTCCTATGTACTTCAATACAATGATCTCATGAGCTGCCTTACATGATTGAGATCCATATGATGAGCTTGTAATCTAGATGTCGTTATGCTATTCAAGTGGATTTTACTTATGTGATCTCCGGAGACTCCTTGTCCCACGTGTGTAAAGGTGACGAGTGTGTGCACCGTGTGGGTCTCTTAGGCTATATTTCACAGAATACTTATTCACTGAGTTATGATTTGAGTTGGATGTCTCTCTATGAAATTGTGGTGTGTTAGTACCTCCTATGAATGCTCACAGTGACAGCGTGGGGTGTTTATTAGTACTTGGGAATACATCTTTAAGGTTTGCCTACATGATGAATTAGTGTTCGTTATCTTGCCAGAGAGTAATTCAGAATAGCATAGTGAAGTGCTTATTTATATTCCTTTATGATTGCAATGTTGAGAGTGCCCACTAGTGAAAGTATGATCCCTAGGCCTTGTTTCCAAATACTGCAATCATCGCTTATTTACTCGTTTTACTGCATCTTTACTTCCGCAATATTACTACCATCAACTGCACGCCGGCAAGCTATTTTCTGGCGCCGTTACTACTGCTCATATTCATGCATACCACTTGTATTTCACTATCTCTTCGCCGAACTAGTGCACCTATACATCTGACAAGTGTATTGGGTGTGTTGGGGACACAAGAGACTTCTTGTATCGTGATTGCAAGGTTGCTTGAGAGGGATATCTTTGACCTCTTCCTCCCTGAGTTCGATAAACCTTGGGTGATTCACTTAAGGAAAACTTGCTGCTGTTCTAAAAAACCTCTGCTCTTGGAGGCCCAACACTGTCTACAGGAATAGAAGCGTGCGTAGACATCAGATGCCATTATGAAGGCATGTGTCGCCATATACCCTGCTATGACCCACAAGTATAGGGGGTGTATCGTAGTACTTTCGATAAATAAGAGTGTCGAACCCAACAAGGAGCAGAAGGTGTTGACAAGCAGTTTCGATGAAGGATTCACTGTAAATGCTCACAGACAAGTATTCAGGGGGTTTTGATATAACAGATGAACAAAGTACAAGTAAGTAAAGTGCGAGAGAAATAATTGCAGCGAGTGGCCCAACCCTTTTTAGCACAAAGGACAAGCCGGTTTGTTTACTTATAATGACCAAACGTTCTTGAGGACACACGGGAATTTAGTCTAGTGCTTTTGCTTCATATAGTTGATTAATCTTCATTGTTTTGATAAGTATTGTGTGGGTGAACCTATGCTAATGTACCGCCCTTCCTAGGACTAATACATACTTGTGATTATACCCCTTGCAAGCATCCGCAACTACAAGAAAGTAATTAAGATAAATCTAACCACGACCTTAAACTGCGAGATCCTGCTATCCCTCCCTGCATCGATATACCAACGGGGTTTAGGTTTACGTCACTCCGGCAACGCCGCAATTGGAAAACGAATACAAGATGCATTCCCCTAGGCCCATAAATGGTGAAGTGTCATGTAGTCCACGTTCACACGACACCACTAGAAGAATAACACCACAACTTAAATATCACAACATTGAATACTAACCAACATAATTCACTACTAACATTTAGACTTCACCCATGTCCTCAAGAACTAAACGAACTACTCATGAGACATCATATGGAACATGATCGGAGGTGATATGATGATGAATAACAATATGAACATAAACCTTGGTTCAATAGTTTCACTCAATAGCATCAATAACAAGTAGAAATCAACACCGGGAGAGTTTCCCCTATCAAACAAACAAGATCAAACCCAAATTGTTACAGCGGTGACGAGGTGCAGCGGTGGAGATGGCGGTGATGATGATGAATATGATGGTGATGATGATGGAGATGATGTCCAGCTCGATGACGATGACGATGGCGTCGATTTCCCCCTCCGGGAGGGAATTTCCCCGGCGGATTTCAGCCTGCCAGAGAGCTCTTTTCTCTCTGGTGTTCTCCGCCCCGCAGAGGCGGCTGTGACTCTTCGCGACTATCCACTGGAGCTTAGGTTTTCAGGACGAAGATGTACGCGAAGAAAAGGAGGCAAGAGGGGGCTGTGGGCCCCCTCCTCACAAGGCGGCGCGACCAGGCCTTGGGCCGCGCCGGCCTATGAGGTGGGCCCACCTCCGCTCCCCTCGGCTCCCCCTTCTGGCTCCCTTCGTCTTCTGGAAAAATAGGATTTTTCATATAATTTCCGTCAAGTGTTGATCTTCCGAAATATCGCATTCTGACGGTGCTTTTCCGGCAGAATCCCGACTCGGTGCGCGATCCTCCAATAATCATGAAACATGCAAAATAGATGAAATAACATAAGCATCATCTCCAAATATGAAATCTATCAATGAATAACAACAAATTATGATATAAAATAGTGATGCAAAATGGACGTATCAACTCCCCCAAGCTTAGACTTCGCTTGTCCCCAAGCGAAACTGAACTCGGTAAACAAGACCACATGTTTATGGAGTGAAGAGTCGATAAATAAAATACGGACAAGAAGCATCATATTCATTCACACAAGACATTCTAGTGGACAACTTCCTCGTATAATTCAGCTTGAAACAAGTAGAAGGAAATCACAAATAAAGGTGCATAGAAAATCATAATTGGTGATGGCAAACTTTGTTCTTGGTCAGAGAACAGCTAACAGATTATACTTATTTATTGAGCAGCATCTCATATTAAAGCTTATAATAAACTTGCATACTCAATCATAGTAATCTCCTCATAATCATTGATAACTTCAAAGCTATATTCATTCAGATAAAACTTGTACTAAACAAGAAAGAGTAAAAGGCATGATGAAATAGATCACAATATAAATGGTTCGATCACAACAACTCAAATGCTTTCTTGAGATGGAGGGAAATAGGTTTACTGACTCAACATAAAGTAGAAGACAGACCCTTCGCAGAGGGAAGCAGGGATTAAATCATGTGCTAAAGCTTTTTAAGTTTTGAAATCATATAGAGAGCATAAAAGTAAAGTTTTGAGAGGTGTTTGTTGTTGTCAACGAATGGTAGCGGGTACTCTAACCCCCTTGCCAAACAGACCTCCAAAGAGCGGCTCCCATGAAGGACGTTATCTCTACCGGCAAGGTAAATCATCCATCTTCTCTTTTGTTTACACATGTACTTTAGTTTATTTAAGGATGACACTCCCCCAACCTTTGCTTACACAAGCCATGGCTAACCAAATCCTCGGGTGCCTTCCAACAATCTCATACCATGGAGGAGTGTCTATTGCAAAATTAAGTTGCTTACTGATGAATCAGGGCAAAACATGTGAAGAGAGTTATTAATGAAGGTTGATTAATTGGGGCTGGGAACCCCGTTGCCAGCTCTTTTTGCAAAATTATAGGATAAGTGGATGAAGCCACTAGTCCATTAGTGGAAGCTGCCTAACAAGACTGAAAGATAAAACACCACATACTTCCTCATGAGCTATAAAACATTAACACAAATAAGAGGTAATAACTTTTGAATTGTTTAAAGGTAGCACATGAAGTATTTACTTGGAATGGCAGGGAAATACCACATAGTAGGTAGTTATGGTGGACACTGATGACATAGGTTTGGTTTAAGGGTTTGGATAAACGATAAGTATTCCCTCTCGGTACAGGTCTTTGGCTAGCAAGGTTAATTTGCAAGCATAAGAGTTGAGGGAAACAAACAAATATACATGTGATAGAAACAATCATGCATCTTACTTGTAAGCACAAACAATTTTAACTTCAGAATACTAAGTTAGGAACTAATAAGAAATATAATAACATATCTACATGTATTTCCTCTTCTCTACTTAAAACTCAAAGTGTTGTTGCTATTGACCAATGCTAAGTTTGCCAAAACCAAATAGATTTACTCAATGCTCCCAAAGTGATACCAATACTAACAACAAGATCAATCATATAATAGAGATTGCAAACTAAAATGAGATGTGCAATATGTAAATGATAAGACTTCTCATTAATATTCCATAACGATAACTCACACCAAGGGATACATAGATAACCAACTAAAGAGAGATACTTCCATACCGCAACACATCTTATATGATAACTTCCCTACTCATGATATGACACTACTAGATAGTAAAAAGGTAAAAGTGTTATCACCAGAATTTAGCCAGAGCAGGAGATGGGCCGTGATTGAAGATGGGCTTAGAGGACATGCATATGAAGTGTTTCTGAACCGGCCTTGTGCGTGAGTTTGGGCTAGATTGCCCGTGTATCTGTATATTATGGTAGATTTAGAATTAAGAGATAGAGTTTAGTCGTACACAGCTGGGTTTATTCCCAAGATAGAAAGTCTACGGACTATAAATATGTACCTAGGGTTATTGAGGAAGGAGGACGATCACGTTCACAACAAACCAATCTAGGCGCATCGCCACCCCTTGTTTCGAGGGTTTCTCCCGGGTAAGCAACATGCTGTCTAGATCGCATCTTGCGATCTAGGCAGTATCGATTTATTCGTTGTTGGTGTTGCTCGTGCTGAAGCCTTTTTGATGGCGAGCAACACCCTTATCGTGGATGTTTTGGGTTTGACGTCGATACTTTCATGACATGCTTGTTTAGCTACGCTACCCCTCAATGTCTAGCTGCCCTTACACCTATCCTAGGTGTCACTACTAGGAAAAGGCCTATAGATGGAAATAGCAGTACCGGCGCACCAGAAAATCCATGCGCCGGTGGCAAATAATGCCGGCGCACCTACATGTCGCCGCGCGGCGGTGGTGTCTTCTTGCTGGCGCACCAGCAAAAAAGACGCGTCGGCGATAAAGTTCGAAGGGGACCGGACCAGATCAAAGAAAATCGAGCCCTTACCGCGGCGCATCACCATGTTGGTGCGCCGGTGGTAAGATCTTCACCGCCGTGCGCTGTAGCTTGATGGTGCGCCGGCTATCATATTTTCCATCCCACACCCCACACGTGGACCGCCTTTTCAGTTTTGAAAAAATAAAAGAAAATTATAGAAAATTCAAAAAATAAAATCCTTTGAACTGCCCATGTATTATGTAATCTACCTTTAATAAAAAATTGAAAAAATGAATTTCGATATATTATGCAAAATGGCGTCATCTTTCGGTAAAAGCTGGATTTACAGTTTGCATACGACCTCCGATGAAAAACTTTTTTATATCAAAATCTATCTACGCGAAATTTCCTATTCGAATTCAACTGCCTACGGCCGTTTGGACAAAAAATGGATTCGTCAATTGGAAAACAGAAAAAGGACTTTTCCAGGTTTAAGATTTGGTGAAAAAAATAAAAAAATTACCCCCGGCGCACCACCATACTAGGTGCGCTGGCGGTAAGCTGTACTATATATTCATGCCGGCCCTCCTCCCTCTTCTCTTTCCTCACTTCTCCCCCTTCTTCTCTTTCCCTCCTCCTCTTCTCCTTGCAATACTCACCGACGGCCTCCTCCTCCTACTCCTCCTACTACTCCCGTGACCTCCTACTACTCCGGCTCCGATGACCTCCTCCTCCTCCTCCGGTAATCTCCTCCACCTCGGGACTCTACCACCATCTTCGGCCTTCTCCTTCTCCTCCTCTTCCATCACCTCCACCTCCGGCCATCTTCTCCTCCTCCTCCTCCTCCTCCTCTCCTAAACCACAACCACCACCTCC
>NC_061508.1:66990824-67008010 GCF_022539505.1 Lolium rigidum
GAGCTTTCACTCTCCTTGATCATATTGCATCATACTCCTCTCTTGATCCTTGAAAACTTCCTCCACACCAAACTCGAAACAACTCATTAGAGGGTTAGTGCATAATAAAAATTCACATGTTCAGAGGTGACACAATCATTCTTAACACTTCGGACATTGCATAAAGCTACTTGGACATTAGTGGATCAAAGAAATTCATCCAACATAGCAAAAGAGGCAATGCGAAATAAAAGACAGAATCTGTCAAAACAGAACAGATCCAGTAAAGATGGATTTTATTAGGCCACCAGACTTGCTCAAACGAAAATTCTCAAATTGAATGAAAGTTGCGTACATATCCGGGGATCATGCTCGTACATTGGCGTAATTTTCTGAGCTACCTACGGGGAGATAGACCCAGATTCGTGACGAGCAAAGAATTCTGAAACTGCGCGATAATCCAAATCTAGTACTTACTTTTCTATCAAAGACTTTACTTGGCACAACAAAACTTAAAACTAAGATAAGGAGAGGTTGCTACAGTAGTAAACAACTTCCAAGACACAAATATAAAACAAAAATACTGGAGTAAAAACATGGGTTGTCTCCCATAAGCGCTTTTCTTTAACGCCTTTCAGCTAGGCGCGGAAAGTGTTTCTCAAGTGTTATCGAAGGGTGGTGCACCTACAGCGGGGTTTGGAGTTTTCTCAACCATGCATAGTATATTGGATACATAAGTTTCAGCGTCTCCCTTTTCATTAGTCTTGGGCTTGCTACTCTCATCAAACAAATTTTCAGGAACAAGCCAAGCATAGTTATTTTCTAGTGCATCATTCATAGCTAGGAGTTTACATGGTATTGGTGCTTTGATCTCCCCACCATTATTAATATTATTAGTGTATCTTATTCTATCCATGTCCATCTTTTCAAGGAGACCAACAAAATTAGTATGAGAACCAAGCATATTAAATTTAGCAAAGACCTTTCTAGCTTCTCTTGCTAGACCACCAAATTCTCTAAGAAGGGTTTCTAAAACAAAATCTTTCTTTTCCCCTTCTTCCATATCACCAAGTGTAAGAAACATGTGTTGGATTATAGGATTTAGATTAACAAATTTAGTTTCCAACGGGCGAACTAAAGCAGCAGCAGCAATTTCATAAGTGGGAGCAAGGTCTACCAAGTGTCTATCTTCAAAATCTTCAACGGTACTAACATGGGTGAAAAATTCTTCTATATTGTTCCTCCCAATTATAGACCCTTGTCCTACCGGTATGTTCTTTGCGGTAAAATTAAAAGGAAACATGATGAATCAAGTAAATGCAAGTAACTAATTTTTTTGTGTTTTTGATATAGCAAACAAGACAAGTAAATAAAGTAAAGCTAGCAACTAATTTTTTTGTGTTTTGATATAATGCAACAAACAAAGTAGTAAATAAAATAAAGCAAGACAAAAACAAAGTAAAGAGATTGAGAAGTGGAGACTCCCCTTGCAGCGTGTCTTGATCTCCCCAAGCAACGGCGCCGTAAAAAGAGCTTGATGGCGTGTATTTCACACGTTCGTTGGGCAACCCCAAGAGGAAGGTATGATGCGCACAGCAGCAAGTTTTCCCTCGGAAAGAAACCAAGGTTTATCGAACCAGGAGGAGCCAAGAAGCACGTTGAAGGTTGATGGCGGCGGGATGTAGTGCGGCGCAACACCGGAGATTCCGGCGCCAACGTGGAACCTGCACAACACAACCAAAGTACTTTGCCCCAACGAAACGAGTGAGGTTGTCAATCTCACCGGCTTGTCTGTAACAAAGGATTAACCGTATTGTGTGGAAGATGATTGTTTGCAGAGAAAACAGTAAAAACAAGTATTGCAGACAGATTTGTATTTCAAGTATTAAAGAATGGACCGGGGTCCACAGTTCACTAGAGGTGTCTCTCCCATAAGATAAAAGCATGTTGGGTGAACAAATTACAGTCGGGCAATTGACAAATAGAGAGGGCATAACAATGCACATACATGACATGATAAGTATAGTGAGATTTAATTGGGCATTACGACAAAGTACATAGACCGCCATCCAACTGCATCTATGCCTAAAAAGTCCACCTTCGGAGTTATCATCCGAACCCCCTCCGGTATTAAGTTGCTAACAACGGACAATTGCATTAAGTATGGTGCGTAATGTAATCAACAACTACATCCTCGGACATAGCGCCAATGTTTTATCCCTAGTGGCAACAGCACAACACAACCTTAGAACTTTCTGTCACTTGTCCCGGTGTCAATGCGGGCATGAACCCACTATCGAGCATAAATACTCCCTCTTGGAGTTAAAAGTAAAAACTTGGCCGAGCCTCTACTAGAAACGGAGAGCATGCAAGATCATAAACAACACATATGTAATAACTTGATAATTAACATGACATGGTATTCTCTATCCATCGGATCCCGACAAACACAACATATAGAATTACGGATAGATGATCTTGATCATGTTAGGCAGCTCACAAGATCCAACAATGAAGCACAATGAGGAGAAGACAACCATCTAGCTACTGCTATGGACCCATAGTCCGAGGGGTGAACTACTCACTCATCACTCCGGAGGCGACCATGGCGGTGTAGAGTCCTCCGGGAGATGAATCCCCTCTCCGGCAGGGTGCCGGAGGAGATCTCCGAATCCCCCGAGATGGGATCGGCGGCGGCGGCGTCTCGGTGAGGTTTTCCGTATCGTGGTTTTTCGCATCGGGGGTTTCGCGACGGAGGCTTTAAGTAGGCGGAAGGGCGAGTCGGGGCCGGGACGAGGGGGCCACACCATAGGGCGGCGCGGGCCCCCCGGGCCGCGCCGGCCTATGGTGTCGCCACCTCGTGGCCCCACTTCGTGTGTTCTTCGGTCTTCCGGAAGCTCCGTGGAAAAATAGGCACACGGGTCTTCGTTTCGTCCAATTCCGAGAATATTTCGTTACTAGGATTTCGAAACCAAAAACAGCGGAAAACGAGAACCAGCACTTCGGCATCTTGTTAATAGGTTAGTTCCAGAAAATGCACGAATATGACATAAAGTGTGCATAAAACATGTAGGTATCATCAATAATATGGCATAGAACATAAGAAATTATCGATACGTCAGAGACGTATCAGTTGTTACAAAATTTATAGCCTGCTACTATGTTGTTCATGCCAATTTTGTACTCCCTGAACATGTTGGTTTGCATGGGACTCGACAGTAGTAAGTCTGCTGTTTCATTCTAACATGCTCGTTATATTGGTCGTTGGTATGCGGCATGCACTCTTTGTTTGCTTATTGTGCGTATTACAATGATCTTGTTATAACGACGAAATGATGAGTTCCAAATTCTTTGGCAAACAATATTGCGAGTGTCTTTGCGTTTCCATTGTTCGTTGTCTTAACTTGTAATGTCTTTGTTTCGGATATAGGTGCTTTGCATGGACAACTTAAAAGATTGCCGGATCGCTTCATTGTATTGCTAGGTTTAATTACCATTCAATTTCTCCGGGTTCCGTAATATTTTTTCAAAGCCTTGCGGTGATGTAATATTTAGTTAGTTTTTATAGTTCTTTCGCGCATTTTTTCTTTGGTGCTTGTGGTAAGTGAGGCTATCCGACATAAATCAATGCTGCGTAAATATTCTCAGTATCTAAATCACGAATTCTCATCCCTTAAACGGCCCAATTAAGCGAAATCACATACGTGCCGGCCCGCAAAATCTTAAAGCGCCTTTTACGCCGGCATATAAACAGCAACTAAACAGGCTGGCCCACTTACTTATTGGGCCAGCCCATTTGATTCTCGTGGACCCCACACTCTAATTGGGTCGGCCCATTTGCTTTAAGGTGGACCCCACCCACTACTGGGCCGGCCCACTAACTAGTTGGGCCAGCCCAATTGCTTTTGTGGTGGACCCCACACACTAAATGGGTCGGCCCTTTAAGACGAAAGTGGGACCCACCAGTGTTTTTGGCCCGGCCCACTATCTTGTTGGGCCGGCCCACTTGCTATATAGTGGACCCCACATACTAAATGGGCCGGCCCTTTAAGACGAAAGTGGGACCTACCAGTGTTTTTAGCCCGGCCCACTAGCGTGTTGGGTCGGCCCACTTGCTATTTGGTGGACCCCACATACTAAATGGGCCGGCCCTTTAGCAGGAAAGTGGGACCCACCAGAGTTTTTTGGCCCGGCCCACTATCTTGTTGGGCCGGCCCACTCGCTATATGGTGGACCCCACATACTAAATGGGCCAGCCCTTTAACTGGAAAGTGGGACCCACCTGTGTTTTTGGCCCGGCCCACTATCTTGTTGGGCCGGCCCACTTGCTATATGGTGGACCCCACATACTAAATGGGCTGGCCCTTTAACGGGAAGTGGGACCCACCGGTGCTTTTGGCCCGGCCCACTGGCTTGTTGGGCCGGCCCATTTGATCTAATGTGGACCCCACGTACTAAATGGGCCGGCCCGATAGCGAGGAAAGTGGGACCCACATGCTAATTGGGCCGGCCCACTAACTTCTTGGGCCGGCCCGGTTGCTTAATGTGGACCCCACTTTGTAAATGGGCCGGCCCGATAACAGGAAAGTGGGTCCCACATGTCTTGTGGGCCGGCCCTTTTGCCTGTTGACCGGTCAAACGAGTGCATTCGGCCCGGCCCACATGCTTAGTGGGCCGGCCCACGTAACTAATGGACCAGCCCAGCTATATAGTTGACCGGTCAAACTAAGTCAGCTGGCCCGGCCCGCAAACTTAATGGGCCGGCCCGCATAAGACGTGGCAGGCCTCGTGTGGGCCTACCATCTACCACGGGGTTTCAGCCGGTTAACGCCGTTAACTGCCAGTTAACGGCGTCTGCCACGTGTCAGTTTGCATGACGTCAGCAGTCAACGGGCTCCCGGAAACACTTGGGCAACGGTCCGATTTTCCGTGGCGGAAGGGCGCCCAAGCGCGACGGACCGAAAAAAACGTCGTTGGACTTTGCCTGACGCAGTTTCCACAACAGAACCCATATCGTCGGGTTAGGCCCATAGGCGACGAAAAATACCCCTTAGCGGACGATTTTGAGACGTTGTCTATCAGAACTTTTCTTGTAGTGTTATGTGATCAATGTTGAGAGTGTCCACTAGTGAAAGTAGGATCCCTAGGCCTTGTTTCCAAATATCGAATCTCTGTTTGTTTACTGTTCCGTTGCATGTTTACTCGCTGCCATAATTTATTCAGATTGCTATTGCCACTCATATTCATCCATATCATTTGCATCTCACTATCTCTTCGCCGAACTAGTGCACCTATACATCTGACAAGTGTATTAGGTGTGTTGGGGACACAAGAGACTTCTTGTATCGTGATTGCGAGGGTTGCTTGAGAGGGATTTCTTTGACCTCTTCCTCCCTGAGTTCGATAAACTTTGGGTGATCCACTTAAGGGAAACTTGCTGCTGTTCTACAAACCTCTGCTCTTGGAGGCCCAACACTGTCTACAAGAATAGAAGCACCCGTAGACATCAGCCGCCTCTACCACATGGGTGCCACAGAAGCTCAGGAAGCACCCCAGGCCATGCCAAGTATGTTTTCATGTTAATCAAATTGCTCAATCTCTCTTAGGAACCTAACTTTTCTTAAAATCTCGGGACGAGATTTGTTTAAGGGGGAAGGGTTTGTAACATCCCAAATATTTAAAACAAAGAGAAAATGAATTTCCCTTTTCCCAAAAATGAGAACCAACAAAAACTTTTATTACAAATTGTGCTATGCATAGTACTCATGCTTAATTCTTGTGCTATTGCCATGATGAGTGTTGTTATGTTTATCAAAGGTTCCAAAACCCTAAACCTCACCCCTCTTTTCACCATCCAAGATAAAATAAAATAAAAAGAAATTAAATAAGAAAAGGGCCTAAGTGCCTATGGCTATTTTGGTAAAACTTTTACCTAGGCTTTTCTACCTTGATTAGATGTTTTGAAAACATCAACAAACCTAACCTAGTACTTACCAACTAAATCAGGTGAGAAAGAAAAATAAAATAAACATATGCATAGAGGCATATGAGGCACATAGCCATAGTACCAAATCTTAACCTATGCACCTCTACTTTGCCCAAATGGTTTGAAACCATCTCTAAACCTAATCTAACCCTGAATGGACCCTAGACCATGCCCAAGTAAAGCAAGAGGAACAAAATAGAAGAATAAGAAAAATTGGAATATCACCTCTTATGTGTTTATGGCCATTTTTGCAAATCTTTGAACTAGGCCTTTTGGAATGGTTTCAATGGTTTGGAAATGTTCCTAAACAAATAAGAATCACTTTTGAATCAAGAAAAAACCAAATCAAATGAACAGAAAATCAAAAACCAAGTCACATATGATAATGGTCATATGTGACACTTTCAACATCTTGCCCACTTTGAGCACCTGGAGTAGAAGATTCTTAAACTAAAACCTCTCATTTCTTTCCACCTCATCCAAGACCTTACCAAGATGAACATTTTTGGTGTTGACCATCAGAGTTGACTCTGCCTACATTGCTCATTATAAAGGTGACAAGTGGCAACATTGAAACAAAGTGTAGATCATCTCCATTTTTGAAACTTTGCAAACCAGCAACATTTTTCAAACCACCACCACCATTCTACTGCAAACATTATTCAAATCCACTCCACCAAAAAGATTTGAAAAATTCAAATATTTTCTTCATGCGGCCATTAACACAAACACTTGGCAGGCATTAACTCACTTTGATCATACATGCTTTTACCCACTAGGTTTTAGACTAAACCAACTTTACTCTGGCCACCATTGACCTCCTCTTACCCCCAGTACCTCATGCCAGGCTTTGGAGACAAGGACCAGAGCAAGAAATGATCAATATCAAACCATGCCGGCCACCATTGACATCATCATACCAACTTCCTCTCCTTTCTTCTCTGGGCCACTCCACCATGTCAACTCTCTTCCTCACACTCTCCTCGTCACCCTAGTACCTTCCCATGCCAGAGAAATGCACGGCAGTGCCCGGACTCGACGTGTCCAGACCGCGCCCACGACGCCCAGGTCGTGCCAGAGCGCGCATGAGCACGTCTCTGGACAGGCCAGAGCGCACGCTCGCCCGATCGCTATCGTCCTCCTCTCGCCTTTCCCCTTCGCACGCGTGATCACCACCTCACCTTCTCACCCCCAGACACCCCCATTGGCTCGCCGGCGCCCTGTAGCCGACGCCCTCGTCAACCTCTGCCGCGCCCGTACTGCAAGGACGCTGACGATGCCCGAGCTACCCCGTCCTCCATTCACTGCAGCAGCACGTGCCCTAGGACCTCCATGATGCCAGCAAGACCACGCCTACCTCACCTTGCCCCTTCGCCGCTCGAATCGATGACGCCATGGTCGACCTCACCCGCACCCTCGGCCACCTCGCGCAGCTATAAAATGAGAGCCTCGCGCTTTAGTTCATCACACCAAACCTGCTCCTCTCCCTTCACTCGATCTCCTCCACTCCTCTCCCGTGCACATTGTCCGCCGGAGCCCTTTGATGGCGTGTATTTCACACGTTCGTTGGGAACCCCAAGAGGAAGGTATGATGCGCACAGCAGCAAGTTTTCCCTCAGAAAGAAACCACGGTTTATCGAACCAGGAGGAGCCAAGAAGCACGTTGAAAGTTGATGGCGGCGGGATGTAGTGCGGCGCAACACCAGGGATTCCGGCGCCAACGTGGAACCTGCACAACACAACCAAAGTACTTTGCCCCAACGAAACAGTGAGGTTGTCAATCTCACCGGCTTGCTGTAACAAAGGATTAACCGTATCGTGTGGAAGATGATTGTTTGCAGAGAAAACAGTAAAAACAAGTATTGCAGCAGATTTGTATTTCAAGTATAAAAGAATGGACCGGGGTCCACAGTTCACTAGAGGTGTCTCTCCCATAAGATAAAAGCATGTTGGGTGAACAAATTACAGTCGGGCAATTCACAAATAGAGAGGGCATAACAATGCACATACATGTCATGATAAGTATAGTGAGATTTAATTGGGCATTACGACAAAGTACATAGACCGCCATCCAACTGCATCTATGCCTAAAAAGTCCACCTTCGAGGTTATCATCCGAACCCCTTCCGAGTATTAAGTTGCAAAGCAACGGACAATTGCATTAAGTATGGTGCGTAATGTAATCAACAACTACATCCTCGGACATAGCGCCAATGTTTTATCCCTAGTGGCAACGAGCACAACACAACCTTAGAACTTTCTCGTCACTGTCCCAGGTGTCAATGCAGGCATGAACCCACTATCGAGCATAAATACTCCCTCTTGGAGTTAAGAGCAAAAACTTGGCCGAGCCTCTACTAATAACGGAGAGCATGCAAGATCATAAACAACACATATGTAATAACTTGATAATTAACATAACATGGTATTCTCTATCCATCGGATCCCGACAAACACAACATAGAGTATTACGGATAGATGATCTTGATCATGTTAGGCAGCTCACAAGATCCAACAATGAAGCACAATGAGGAGAAGACAACCATCTAGCTACTGCTATGGACCCATAGTCCAGGGGTGAACTACTCACTCATCACTCCGGAGGCGACCATGGCGGTGTAGAGTCCTCCGGGAGATGAATCCCCTCTCCGGCGGGGTGCCGGAGGAGATCTCAGAATCCCCCGAGATGGGATTGGCGGCGGCGGCGTCTCTGGAAGGTTTTCCGTATCGTGGTTTTTCGCATCAGGGGTTTCGCGACGGAGGCTTTAAGTAGGCGGAAGGGCAGAGTCGGAGGGCTGACGGGGGGCCCACACCATAGGGCGGCGCGGGCCCCCCCTTGGCCGCGCAGCCCTATGGTGGCGGCGCCTCGTCGCCCCACTTCGTATCCCTTTCGGTCTTCTGGAAGGTTCGTGGCAAAATAGGCCCCTGGGTCTTGATTTCGTCCAATTCCGAGAATATTTCGGTACTAGGATTTCTGAAACCAAAAACAGCAGAAAACAGCAACTGGCACTTCGGCATCTTGTTAATTGGTTAGTTCCAGAAAATGCACGAATATGACATAAAGTGTGCATAAAACATGTAGGTATCATCAATAATATGGCATGGAACATAAGAAATTATCGATACGTCGGAGACGTATCACCCTTCAATTTCACGCCGGAGACCCGTGAGCCGCCGCAGACGCCACCGCTGATTGGAGCCACCTCCGGCGACGCCACCGGTACCAATTGTTTCGCCGTCGTCGACAACTTCCTCCTACATCAACGTCCAGCCTCGCCGCGCCGCCGGTGAGCCTCCCACCCCCACCATCGCCGCCAGTAAGTTCCCCTCTCGCCGGAGACGATGACCTCTCTCGTCCGTCCGATCTCTCTCTAATCGTGCGGCCTCTATCTGCTCATACCGTTTCGGCGTTAAGCGTCGCTGACGCCTGGGCCCCACCATGTCAGTTGGCCCGCGTGCACCGTGGGCATAGCTGGGCTGGCCCAACTCTTTCTCCTCTCTCTGGCCCGTTTAGCTTTCCCACCTAGGCCCAAACTTTGAATTCGAATTAAATCTTTCAGTTAAATTGCTTGCAGATGCTTTTCTAAAAATCAAATATCTTCAAATCTGCTCAACCAAATCTAGTGAATTTGATGTTGTTGGAAAGCATATGAAATGCTCTATCCAACACCACTGGATTCAAACCAAGATCTGTTGTAGAATTTGAATAGTAAAAATAACAAGTCAGAGAGTTTTCAGAATTCAAATAAATTTATAAAATCAACCATAATAAATTTTGAGATGATTCAAATACTCATAGTTCACATTTCAAAAACTATAATTGTTTATGCAAAAAATATGATATGGGTACTGTATATGATCATGGGCTAGAGCAAAATATTGGCTATGTAGTCAAATTCTAGCCCATTTAAACTATTTCAAAATTAGGGTTTCAAATCTATGACGTGTAGCACCTCATTTAAATCATCTTCCCAAGTAGTATGAAGCAATGTGATGACCCTTGTTGCATGTTCTCATACTTGCTCACTTGAGGATCTTAAATCACATAGTTATTTAAACTGCATGAGATGATGAATCTCATTTAAATCATTTTTCTCAAATGATAAATGTGAAGTATTGACCTTGGTCAACATGATCTCACCTTTATGAATTGAGCAAATTAAATCTTAACAAGGTTCAATCAGAGGAAATTATTTCTCCCAAACTAAAGAGAAACCCTAATCCACACTTCAATGAGAGGAAATTATTTTCCTAACACTAAGTAAGAAAACCCTAGCATAATTTTGGGTAGCAATGTTAAGTGATGATGCTAGATCATTTGTGTGAGCCATTAAGGCTAATTAAGTCTACTTAAGTATGGTTTGGTGATTGTATCCTCGTATTCGTTTATAGACGCTAGTACCGGAGACTATCAAGAGGAGGAGGTATTCTACCAAGAAGAAGAAGAGAACTTTGATCACTACCCCAATCAAGGGAAGCTAATATTCTTGCAAGATACCCAAAGTGCAAAGCTCTACAAGAGCAATGCACCATTACACATTACTTTATGCTTAATGATCCTATCCTAAATTTTTACCTTACAAGTTTTTGATTATCAAAGTTTACTTTTTGATTCATGATTCACTTGGTCTAGATATGGAGTAGTACAAGAGCATCACACTTAGCCTAGAAAGCTATAAGCTAGTTAGCACCCCTCATGACTAGTTGCTAGTGCTAAAATTAAAAATGACTACTCTAGATGGGAACTTGTGAAAACCACTGACTTTGAAAACCTTGGAATGATGAGTCATTCTATTGAAAGATTTTGAAGGTGAATATGACTTGTGAATGACTTGGTGAACTTTACAAAAACTGATGGTTGGATTCGGATGCGATACCATTCCAATTCTTAAGTATCCCCACAATATCTGAATCTGGGTAAGGCTTAACTGGAAGCTTATGTATTTTAGTATGGGTTCCCTCTGAACAAGCGTCATAGGGGTTATGCCGAGGCTGCCTCCATTGAAATTAAAATGACGTGAAATGAGGTGAATGTCCTACCCAAGCCCTGTGCAGTTCCCGGGTTGGCGGTTTGCTCTCACCGGGAGGCCAAGCTCATGGGGAAAGGTTATGATTGGTAGCTCGCGCACTGAGTGCGATAAATCAGGGCCAGTTACCCCTGACGACCTATTGCAATTATTGTGGCACAAGTGTACGACCTCTGCAGAGTTTATACTATTCGAATAGCCGCGTCCGCGGTCATGGACAGTTGGAAAGGCCATACTGTTCCGTCATCAGAACTTTTCCAAAATATGAATGGTGACTTGTGACTTGAGTTTGAAAGGTGACTTTGACTTTGAATCACAACAGAGTTGTCGGAATGACACTAATGTTCCCACTTGAGTTAAGTTAGGCAAATGAGGAGTCTTTGTTTACTAAATGCTTATGAAATAAAACTGGCTTTACGCAAATGAACCTAGAGCTTAGAACCCCATTGATATAATTGTTAGTGCTTGCACTAGTATTAGTTTGCGAGTACTTTAAAGTATTCATGGTTGTGTCCCTGGCTATTCAAATGGCCAGACTATGAAGATGAGCCTCAGTACCAGGATGAAGGACAGCAGGACGTCTACGACAACTAGGACTACTCCTGACGTCAATAGTTGACTGTGGAACAGATGGACTTCTACTACGTATTTCCGTTATGTGTTATGTAATTGATCATTAGATCAAGTGTTGTAATAAGACTGGATCATGTGATCCTTTTTGATGTAAGACTATTATGGTGTTGTAATGAATGATGTTCTGTGATAACAATCTATTATGTCTCGCAAAAACAATATTCCTGGGATTGCGATGAATGGCATAATAGGCATCTGGACTTAAAAATCCGGGTGTTAACACACGGCCGACTGCGAATTTGACCTTGGGTCGGGCGAGCATGGGAGGGGAACGCTAGGAGGTGCGGTGTGCGTGGAGCACTAGTGCTGGCGGCGGCACGCCGCAAGGAAGGCGGTAGCGCATGGCTGGGAAGGCGCACAGTGGCAAGCGGCTGGAATGCGGTGGCCGGCAGCGGTGATTCCTTCCTATTTGAGACAGGGGATTGAGAGAGAGAGAGAGAGAGAGAGAGAGAGAGAGAGAGAAGGAATGCGGAAATAATTGTGTAGTGGAGGACGATGGGGCATACGACATGATAAGGTTGTGGTGGACCCCATGATACCAGCGATCACTTTTCCTCCACGCGAATGGACGTGTGTCGCTCGCTTCACCTGGAGGCCGCGACGCTACCGATCCTCTGGAGGTAATGCATCATTTTCCTTATCCAATGCACTGAAGCTGGATAATATCCGATGTGTAATTTAAGAGATGGAAAGTAAAGGCCATGGTCTGGTTTATTGCTTTAAAAATCCATTCGTTGGTTGATGGTAAACCCAGAGGAGCTTTGTTTGGAGCAGATCCGGCAAAGTTAGAGGAAGCCAATAATCTCCTCAGAGAGGTGCGATTCTTAGCATTCTTGTTGACCATTTGTGTGATCTATACATGTACATGACAAAAAAGAAAAGAGCTATGGGATGCACTCGTACTAAATTCGGTGTAACTGATGTTGGCTGTGAGTATATCATGGAAAGCTTCCATAACTTTGGGATGGTGAACAACCGTTATGTAGTTGAACAAGCTCATGAGATACAGTGCATTAATTGCGAAAGAGTTTGAACTCCTTAAATGTACCTTACTCGACAAGTTTGTGGCGAGATGCATTATTCCAAAGTTACTCTTTCACGGAGGAACTTCACCACAACTCTCAAACACAAAAAATAGTAGAAGATGTTAGTTGAAAACATAATAGCGTCTCTTGGCATTGAGGAGAAGGCTCGTGTAAGTACACTATTGAGAAAGGAGAGAGCCAGTCTAGAGTTAATATGGTGTAGAAGAAACCCTATGGGAAGAAATTAAAGGAATAACAAGCCCACTTTCAATAAGCCTACAAAGATTACTACCTTCAAGAAGAAGATGATGAAGAAAGTTGAACTAAGATTATTTACATGTACAGAGAGGTTAGCCATTTTTCCAAGGAGTTCACAGAGCATGCAGATTGCAAAGAAAAAAAATTCAAAGAATGTCATGGTTGTGACCACTACCAATGCTGATGGGTACGGTAAAATATTTATTGCTCTTTCAGTATTTCAATGTCCATGCTAGTGGGTTACTACGGGTGCTAATGTTTATATATGTATTGTCATCTCTATGTTCACTTCTTATATCAGGTCGCTTGGGATTCAGTTGTCTTGATAGGTAATGAGTCACATGTTTCTGTTCGTGATGTTCGTAGGGTAGATCGGAAGTTCACTTTGCATAAGATCGTGGTCTTGAGGAACGTGCAACATGCCCCTTCTATGAACAAGAATCTCGTTAGTGGATCCCTTCTATGCAGAGATGGATTTAAGGCATGATTTTAAATAGTGTGCTATATCCTCGGTATAGCAGCGCTATAGAGTTTTGAGTAAGGTGCCGCTAAATGAATTCATGTACATTTTCTCGCTATTAGCATGTCATAGCATGCTATATTGTCAAAATAGCGGATTTTAATGGCTGGCGCTATTTATTATAGCGTCCAAGTAGTCATTTCCAAGCATGGACAATATATTGAAAAGGTCATGAGTGTGGAGGCTTGTTCCTTTTCTCCCTATTTTTTTGTGATTTTTTGCAATAAGTTTGTGAACTGTATTTTGTTGTGATATTAGTGATGATACTAGTATTTGTCACTCTCGTTAATGTCACATTCATTTCGGTTTATTGTATCTCCTATCTAGTATGAGTTTAATTCCTAATTTCACTATTGCCAAAGATTCTAAGTGACGTAGTTGTGTGCAATCAAAGCAAACTCAGAAGCCTCATAAGGCAGCTGAGGAGAGAAACTTGGAACCTCTAAAACTCATACATTTTGATCAATGCGAGATGAATGATGTGTTCAAAAAGTGAGAAAGAGGTTTTACATGACATTGATATTGCTATCTCTATTTGTTGCAAACTAAAGATGAACCTTTAGACTACTTCAAAATTTATAAGGCCAAAGTTAAAAATTAACAAGAGAGAAAGATCGAGCGTCCTAGGACGGATGAGGATGGATGAGTACTTTCTTAAAATATTTGACAAATTCTATGAACAACATGAAATTATCCATAAGAAAACGCCTTCCTACTCGCGACAATCAAATGGGGATGCCATGAGGAACTGAGCCAATTCCAAAGAAATGCAAACTCGGATCAAAAGATAGTGGATAGATTCTTTGTAAGTTATGTTAAGTGGAGCGTACGCTACAGATTTTTACTATAAATCTTAGGTACATGATATTCATTTCGATACTATTATGAAATCTTGTGATGCATTATTTTTGGAGAATATGTTTCTTATGGAAGATATACTAGAATTTCCTCTAAGATAATTCCTAAATCTAGTATATATATATTTAATAAGTATTTTGAACAACTACATCGACACGTTACTAAGAAGAATAACAGTGAAGCTCCTACAATAAGCAAGAGACAAGGGGTTGCAAAATTATTTGGAGATGATTTCATTGTGTACCTATCTTGAAAAACTACATGAGGATGTTACTGAGAAGGATGACAATGAAGGAACAAGAGAGCTTCATTCCTTTATTTCTTCAATATAAATAGTGATCACCAAGCTTGCATGGTTAAGGATTTATCAAATGTCCCATTTCGCTGGCTCGTTTCTTGCTTAATTACAAGCAATTTATTCAGGGTCAAGTTCTAGTGGAATATCAATAGCTTGCTGCAAATCCAGACAAGCGGACTGATATTTGGAACACATGCTTTTTTGCCCAAATGAAATACTACAAACTGGTGATGGGTACCTCTCAGTTCCGTGCCATTTCAATTGGCTTTGGAAATCTTATGTCAGCTCTGGTGCTTTACTACAAGGTATTTGTTGGCACCTCGTTCGTGGAAGAGTAACCATTCAGAATTTAATCTAGTATAAACTTATTGGATCAACCAAGAGAAAAATAGTGACTTACACCATGATCAAAGCTTTGTTTGATGCACAATTCAGGTTGTCTGCACCTACACGTAGAAGACTACAAAGTCATTTGCTTTGTGGCATAGTTATTCACTGTGTTGTAGTATAGTCGATAAGTTTATTAATTATCCGAAATTTATGTTATGTTTATGCTCAAGGGACAAAGTTTTACTGATGTATTTTCTCAGTACTTTCAACTACCATAATTTTTTAATTGTAACAAAGACTTGGCTTTGTTTTGCTGCATGATACTTAATGTTTCTATTTTATACTAATACAAAGAGGAGAAAACGCAGGTTCCACGATCATAATATTCTTTCCTTGACATGAACTACTGTAATCATAGCTTTTTATTCCACGGTCCTTATTTGGTTCGGCGGCCACATACTGTTTATTTGGTAACCATATTTTTTCACAACACTGTGCGGGAATCATCTAGTTTAATTATTTATGCCAACCAATCAGACTACATCACCATTGTGTAGCCTCTTTTTTTCCCTATGATGTAGACTCCTGCTCAATCGAGTTGGCGCATTAGGTTATTTTAGGGTGAGTTAACACCTAGGTTAACTGCATGCTGATTGTAACTTTAAATAGTTAGTTTCTGAATAAAGGTAAAATATTTTTCATTTTCATTCATAAAGAAGGAAGTTTTAGAGGCTACAAAAGCCTAATACAAATACTAGGGCATGCAAGACAAGAGCCTACTCTCCCGGTATTGCATTGCTCAAAGTTATTTGCTCCAACTAATGTCCACGCTCTTGCATCCCCTTTAATTTTTGCGTTGAGTATGTTCGAGGTTGATAAGTGGTGTTGAAAAACCCTTGAGTTAATGTAATGTCCCAGGTTTAGAGATGATCGAGGGGTAGATTTTAGAAAGGGATGTGCATTGCATGGTAAATTCTGGGGAAATTTCGCGCTTTTTAACAAAAACTGCATCGAAGGGGAACAAGTTTCTCTCTCGACACCTTACAGGGTTAGGGTTTCGAGAGTGCGACAAACTTGCATCTCACTTAACTAGTTTAGGGTTTTGAGAAGAGGGGAGAGTTTGCATCAAACTTAAGTTGCATGATTGAATTTTAAATTAAGTGGCATGGTTGAATTCAAACCAAAGTTGAATTTGAAATTCAAATTCAAACATTAAATAATTACCCTAAATATTTGAATGGTGAGGAAATTCATTAAGTAAATAATACATAACACACATTATGAATAAATTTAAACAATAAGACAAGCTCATTAGAGAAAACCTTGAGCTTTATTGATTAACACACAAGATACATTGTCTTTACAATATTCATAATGGAAATAAATGAATTTTACAACATATTACAAGAATTGGAGAAATTGAAAAATAAAAGAAAATAAAAAGAAAAGTGCAAGGATGGATCCTATCCTAAATACTACAAGATCATCTTCACTTGATCTTGGATTTGATGACCTCCATATTCATTTGATCATCATCTTGATTCCCTGCACATAATCACAACCAAAAGAAGTTATGCCAAGTGGCATAGCCACTTGGCAGGTTAGAAATATAATGGCAACAGAGAGGATATGCTCACAGCTCTGCCGAGCTGATCCTCTCCAAGTCAAGTTCAAAGGATCGGGTGCACACACACACACACAGGCAGCTCACACTGCATGTGTGCATGCTCAACACCAAGCCACTGAGTGTGCATGCAGCACAACACACACACACATCAGCAGTGAGTCACAAAGTGTGCCAAACCAAGCTGTCGACCAGGGAGAGCAAGGGAGCACCAAATATAAGCTTTTCAGAAGCAAACCCTAAGCCATATCCATCGACGAGGCTTCACCGGGTAAGTCACCAAGAACACAAGAACACAAGAACACAAGAACAGCCCACTGTCGTTCAATCCGCCTAACTCACCACAAAGACCGAATCAAGCACCACAAGATTGCCGGGAGGAGCAGGGCAAGCACAAGCTCAACACTGAAGAAATCCTCTACACCAACAAACAATCTAGGAGCTGGAGTGAGGTATAAACCAAATCAACCTGAGCAAAACCAAGTTTTGCTCATAAATAAGCATACAATGCATCACAGGAGCACAGAAGGGTCAAATATGGGTAAGACCACTAGGTAATCATCCTATGGGAACATCAGTTATGCAAATCAGTGCATAACTAAAGGAATCCAGCCAAGAATGAATTCATAGTTAGCCTAACCCACACAC
>NC_061508.1:67008110-67068677 GCF_022539505.1 Lolium rigidum
CTGCTCATATTCATTCATACCACTTGTATTTCACTATCTCTTCGCCGAACTAGTGCACCTATACATCTGACAAGTGTATTAGGTGTGTTGGGGACACAAGAGACTTCTTGTATCGTGATTGCAGGGTTGCTTGAGAGGGATATATTTGACCTCTTCCTCCCTGAGTTCGATAAACCTTGGGTGATCCACTTAAGGGAAACTTGCTGCTGTTCTACAAACCTCTGCTCTTGGAGGCCCAACACCGTCTACAAGAATAGAAGCACCCGTAGACATCAAGCACTTTTCTGGCGCCGTTGCCGGGGAGGTAAGGTAAAAGGTATTCACATCCTCCGACTACTAAGCTATCTCCTAGTCTTGTTGCCGGTGTGTGAGTGCTCGAAGCTATTTCCTTTAGATCCCGCAATTGCATCTTTTTGTTTCTTGTTTACACTAGTTAGGCATAATGGACAACAATGAGCTTTTTATTCTATTTCCTGAGTTAAGACATGGATTGTTTGATGCGAAAATTAAAAAACCTATGGAACCTTATTTGCATGCTAGTAGTAATATTAGTATGAACGCTTTGAACACCATTGTTGATAATGATATAGAAAGTTCTAAGCTTGGGGAAGCTGGTTTTGATGAGCATGATATTTTTAGTCCCCCAAGCATTGAGGAGAAAATTTTCTTTGATGATACTTTGCCTCCTATTTATGATGATTATAATGATAGTGGTCTTTTGGTGCCACCTACTATGGAGAGTAAATTTTGTTATGATTATACTATGCCTCCTACACTTGATGAGAATAATAATGATAGCTACTTTGATGAATTTGCTCCCACTATTACTAATAAAATTTATTATGCTTATGTGGAGAGTAATAATTTTATGCATGAGACTCATGATAAGAATGTTTCATTTGATAGTTATATTGCTGAGTTTTCTCATGATGCTACTGGATATTATTATGAGAGAGGAAAATATGGTTGTAGAAATTTCCATGTTACTAAAACACCTCTATATATGCTGAAATTTTTGAAGTTACACTTGTTTTATCTTCCTATGCTTGTTGCATTATGCCTACATGACTTGTTTATTTACAAGATTCCTTTTCATAGGAAGTGGGTTAGGCTTAAATTTGTTTTGAATTTGCTTCTTGATGCTCTCTTTTGCTTCAACTCTTATTTCTTGGGAGTGCATCATTAAAACTACTAAGCCCATCTTAATGGCTATAAAGAAAGCACTTCTTGGGAGATAACCCATGTTTTTATTTTACTACAGCAATTTTGTTTTATATTTGAGTCTTGGAAGTTGTTACTACTGTAGCAACCTCTCCTTATCTTTATTTTATTGCATTGTTGTGCCAAGTAAAGTCTTTGATAGTAAGGTTCATACTAGATTTGGATTACTGCGCAGAAACAGATTTCTTGCTGTCACGAATTTGGGCAGGGTTCTCTGTAGGTAACTCAAAAAAATCTGCCAGTTTACGGGAGTGATCCTCAGATATGTACGCAACTTTCATTCAATGTGAGCATTTTCATCTGAGCAAGTCTGGTGCCTCTTTAAAATTCGTCTTTACGGACTGTTCTGTTTTGACAGATTCTGCCTTTTTATTTCGCATTGCCTCTTTTGCTGTGTTGGATGGATTTCTTTGTTCCATTAACTTCCAGTAGCTTTGAGCAATGTCCAAAAGTGTTAAGAATGATTGTGTCACCTCTGAATATGTGAATTTTTGATTATGCACTAACCCTCTAATGAGTTTGTTTTGAGTTTGGTGTGGAGGAAGTTTTCAAGGGTCAAGAGAGGAGGATGATATAATATGATCAAGAAGAGTGAAAAGTCTAAGCTTGGGGATGCCCCCGTGGTTCATCCCTGCATATTTCAAGAAGACTCAAGCATCTAAGCTTGGGGATGCCCAAGGCATCCCCTTCTTCATCGACAAATTATCAGGTTTCTTCTCTTGAAACTATATTTTTATTCGGTCACATCTTATGTACTTTACTTGGAGCGTCTGTGTGCTTTTATTTTCGTTTTGTTATTTTCATTCTCTGAATAAATTCATGCTTGTGTGGAAGAGAGACACGCTCCGCTGGTTCATATGAACACATGTGTTCTTAGCTTTTAAAGTTCATGGCGAAGGTTGAAACCGCTTCGTTAATTGTTATATGGTTGGAAACAGAAAATGCTGCATGTGGTAAATGGTATAATGTCTTGAATAATTTGATACTTGGCAATTGTTGTGCTCATATAGATCATGTTTAAGCTCTTGCATCATGTACTTTGCACCTATTAATGAAGAACTACATAGAGCTTGTTAAAATTTGGTTTGCATGATTAGTTTCTCTAGAGTCTAGATATTTTCTGGTTAAGGTGTTTGAACAACAAGGAGACGATGTAAAGTCTTATAATGCTTACAATATGTTCATATGTGAGTCTTGCTGCACCGTTTTACACTTGAGTTTGCTTCAAACAACCTTACTAGCCTAGCCTTGTATTGAGAGGAATTCTTCTCGTGCATCCAAAATCCTTGAGCCAAACACTATGCCATTTGTGTCCACCATACCTACCTACCACATGGTATTTCTCTGCCATTCCAAAGTAAATTACTTCATGTGCTACCTTTAAACAATTCAAAACTTTATTACTCCTTATTTGTGTCAATGTTTTATAGCTCATGAGGAAGTATGTCGTGTTTTATCTTTCAATCTTGTTGGACAGCTTTCACCAATGGACTAGTGGCTTCATCCGCTTATCCAATAATTTTGCAAAAAGAGCTGGCGCGGGGTTCCCAGCCCCCCAATTAATCAACCTTCATTAATAATTCTCTTCACATGTTTTGCTCGATTCATCAGTAAGCAACTTAATTTTGCAAATAGACACTCCTTCATGGTATGTGAATGTTGGAAGGCACCCGAGGATTCGGTTAGCCATGGCTTGTGTAAGCAAAAGAATGGGAGGAGTGTCAACCATAAATAAAACTAAAATACATGTGTAAACAAAAGAGAAGAGGGATGATCTACCTTGCTGGTAGAGATAACGTCCTTCATGGAAAGTCTGTTTGGCAAGGGGGTTAGAGTGCCCACTACCATTCGTTGACAACAACAAACACCTCTCAAAACTTTACTTTTATGCTCTCTATATGATTTCAAAACTTAAAAAGCTCTAGCACATGATTTAATCCCTGCTTCCCTCTGCGAAGGGCCTTTCTTTTACTTTTATGTTGAGTCAGTTCACCTACTTCTTTCTATCCTAGAAGCAAACACTTGTGTCAACTGTGTGCATTGATTCTTACATGTTTACTTATTGCACTTGTTATATTGCTTTATGTTGACAACTATCCATGAGATATACATGTTACAAGTTGAAAGCAATTGCTGAAACTTAATCATCCTTTGTGTTGCTTCAATGCCTTTACTTTGTATTTATTGCTTTATGAGTAACTCTTATGCAAGTCTTATTGATGCTTGTCTTGAAAGTACTATTCATGAAAAGTCTTTGTTATATGGTTCAGTTGTTTACTCATTATCTTTACCATTGCTTTGAATCGCTGCATTCATTTCATATGCTTTACAATAGTATTGATGAAGATTATGATAGCATGTCACTTCAGAAATTATCCTTGTTCTCGTTTACCTACTCGAGGGCGAGTAGGAACTAAGCTTGGGGATGCTTGATACGTCTCAAACGTATCTATAATTTCTTATGTTCCATGCTTGTTTTATGACAATACCTACATGTTTTATACACATTATATGTCATATTTATGCGTTTTCCGGAACTAACCTATTGACGAGATGCCGAAGGGCCAGTTGCTGTTTTCTGCTGGTTTTGGTTTCAGAAATCCTAGTAAGGAAATATTCTCGGAATCGGACGAAATCAACGCCCAACATCTTAGAATTCCATGAAGCTTCCAGAACACCCAAGAGCCACCAGAGGAGGGCCACAGGGCCACCAGACGCTAGGGTGGCGCGGCCCAAGGGGGGGCGCGCCCCCTATTGTGTGGCGCCCCCTTCAGCCTTCCGACTCCGCCTCTTCGCCTATTTAAAGGTCCCTGACCTAAATCTTCGAGACGAAAAAGCCACGGTACGAGAAACCTTCCAGAGCCGCCACCATCGCGAAGCCAAGATCTGGGGCATAGGAGTCTCTGTTCCGGTACGCTGCCGGGACGAGGCATCTCCATCGACACCACCGCCATCTTCATCACCGCTGCTGTCTCCCATGAGGAGGGAGTAGTTCTCCATCGAGGCTAAGGGCTGTACCGGTAGCTATGTGGTTAAATCTCTCTCCTATGTACTTCAATACAATGATCTCATGAGCTGCCTTACATGATTGAGATTCATATGAGCTTTGTATCAGTATTCATCTATGTGCTACTCTACTGATGTTATTAAAGTAGTCTATTCCTCCTCCATGATGTAATGGTGACAGTGTGTGCATCATGTAGTACTTGGCGTAGTTTATGATTGTGATCTCTTGTAGATTATGAAGTTAACTATTACTATGATAGTATTGATGTGATCTATTCCTCCTTTCATAGCTTGATGGTGACAGTGTGCATGCTATGTTAGTACTCGGTGTAATTTCGTTGGTCTATCATGCACTCTAAGGTTATTTAAATATGAACATCGAATGTTGTGGAGCTTGTTAACTCCGGCATTGAGGTGCTCTTGTAGCCCTACACAATTAATGGTGTTCATCATCCAACAAGAGAGTGTAGAGTGGTTTTATTATGTGATCAATGTTGAGAGTGTCCACTAGTGAAAGTATGATCCCTAGGCCTTGTTTCCAAATACTGCAATCATCGTTTATTTACTGTTCTACTGCATCCTTACTTCCTGCAATATTACTACCATCAACTGCACGCCAGCAAGCTATTTTCTGGTGCCGTTACTGCTGCTCATATTCATTCATACCACTTGTATTTCACTATCTCTTCGCCGAACTAGTGCACCTATACATCTGACAAGTGTATTAGGTGTGTTGGGGACACAAGAGACTTCTTGTATCGTGATTGCAGGGTTGCTTGAGAGGGATATCTTTGACCTCTTCCTCCCTGAGTTCGATAAATCTTGGGTGATCCACTTAAGGGAAACTTGCTGCTGTTCTACAAACCTCCGCTCTTGGAGGCCCAACACTGTCTACAAGAATAGAAGCACCCGTAGACATCAGTGGCCGACATGGTTTGATATTGATCATTTCTTGCTCTGGTCCTTGTCTCCAAAGCCTGGCATGAGGTATTGGGGGTAAGAGGAGGTCAATTGTGGCCAGAGTGAAGTTGGTTTAGTCTAAAACCTAGTGGGTAAAAGCATGTATGATCAAAGTGAGTTAATGCCTGCCAAGTGTTTGTGTTAATGGCCGCATGAAGAAAATATTTGATTTTTTCAAATCTTTTTGGTGGAGTAGATTTGAATAATGTTTGGAGTAGAATGGTGGTGGTGGTTTGAAAAATGTTGCTGGTTTGCAAAGTTTCAAAAATGGAGATGATCTACACTTTGTTTCAATGTTGCCACTTGTCATCTTTATAATGAGCAATGTAGGCAGAGTCAACTCTGATGGTCAACACCAAAAATGTTCATCTTGGTAAGGTCTTGGATGAGGTGGAAAGAAGTGAGAGGTTTTAGTTTAAGAATCTTCTACTCCAGGTGCTCAAAGTGGGCAAGATGTTGAAAGTGTCACATATGACCATTATCATATGTGACTTGGTTTTTGATTTTCTCTTTATTTGATTTGGTTTTTTCTTGATTCAAAAGTGATTCTTATTTGTTTAGGAACATTTCCAAACCATCGAAACCATTCCAAAAGGCCTAGTTCAAAGATTTGCAAAAATGACCATAAACACATAAGAGGTGATATTCCAATTTTTCTTATTCTTCTATTTTGTTCCTCTTGCTTTAATTGGGCATGGTCTAGGGTCCATTTAGGGTTAGATTAGGTTTAGAGATGGTTTCAAACCATTTGGGCAAAGTAGAGGTGCATAGGTTAAGATTTGGTACTATGTCTATGTGCCACATATGCCTCTATGCATATGTTTATTTTATTTTTGTTTCTCACCTGATTTAGTTGGTAAGTACTAGGTTAGGTTTGTTGATGTTTTCAAAACATCTAATCAAAGTAGAAAAGCCTAGGTAAAAGTTTTACCAAAATAGCCATAGGCACTTAGGCCCTTTTCTTATTTAATTTCTTTTTATTTTATTTTATCTTGGATGGTGAAAAGAGGGGTAGGTTTAGGGTTTTGGAACCTTTGATAAACATAACAACACTCATCATGGCAATAGCACAAGAATTAAGCATGAGTACTATGCATAGCACAATTTGTAATAAAAGTTTTTGTTGGTTCTCATTTTTGGAAAAAGGGAAATTCATTTTCTCTTTGTTTTAAAATTTGGGATGTTACACCGTGCATGACGACGCCGGCCGAGGTGCCGTGGGTGGCGGCTGCACGGTCGGGCTACAAGGCCAGGCCGTTGATGCTACTACATCAGGCCGCCACTGCTTTGAGCGGCAGTCGTAGCTGCTGCAAGGGGAGGCGGCGCCACGGTGGTGCTACAAGGCCATGCCGAGGGTGCTGCTACAGCAAGCCGACACTGCATCATGGTGGTCGTAGCTGCTGCAAGGGGAGGCGGTGGCGGCAGAGCTGTATATGATGAGCGGATATGCTGCGAGCGGTGTTCGCTGGAGCTGCAATCCCTCGCTAGCCGGAGCTGCAAAAAGGCCGGAGCTAGAGCTGCAAATCTTCCACCGTTGGTGCTACAAAAGGCCTGCCACCGGTGCTTCAAAGGCCCGCCACTGGAGCTACAAAGGCCGCTAGCGGATGATGCAAGCGAGCTCCACCGATGCCGCTGGTGGGAGCGACAATGCTACCGACACGGGTGATGGTGCGGCCATTCTGGGTAGCGGTGCTTCCATAGGCGGAGGACGGCACTTCCATCGGTGGGAGGCGGATCTGCAAGGAGGACATGCAATTTCTGCAAGGTGAGTCGGCGGTGCTTGCAACCGGAGTTGCCACGTCACCGGCGAGGACCTTTTCTCCGTGTGCAAGGAGGATGGTGCGGCTCGGCGCTGTCTCCGCATGGTGTTGTTGTTTAGTTTTTCATTTTTTCCTTTGCGGGGAAGAGAAGAGCTGCACGTGAGTGGTGGTCTAGAGGGACACGTGTCACTCAGGGGACTCGGAGGTTGGAAGGAAATTATTCTCCGAAGGATCCTCAACACTCTCCATCGGATAGCGCAGTCATTGTCAATGCAAAAAATTGCCTACAATTAGATTTTTGAAATGTTGGCTAATTAGCCAATAAATTCATGAATACTTCCATAATAATATTAAATATGATAACAACGACTATTATCATGTGAAACTCTAACATAATAGATACACTAATCAACATGAACACCAAAAGTACATCCACCACAACATCCATGACTAAAGTAGGATCAGATCAGACGGACAGAATTAATCACAACGTTAGCATTCCGTAGTACTACCCAACCACCACAACACAACTCAATAGATATAGTTGTGTGCACCAACAAGTACAAAGCCCGGGCTTTCAAGTTTTCGAAAAAATTGCTAACACAATGAAGCTGGAAAGCAGCAACTATCTTCAACTTCTGAGGACAGGAAAAGAAGTTTTAAACAAAGATTATTATACAACCTACAAGCATGGAGCACATGGTGGACAAAAGCAATCTATTCATGGGGGAAAGCATAGCAGCGTCGTCGGAGTCCTTTGATCCTTGAGAGCCCCTGTTATATCTCTTGAGTGCGTCTTTTCTCTTTTGGAGTTCTACCCGTCGCCTCATCCTTGCTTCCTTGATTGTCATCTGGTGTAAATGACTTCGGATTGTTACCCTGTTAGTCATAAGATTTGGCACCAAATAGAACCATCCAGACTCCAAGCGACACTCTTTGTACCTCTTGATTCTCTGGTAGATTATCTCTAGTGATTCTTTTATGCTGTCGAGACGTTCCTTGTAATAATTCCAACGGAGCATGCCCAATTTCTTAAGCTCGTGGAAGTAGTTCGTTGTCATCGCCATATCCTCTATCAGACCAACTTCACGGCCCAACAATGTGGTTCGGATTATAGCCGCTTCATCACGGCCTTGGTCGCATATTCTAGTCCCACACTCGTCGCGAAGACAGAGACGAAACTTTCTCCTAGGAATCTTAAATCTGATCTTGGTGCGTCGTTCTCGTCTAGGATGGTAACAGATCGGTGCAGTTTAAAACAAAGGATCAGGCAGGGTTGTCATAGACAGATAAAACACTTGCGGACTGATTGAAGTCAAGGCAGTTGATGGATTGTGCATACCTGACACCGGCGCCAGGGATATTCTCCATGCCGGCGATACAAGTTACACGATGGATCAGCTAGCTAGCACAGATCGATCTATATCTGGTTTTGCAGGCAGCGGAGGTGTCTGATGAGAATGTATATATATACATTGACGACACGGGTTTGCAGTCCAATTGGAACTCCTAAACCCCCCGTAATTGTATCTTTCTTTTCGTCTTCTATTCTTATTCGATTTCCTTGTTATATACACCATCCAATAAGAGTCCTAGTATGATTCAGTTTCCTGCCCCGGCATGAAGACCCGGACAGGAAATAGAAATTTTATCTCCTACTAGTAGTACCTTGCCGGGTGGACTCATGGTAGGTCAAAATAACTAAACAAGGCCGGACGAGTCACGGGGAGATCAAGAATCGTGAAAGAAAAAAGTAAGATGGACCTCGCCGCCGAGGAGGCAGCCGTCTCCACCAAAATTTACTTGCTGGACCTTGTGAGGTTCGAGCCACAACCCGGCGGATCGTTTGACCGCGGTCTGGTCATCCCGTTCAAGGTTCTGCACAACCCGAACAACCAATCTGTCCCCGCCAGCAACTTCAGCATTCTCTGCGCAGATGCCGCCGTCACGACCGTGAACCCCGGCGACGTCACTCTCCTCGACAGGAGTTACATCGGCCGTGGCCATGCCGTCGCGTCCGCCTCAGACCTGGGCGGCCAGATCGGCATCGTCACTGGTGTAACCACTGCGCTCGACTTGATGCAGCTCGGCGATCCCACGGCAGTCATCCAAGGCTTGTCGCCGTCCGACCTGCGGCGTGTCAGGGGGCTCTGCCTTGGCGACTACGTCGTCTCCGGGCGGTGGCTCGGCCGGGTCGTGGAGGTATCCCTCGACGTCGACGTGTTGTTCGATGACGGTGCCGTCTGTAAGGTCACTGATGCGGAGTCCAAGAAGTTGCAGTCGGCGGAGACACACGCCAGTTACCGGCCTCAGACGAACACCAAGCTGTACCCGGGAAAGCGCGTCATGGGCGACCCTTACGCCGTCTTCAAGGCCTCCCGGTGGCTCAACGGGCACTGGAAAGCCAGCCGTGAGGTAGGCACCGTATGCAAGGTGGAGATGGCTGGGGTTCTTGTCTACTGGATCACGTCGGCGCAGCACGAGTCCGCTCCTCCGCCGGCCTATCAGAGTCCCGACAATCTGACTTTCTTCTGTTGCCCGGCGTCGGATTGCGCCTGGGCGGTTGCCGACCGCTGCTTCCTCCGGGGATCACCCGAGCCCCGCAACGGTGGCATTCATCACCATGACGCAGCAAGTTCACCCGACGATATCATTGATGTTCTTCGACAGCCTCCGGACGGCTCTTCCGAGGAGGAATCAGACGAGTTGCCGTCGATGATGACCGATGACGACGGCCATGCGCATACAATGCTAAATACTAGCAAGAAGCGGCAGACGGAGAGGACATCGTACCCGAAGCAGCTGAGGAAATATTTGTTCATTGGGCAGAGGCGAACGCGGCGAGAAGATAGGAGGCAGCTGACGGAGTTGAAGCTGCCCATGATCGTTTCCAATACGCGCACAACCGTGGACGTGCTGTGGCAGGACGGCACGCTGCAGCGCGGTGTGCCATCGAGCTCCGTCGTGCCCTTGGTGACCCTGAACGAGCACGACTTCTTCCCCGGGCAGTACGTTGTCGACAACGCCCCTGCTGCTGCTGGGGATGGACGCCTGGGTATCGTCAGAAGCCTCAACTGCAAGGACAAGACGGTGCGTGTGTCGTGGTTCAAGGCTGCGGGGTGCCTCCAAGAGGTCGAGTGCGACGATACCGTGAGTGCATACGATCTTGGCATCGACCGTGACCGCTGTGTTTTCTACGGAGATGTCGTCACTCGCCCTCTGCCGCTAGGATCAACCAACGACGGATGTACAGCTTCAGTGCAACAACCACTGGCTCGGGGTCACAGAAATAGGGCCGCTACGTCCGATCTTTCATGGGTCGGGCGTGTTGTAGACCTGCCTGACGGCCACGTCCAAGTAGAATGGGGAGACGGCAGTATGTCAACGGTATGTAGAATTGCCCTTCATCTTTTGTCAGTCGGAATAACCGCAGCATAGCCGGCGCTTCTCGATCGCGAGACATAACTGCTTTGGTGTTTCTCAGGTGTTACCCCATGAGATCACTGTCGCCAACGATGACCCCTACACGGAGCTGCAAGCGGAAATGGGTGACTGGGTCGAGGACGACGACGCTGCTCAAGACTTGGATGCTGCTAATGCGGTACTACTTAGCAAACTTTATTTATACTGTGTGCTCTCCTATTAGCCAGCTTAGATTTACACTTAATATGTGTTTTAACTAAGGATTCATGTTGCTTATATCCGACTCCAGGACAACGATCCTCCTAATCCAGTAGATGGCAAGATCGAGGGCGGCGCTGATGATTTTCCAAATGAATTTGGCCGTGCTTCGATATGGACTTGGGGCTTGTTGGGTGATGTCCTCCGGGCAGTGACCCAATTGGCTGCCAAAACGTTGGGTGAAATTAGCAAGAGATGTCTGATGAGGTGGTCAATGTCATCAATATCAGAGTTACCTGTGGCCGGTGAAAATGCTCAGGTGCCTGTACCTGTATCTGGAAGCGGTGACAGTCCCAGCAATAGGGTTGCCGAGGTGACAACCTCCGATGCAACTGCCGGTACTCACCACTCTCATCCGGAGGAAGAGGAAAAGCCCACGGTTGCCACCTGTGGTGTTGACGATCCATTCCACTTCCCACGATTTGATACCGTGAAGAGCCCGTCGGATCACCATTACCTCGAAACCACGGACTTGCAGGTATATTCGCTGCAAAACTGTATATTCTAAAAGTATCTAATAAGCTTGTTCTGTAGCAAATATAGTAAACCTGTCAAAAAAGAATCACCTAATTCTGAAAAGCAAGAAAAGCATAACTATGAGTCTATGACTCGTTACAATCGGCAGCAAGTGATCATGTATATATCCATCTACATATGCATGATGTTGAGCTGCATAGCTGAATTAGTGAAAAAGTTTAGTACATAGTCATACAATTGACTAACCATTGTTCTTATCGAAATGAACGGCAGGTTGGTGGTGCTGGAAAAACTTGGGTTAAGACGGTGCAAAAGGAATGGAAAATACTATTGAACGACTTGCCAGGTAAGTTGCCGTCCAAAATTACTCCATCGACCCTAAATATATAAGACTGTTGAGAGTTCAATTAATTTGTAAGGTTGTACTGGTATTTACGGTTTCATGTAAGTACACACGGAATGTGACCACTAAACTTTTCGATTGCATATATACCTGCAGACACTATCTATGTGCGGGCGTTCGAGGACCGGATGGACTTGCTCAGGGTGGTGATTGTGGGTGCAAGTGGGACGCCGTACCACGACGGGCTCTTCTTCTTCGACTTGAAGCTACCCCCGTTGTACCCAACCGTACCACCGCAGGTATACTACCACTCGTTTGGCCTTCGTCTCAACCCCAACCTATACGAGTCTGGCACAGTGTGCCTCAGCCTGCTCAACACGTTCGGCGGTGAGGGTGCCGAGGTCTGGTCTCCGGCAATGTCGACACTCCTTCAGGTCGTCGTGTCCATCCAGGGTCTGGTCCTCAACAACCAGCCATACTATAACGAGGCGGGCTATGAAGAGCTGGTCGGCACGCTGGAGGGCCGCCGCAATGCGCTGCCTTACAGCGAGAAGGCCTACCTGCTCACGCTCCGGACTATGCTCTATCTGTTGCGCCGACCTCCACTGGGATTCGAGGAGTTCGTCAAGGACCACTTTCGCCGCCGGGGAAGATTCATACTTAGGGCATGTGAGGCGTACATGCGTGGATGCATTGTTGGCACGCTGACTACGGATGCGTGTCCTACTGAGGAGAGCAAGCGCCCGTGCTCAGCTGGGTTAATGCTGGCTTTGGCCAACGTGGTGCCAAGCCTCATGGAGGCTGTGAGGGACTTCGTCCCGGAGGACTGACCAGAACGGTAAAGTGGGGTCCCCACAAAATCATTATAGTTAACTGTGGCACTTTCAGTGCAAATGTCAAGACAAAAATTTGTACTCCCTATTAGAAATGCAAAATAATTTTTGGTGGGTCCCATTTGCATCTCTAACTAACACACTGTTGGCACACTTGTTTAGAAACTAGTTACCATTATCGTTTGTATACTCTCTATTCAATTCTTATGTATATAGTAACTCTTTAAGGATTGTGGGTTGTGGAATTTCAGGTTGTAGTCTATTTGTCAATTTATTGGTTATTTTTGTTTATACAATTTCATCAAAGTTTAACGAAAGAAATTACCAAAGTTGGAGAACAATTTCAAACTTCAGGAAAAGCTGATCATAATTCGATTTTTTTTTTTCAAAATTTCTTGCTGTGTACTACACTACTACTACTGCTCTTACATGTGTGCTGCCAGTTGGAGAGTTTCTCGGGGGCAATATTGGGCCACCGCGTCACCCCATATCCTCTGAGCAAAAGCACTGGGTAGTACTTAGGAACTGGCCCATCTGTCATGAAAAAGGGAGCCCAGAGCTTATTATCATAAAATTTGGAGTGTAAGTATGAGTGAAAATAAATTGCTCACGAATAGGTATCATAAAATCTTGGCCATACACATGGACCAAAGTTTGGAGAGAGGAGGACACTGAAGCAAAAGCCTACAAAGAGTTTCTGTAATACACTCCTCTCCAACTTACATAGAAATCCATATTGGCGGTGCCTAACATTTTTACAAGTGGAGAAACCACCCTAGCAATGTTGGATCAGTGGACCAAATCAATCAATCAGTAGGTGAAAGTACAACCAAAGAATCAGATTAATTGGCTAATGAATTAATCCACACAACGCAGTACATCACAAGCATATTTCTCCATGTCCATATGAAGGACAATCCAATATACAACTAGACAAGCAAAAGATAATAATTCACCCAAAAGCTGATTCCTAATTGCACCACTTTTCATTCGCATTCTCTTCAGGTCATGCTAAAGCTAGGATAGTAGATTCCTCATCAGTTATCCAAAAGGGGAGAAGAAAGTTCAGTAATTATGTGTTGCTGTGGTTTACGCACCTTTAAAAAGAAGCATGCCCCTTTTGTAGTTGGGAAATAAAGAGGAAATAAAGCATTTTTCACATTTGGCCTGCTTTTTAAAAGGAAGAAGTGTCACACCGACTGTTCTGAATTTCATGTAGCTCGACATGGGCAGCTTAACGGCCAGCTAGGCAGGCCTGAAATCCATGGCCCCTGGCTACTCTGCTCTCACGCTTCGTCATACAAAAGGAAAATTTCTTACAGTCAACAATGGAGTTTTGCCAACAGGCCAGCGATAGTTCAAGGGGATCTGCTCTTGGAAAATACATAATGATCATGTCTAGTAATTTATACAATGGAATTGATATGTAACTACATGGACTCTATATATGCAGACATGGGTACCGAGTTGTCCACGAGTTTCTGATGTTTAACTTGGATCGGATCTAGATACCCTCAGTGTTGATAATGCCGACTCACTATTTGTTTCTAAATAATGGATGGTGGTGGTAGATGGGTTGTCCAGGCCGCCATCTGAGTTCAAGTCCTCGTAGTAGGACTAGGACATGTAGACCCTCTGACATGTCTCTTTGTCGCAAACTTGGTCATGGGACGGAATTAATAACAGAATTCCATGTTACGATGTGATTCTTTTTTTTTTGCGAGGGAAAAGGAGTTTTATTAACTTTGGGTAGAATTACAATCAATGTCTAAAGCACCAGCCACTTCCTGGGGGAAATGACGGAGCCACACACGAGTCCATCCATGAGTTCTACCTAAATTCGCTAACAGATGACTAACATAGTTACTAGTACGATCAACCTTAGCGACTTGAACTTCCCTTTCCCGAATCATCTCCCTAATTACTTGAATTCTTGAAGCATACTTCGTCGGGTTCGGAGTGCCTTCCTTGATCAAAGTAATTGCTTCCGCGCGATCGACTCGATCATAAACCTGCCGGTGGTAACCGTCATGGCCTGGGCAATACCCAATTCCATTGCTGCTATCTCTGCCTCTCGTAGAGTCTATGCAATGTTGAAGCTGCCAACAAGCGGTGAGGATCACAGTTCCATCGTGGTCTCCGATTACTATACCTGCTCCAGCCGAATCGTTGGCATAGGAGCCATCAACATTGAGTTTCGGTACACCCTCGCCGGAGGCATCCACTTACTGCTTATTCTTCTTTTCTCCTCTACACATGTGTTTGTTAGGTCGGAACCCTGCACTGTGAGATCACCATCTTCCCCTTCTCTAAATCTGCCATGGGATGTTGCTTAATTAGCAAGAGTGAATCCAGGTAGCTCATTAAGAATCGTTTGGAGCCTTCAATCGATGGTAGAGCCTTGTCATGTGTAGTTTCATTATGTGCAAACCAGATTCTCCAGAGCACCATCAGTGTCATCACTTGCTGTTCTTCGATCCTTTGGTGCAACAACTGAAGCAGCCACTCCACCCCCGTATGGATCAGTAGGTTGTCGGCTGGCAGATTCCAAACCTCCCTCATCGCTAACCAGAGATTTCGAGCATGCTGACACCTGATGAATATATGGAAAGTGTCCTCTACTTCACGGCCGCGAGATCGGGCATGTTGCTGGTGTTTCCATGCCGCGGCGTCGTTTGTTTTGTTGTGTATCCAAGGCGTTCTTTGCAATTTTCCAGCCAAGGTGATTTACCTTCGGTGGTACTGGGCACTGTCATATTAGCTTCCAGTCTGGCCGGCGACCATCAGGCCTGGTGCTAGTCGCTTCTAATCCTTGTTGTAACATTTGGTTCTCTAGTGCCACTCTATATGCGCTTCGTACAGAGAAAGAGCCTCGCTTATCTGGCTCCCACGCTAGGAAATCTTCATCATTTCTTCTAGATGGCTTAATTTTCAGAATTAGTGACACATCTTCAGGGAGGAAATAGAGTTGCAGTCTAGGCACATTCCAGGTACCATCTGGATGGAGGAAGTCTGAAAACCATCGATATCTACATCTTCCTTTGACAGAACAGGTTTGTAGTTTGGGGTTCCAGGTATCCAGGGGTCTCACCATACACGGATGTTTGCACCATTGCCCACTCTCCATATAACACCTTGTTTCAACAATTGCAATCCATATTCAATTGCGTGCCAAGTAGATGATCCATTACCTGTAAACACGGTATCAACTAGAAAGCCATTAGGATAGTATTTTGCTTTCAAAAGGCTGAGAGCATAAGGAATTAGGGAACTCAATCAGCCGCCGAGGCTTGGCGGAGCTAGTAGTGCTTGGTTAAACAGCCTCATATCCCGAAATCCCATGCCACCTTTATCCTTTGGCCGCAGCATGGTATCCCAAGAGATCTAGTGTGTTTTCCTTTTTCCCTTGTCCGCACCCCACCAATAATCCCGGATCAGCTTGGTTAGTTCATCACACAGTCCATATGGTAGCTGATGCGCGTAGATGACACGTCCGTTGGGAACCCCAAGAGGAAGGTGTGATGTGCTATCCAGCATGCATCTATGCCTAAAAAGTCCACCTTCAGGTTATCATCCGAACCCCTTCCGGTATTAAGTTGCAAACAACAGACAATTGCATTAAGTATGGTGCGTAATGTAATCAATAACTACATCCTCGGACATAGCATCAATGTTTTATCCCTAGTGGCAACAGCACATCCACAACCTTAGAACTTTACATCATTGTCCCAGATTTAATGGAGGCATGAACCCACTATCGAGCATAAATACTCCCTCTTGGAGTTAAGAGTAAAAACTTGGCCAGAGCCTCTACTAATAACGGAGAGCATGCAAGATAATAAACAACACATAGGTAATAGATTGATAATCAACATAACATAGTATTCTCTATCCATCGGATCCCAACAAATACAACATATAGAATTACAGATAGATGATCTTGATCATGTTAGGCAGCTCACAAGATCCGACAATGAAGCACATGAGGAGAAGACGACCATCTAGCTACTGCTATGGACCCATAGTCCGGGGGTGAACTACTCACTCATCACTCCGGAGGCGACCATGGCGGTGAAGAGTCCTCCGGGAGATGATTCCCCTCTCGGCGAGGGTGCGGAGGCGATCTCCGAATCCCCGAGATGGGATTGGCGGCGGCGGCGTCTCTAGAAGGTTTTCCGTATCGTGGCTCTCGGTACTGGGGGTTTCGCGACGAAGACTATATGTAGGCGGAAGGGCAGCCTCGGAGGGGTCACGGGGGCCCCACACGCTAGGGCCGCGCGGGCCCTATGCTGGCCGCGCCGCCCTAGTGTGGCGGCGCCCCGTGGCCCCACTTCGTCTTCTCTTCGCTCTTCTGGAAGCTTCGTGGCAAAATAGGCCCCTGGGCGTTGATTTCGTCCAATTCTGAGAATATTTCCTTACTAGGATTTACGAAACCAAAAACGAGCAGAAAACGACAAGCTGGCTCTTCGGCATCTCGTTAATAGGTTAGTGCTGGAAAATGCATAAATATGACATAAAGTATGTATAAAACATGTAGATATCATCAATAATGTGGCATGGAACATAAGAAATTATCGATACGTCGGAGACGTATCGGCATCCCCAAGCTTAGTTCCTGTTCGTCCGAGCGGGTAAACGATAACAAAGATAATTTACGGAGTGACATGCCATCATAACCTTGATCATACTATTGTAAGCATATGTAATGAATGCAGCGATCAAAACAATGGTAATGACATGAGTAAACAAATGAATCATAAAGCAAAGACTTTTCATGAATAGTACTTCAAGACAAGCATCAATAAGTCTTGCATAAGAGTTAACTCATAAAGCAATAAATCAAAGTAAAGGTATTGAAGCAACACAAAGGAAGATTGAGTTTCAGCGGTTGCTTTCAACTTATAACATGTATATCTCATGGATATTGTCAATGTAAAGTAATATAACAAGTGCAATATGCAAGTATGTAGGAATCAACGCACAGTCCACACAAGTGTTTGCTTCTTGAGGTGGAGAGAGATAGGTGAACTGACTCAACATAAAAGTAAAAGAAAGGCCCTTCGCAAGCGGAAGAATTGATTGCTATATTTGTGCTAGAGCTTTGGTTTTGAAAACAAGAAACAATTTTGTCAACGATAGTAATAAAGCATATGTATCATGTAAATTATATCTTACAAGTTGCAAGCCTCATGCATAGTATACTAATAGTGCCCGCACCTTGCCCTAATTAGCTTGGATTACCGGGATTATCATCGCAATACACATGTTTTAACCAAGTGTCACAAAGGGGTACCTCTATGCCGCTTTGTACAAAGGTCTAAGGAGAAAGCTCGCATTTGGATTTCTCGCTTTTGATTATTCTCAACTTAGACATCCATACCGGGACAACATAGACAACGAGATAATGGACTCCTCTTTAATGCATAAGCATGTAGCAACAATTAATGTTCTCATTTGAGATTGAGGATATATGTCCAAAGCTGAAACTTCCACCATGGATCATGGCTTTAGTTAGCGGCCCAATGTTCTTCTCTAACATTATGCATGCTCTAACCATTAAATGAGTGGTAAATCTCCCTTACTTCAGACAAGACGGACATGCATAGCAACTCACATGATATTCAACAAAAGAGTAGTTGATGGCGTCCCCAGGAACATGGTTATCGCACAACAAGAAACTTAATAAGAGATAAAGTGCATAAGTGCATATTCAATACCACAATAGTTTTTAGGCTATTTGTCCCATGAGCTATATATTGCAAAGGTAAAGAATGGAAATTTTAAAGGTAGCACTCAAGCAATTTACTTTGGAATGGCGGAGAAATACCATGTAGTAGGTAGGTATGGTGGACACAAATGGCATAGTGGTTGGCTCAAGGATTTTGGATGCATGAGAAGTATTCCCTCTCGATACAAGGTTTAGGCTAGCAAGGTTATTTGAAACCGGTGCAGCAAAACTCACATAAAAGACATATTGTAAACATTATAAGACTCTACACCGTCTTCCTTGTTGTTCAAACTCAATACTAGAAATTATCTAGACTTTAGAGAGACCAATTATGCAAACCAAATTTTAGCAAGCTCTATGTATTTCTTCATTAATAGGTGCAAAGTATATGATGCAAGAGCTTAAACATGAGCACAAAAATTGCCAAGTATCAAATTATTCAAGACATTTTAGAATTACTACATGTAGCATTTCCCGATTCCAACCATATAACAATTTAACGAAGAAGATTCAACCTTCGCCATGAATACTATGAGTAAAGCCTAAGGACATATTTGTCCATATGCAACAGCGGAGCGTGTCTCTCTCCCATACAATGAATGCTAGGATCCATTTTATTCAAACAAAAACAAAACAAAAAACAAACTGACGCTCCAAGCAAAGCACATAAGATGTGATGGAATAAAAATATAGTTTCAGGGGAGGAACCTGATAATGTTGTCGATGAAGAAGGGGATACCTTGGGCATCCCCAAGCTTAGGCAGCTTGAGTCTTCTTAAAATATGCGGGGGTGAACCACGGGGCATCCCCAAGCTTAGAGCTTTCACTCTCCTTGATCATGTTGTATCATCTCCCTCTCTTGATCCTTGAAAACTTCCTCCACACCAAACTCAAAACAACTCATTAGAGGGTTAGTGCACCATCAAAATTTACATGTTCAGAGGTGACATAATCATTCTTAACACTTCTGGACATTGCACAAAGCTACTGAAAGTCAATGGAATAGAAAAATCCATCAAGCATAGCAAAAGAGGCAATGCGAAATAAAAGGCAGAATCTGTCAAAACAGAACAGTTCGTAAAGACGAATTTTATGGAGGCACCAGACTTGCTCAAATGAAAATGCTCAAATTGAATGAAAGTTGCGTACATATCTGAGAATAACTCACGTAAATTGGCATAATTTTCTGAGTTACCTACAGAGAATTAGGCCCAGATTCGTGACAGCAAAGAAATGCTGTTTACACGCGATAATCCAAATCTAGTATGAACCTTACTATCAACGACTTTACTTGGCACAACAATGCACAAAACTAAGATAAGGAGAGGTTGCTACAGTAGTAATAACTTCCAAGACTCAAATATAAAATAAAAGTATTGTAGTAAAAACATGTGTTGTCTCCCATAAGCGCTTTTCTTTAACGCCTTTCAGCTAGGCGCAGAAAGTGTATATCAAGTGTTATCAAGAGATGGAGCATCGATATCATATGCTCCCCCATCTGTAGTGGTACTAAGGTCTTTGTCAATTTTAGGCCTATAATAATATTTTTTTGGTTTAGGCACTTTAGAGACATACATAAACTTTTGCTCCTTACCCACATAAGCTTTCTCCTTATACTTAAGAGAAGAAAAAGTTGAACCCAAGGTTCCCATAGCTTCTTCAAGATCACTAATCCTATGGGTTCGATTATCATGAGTAGCACAAGTTTCTAAAGCAGCAATTCTCTCATTAATTCCACCTAGAGATTTATCAAGTTTATCAGTGCTATTAAGTAATGCTCCCAAAGTAGTATCAATACTTGGAAGGTTTTGCTCTATGATTTCCAATTTTTTCATGACATCTTCAAGAGAGGTTTCAATTTTAACTTCATTAACAGGTGGTATTCCAAATAAACTCTCAATAATGCAACTAGCTTCTAAAGCAGGAGCGCCTAGGAAGTTACCTCCCGCGAGACAATCAAGAACATACCTACTCCAGCTAGAGATACCAACATAAAAATTCCTGAGTAGAATAGTGGTGGAGTGTTTCTTAGTGTACCTATTATGGGCATCACTAATTCTATACCAAGCATCTTTTAAACATTCTCCCACTTGTTGCTTAAACGAACGAACTTCAACTTCAGGATTACTCATTTTAGCAGTAGTAAATAAAGCAAACTAGATAAAGTAAATGCAAGTAACTAATTTTTTTGTGTGTTTTTAATATGGAGAACAAGACAGTAAATAAAGTAAAGCTAGCAACTAATTTTTTTGTGTTTTGATATAATGCAACAAATAAAGTAGTAAATAAAATAAAGCAAGACAAAAACAAAGTAAAGAGATTGGATTGTGGAGACTCCCCTTGCAGCGTGTCTTGATCTCCCCGGCAACAGCGCCAGAAAACAGTCTTGATGCGCGTGATGACACGTCCGTTGGGAACCCCAAGAGGAAGGTGTGATGTGCACAGCAGTAAGTTTTCCCTCAGAAAGAAACCAAGGTTTATCGAACCAGGAGGAGCCAAGAAGCACGTTGAAGGTTGATGGCGGCGGGATGTAGTGCGGCGCAACACCAGGGATTCCGGCGCCAACGTGGAACCTGCACAACACAACCAAAGTACTTTGCCCCAACGTAACGGTGAGGTTGTCAATATCACCGGCTTGCTGTAACAAAGGATTAGATGTATAGTGTGGATGATGATTGTTTGCGAGAAAACGGTAGAACAAGTATTGCGAGTAGATTGTATTCGATGTAAAAGAATAGGACCGGGGTCCACAGTTCACTAGAGGTGTCTCTCCCATAAGATAAATAGCATGTTGGGTGAACAAATTACAGTTGGGCAATTGACAAATAGAAAGGGCATAACCATGCACATACATGATATGATGAATATAGTGAGATTTAATTGGGCATTACGACAAAGTACATAGACCGCTATCCAGCATGCATCTATGCCTAAAAAGTCCACCTTCGAGGTTATCATCCGAACCCCTTCCGAGTATTAAGTTGCAAACAACGGACAATTGCATTAAGTATGGTGCGTAATGTAATCAATAACTACATCCTCGGACATAGCATCAATGTTTTATCCCTAGTGGCAACAGCACATCCACAACCTTAGAACTTTCTGTCACTGTCCCAGATTTAATGGAGGCATGAACCCACTATCGAGCATAAATAGTCCCTCTTGGAGTTAAGAGTAAAAACTTGGCCAGAGCCTCTACTAATAACGGAGAGCATGCAAGATCATAAACAACACATAGGTAATAGATTGATAATCAACATAACATAGTATTCTCTATCCATCGGATCCCAACAAACACAACATATAGAATTATAGATAGATGATCTTGATAATGTTAGGCAGCTCACAAGATCCGACAATGAAGCACATGAGGAGAAGACGACCATCTAGCTACTGCTATGGACCCATAGTCCAGGGGTGAACTACTCACTCATCACTCCGGAGGCGACCATGGCGGTGAAGAGTCCTCCGGGAGATGATTCCCCTCTTCGGCGGGGTGCCGGAGGCGATCTCACGAATCCCCCGAGATGGGATTGGCGGCGGCGGCGTCTGCGGAAGGTTTTCCGTATCGTGGCTCTCGGTGCGGGGGTTTCGCGACGAAGACTATATGTAGGCGGAAGGGCAGCCTCGGAGGGGTCAGGGGGCCCCACACGCTAGGGCCGCGCGGGCCCTATGCTGGCCGCGCCGCCCTAGTGTGGCGGCGCCCCGTGGCCCCACTTCGTCTTCTCTTCGGTCTTCTGGAAGCTTCGTGGCAAAATAGGCCCCTGGGCGTTGATTTCGTCCAATTCCGAGAATATTTCCTTACTAGGATTTCTGAAACCAAAAACAGCAGAAAACAACAACTGGCTCTTCGGCATCTCGTTAATAGGTTAGTGCCGGAAAATGCATAAATATGACATAAAGTATGTATAAAACATGTAGATATCATCAATAATCAATAATGCGGCATGGAACATAAGAATTATCGATACGTCGGAGACGTATCAGTAGCTTAAAAATTCCCATGACATATGTTGTGAGGGCCTGGGCCACTGCCTTAATCAACGTCTCTTTTGCTGCTTGGGATTTGTGAGTGTCATCCCATTCAACTAGGCTTTTTGCTAACTTCGCTTGAAGACTTTGAAATTTTCCTTTATTCATCCTCCCTTCCGGTGTTGGCAATCCCAAATATTTAGTTTCAAAAGAATCCTGCACCACTTGCAGTATCGTTTTAACCTCTTCCCGTACTTCCCCTGGACATGATGCTCCAAACATGATTGAGCATTTGCTGGGATTAATTAGCTGCCCCGTGCTGTTTGCATACTTCTCTAGAACCTCCTTTACCTTGTGTGCTTGTTCCTGCTTTGCTTTAAAAAATAGAAGTGTATCATCTGCGAATAACAAGTGAGATATCCCTGGTGCTCTATGGCAAATTTTCACTGGCTCAATAGTTTGGTTTTCCACCTCTTTCTGCAGAAGAGCGGATAGCCCATCTGCAACAAACAAAAACAAGAAGGGGGACATGGGATCACCTTGCCAGAGACCCCGGGAAGGCGAAAACGAATCCAGCAGGGTTCCATTGAATTTAACCTTATAACTCACCGTGGTCACACATGCCATTATCCAGTCGACCCACCGGGGAGCGAAACCCAATCTTTGCATCGCTTTCTTTAGAAAATCCCAATCCACTCTATCATATGCTTTTGAGAGGTCTAGCTTGTATGCACAATAATCCTTATTAGTATTCACATTTTGCTCAATAAAATGCATGCACTCAAATGCCACTAAAGCGTTGTCCGTAATGAGCACCGCCGGGGACAAAGGCGCTTTGGTTTGCTGAAATGAGTTCACCAAGAATAGGTCGTAGCCGGTTAACCATGCACTTCGCCAGTACCTTGTACAACACTGTACACAAGCTAATAGGCCTGAAGTCCTTTAGGGTCTCGGGTTGCTCAATTTTCGGTATCAAGACTATGGCAGTATCATTTACTCCCTCAGGCATGCGCCCTGTCACAAAGAAGACCTTCACCGCATTAATAACTTCCTCTTTCAGTGTTGCCCAGTTCCGCTGATAGAACCTCGCTGGAAACCCATCCACTCCTGGAGCTTTTAGAGGACCTATGCGGAAGAGTGCGTCTCCAATTTCGGTGTCCGTAAAATCTTTGCATAGGTTCTCATTCATATCCGCTGTGACTTTATCCTGAAAAAGGTTGATCAGATCGTCTGCATTTAAGGATGGGTCACGGGTGAATAATTCTTGAAAATACGAGGTGGCCATCCTCTCCATATCCGAGGGTGTGTCCTTCCACTCCCCTTTAGCATTCTTCAGCTTTTTTATTTTGTTCCTGCGGGCTCGCCAAACCGCCTTTTGATGGAAGAAACGCGTATTGCGATCTCCTTCTTTGAGCCAGCTTATCCGCGACCGTTGCAACCAGAGCATCTCTTCACGGTATAGTAATTCATTCATATGATCAGTCTCCTTCCTTATTTCACTATTATCTGCTCCTTTAAGCATTAGTTCTTCTAACCTCTTCCTGGATTTTCCTAGTTCACAAAGGACGTTACCAAACTTCTTTTTACTCCACTGCTGCCGGTTCGGTCATGACCACTGTCCGATCCCGGTGCACTCGACCCCAGATCATTTTTCTGTCCTGTGCTCTCCCAGGCTGCAGCAATCTTTTCTGGCAATTCCATTGACCGTTCCCAAAACACTTCATATTGCCTTCTAGGTGCTTGATGGCATCTCCGTTGTTCCTGCATCAAATTAATTAAAATTGGTTGATGATCAGAACAGGGAGAAACCAAATGCTGCACAGTTGTGTCACAAAACAAATCTCTCCAAGAATGAGTTGCAACTGCACGATCTAATCTCACCCTAACATTTGCATTCCCCTTCCTTTTATTATCATAGGTATAAGGTGTGCCAGAGAAGCCTAGATCATGCAAATGACATATGTTAAGCGCATCTCTAAAATCTTCCATTTGCCTCACAGGCCTGGGGGTACACGAAAAGTGCTCTTCTGGCCAGAGACATTCATTAAAATCTCCAAAAACTAACCAGGGAAGATCAGATTCCATACATAGATGCTGCAGAGCCTCCCAAAAGGTGTGACGATTTTCCACTCGAGGCTCTCCATAAACACAAGTAAGACGTCAAAGAGGGGCGTTTTGAGACACACGAACATACGCATCAATATAGTTTTTGTTCATAGCTTTGATATCTACAAACCAACTCTCATGCCAAAACAAAGCGAGACCACCACTAAGACCTTCAGAATTGACACCATCAAAACCTTTAAGACCTAACCTAAGACGAAGACGACGCATTTTATTTTTATTTTGCCTAGTTTCACACAAAAAGACTAAACGAGCATCCGAAGCCCGGGAAATAGTAACGATATCACGAACTGTCGGGGCGTTCCCGGCCCCCCGACAGTTGAAGGATAGACAACTCATTGCTGCTGGCGAGACCACACGTTTGGTCTCGCCGGTTACTCGCTAGCTTTGCGCCAGCTTGAGTCGTCTTCTTGTTTCTCTTATACACCACCTCCACCTCACGCTGACCGGCCTTTCCATGCCTTGCATCTTGCAGTTTCCCCTTCTTTGGGGTGCCGCCAAGATTCTTCTCCGTGTGCCCATCTGATTGTTGGTCATGAAGTTCCCCCTGAGCTTCTTGATCAGCCAAGCGCTTGCCGAGCACAGAGTCAGCCGCTGGCATAGAGGTGTCATTGACAGACCCGAAAGAGACCTGCAGGCTAGATAGGCCTTGCAACGCAGGCATCATATCGCTCGCATGAGGTCCCGACATTCTGGGCAGATTACCAGGCCCTTGTCTCATTGTATGCTGAAGGCGCTGCACATGTGCCATCATCTCTACAGAAATTGAAACTCTAGCCCCCTCCACACCCATGGTCTGGCCATCCTCATCGGGGAATTGAATGATGGGCTCAGAGGTGTTCCGGCCTTTGGACTCTGCACCACTCCTCTCATGCTGGTTCGGAGACATATTCAGTTCCGCAATCCGTTCATCGAGCCTTCTCTCCTCTTCAGATAAAACAGGTTGCCCAACGATCTGGCCATCAGCATCAATCACTCCAGGCACAATGTCATCCGCAAGCGCGGGCATCTCTGGGTCAATGGAGTTTGAGCGAGGCTGGCTTTGATCACTATTACCACTTGTATGTTGTGTTCCATAGTTGCTGCCCCGGTTAAACTGTTTTCGAGATTCAGCACTCCCAAAGCTTGAGAAGCTCAGCCCGCGTTTTGCCTTGGGGTGCCCAGCTGGAGGGATAGAATGACTCCGATATTCGAATTTCTTATATGGGCTGCATCTCAGCTCTATGGCATCATACTCCAAAGATGGTATCCCCAGACGCATCTTCTCGCAATCATCCTTCTTGTGCCCCATGAATCCGCAATGTGAGCAGTAATAGGGCACACGTTCATACATGAGCTTGAACACTTCAGTTTGTTCAGGTTTCCCTTTGACCCCTGCTGTTATGTGTGTTTGTAGCCTCCTATTGTAAGGAAGATTCACCCTTACCCGAAGAAACTCCTGCTTTTTAATTTCAGACTCTGGCACATCCACCTCTAAGGCCTCGCCTAGACCATTGCCATATCGCATACCCCATGTATAATCCTGCTTCTGGAACGGCACATCATATATTTTTACCCAAACAGGAACATCATCGAGTTTGATCTCAGATGGCTGGACAGTACTGTCAAAATCCTTCACAATCAGAGCGTTTTTCTTATATATCCACGGTCCTCCTCTTCTAACAAAGTCATAATCACCTTTTGAGTACAAGGTGATCATATAGTAGTTTTTACCTTTCTCGGCATAATCAATCCCAGTACGCAAAAACCACACTTCCTCAACAAATCGAGTGAACATTGCTTTAGTATTGGGTTTGAAATTGGCCATGTACCTCGCCATGACTTGCCAGGTTGGTGCTTCATCAGGATCCTTCTTCACTTCCTCTTCTTCCTCGAACTCCAGAAAGACATCATCTTCCATGTCCACATACCCTCCAATTTTTGTCTCTTCACCTTGCCTGAATCCCGCATTCTTCTCCGATTCCCCGTCATCCCAGTTTCCATGGGTCGCAACCTCTCTGTCTGCCGTGAGGAGAGCTCGCTGGCGAAGCAGTCTGGCTACCTCCGGGTCACCGACAGGCTTCGGGCGGGAAGGTCTCTCAACGAGTCCCCCTTGATCGCCCCAACCTGCTGGCGGCGCCATCAGTAGCCCTGCATGATTCGTCGCTGTGCGAATTCCATCCTCGGCAACATGCCTCCCTCCGCGGTGCCACGCCCCCGGCGCTGCCACCTTGCCATCCTTCCCAGCAGATTGATCTACCGCCTCCTTCCTCCTTCCCTGGGATGCCATCTCCACCACCAAACCAGCGCACAAGGAATCGCTCTCCTGAATCGTGGCTACAGGTGGATTGGTAAGACTTGGGGATTTTCGATCTGGGGTTACCCGCCCTGGAGATTTAATAGGCCGCGATGGCGACGAGATCGCGGCGTATCCGGGGAGAACTCCTTCCTGCCCTCCGCGGCGCGTGACGCGTACAGACTCTCTCAACGCCCTACGGCGATCCGACGGACTCTCATAGACTGGCGGCGGCGGCGGGGCAGAGTCGCCCATGGCGTCGTGGGAGCCAGGCTACAGAGTTGACAACATCGATGTGATTCTTTTTAAATGCACTTTGATAGATAGAAGGAAACAATCTTCTCGATTTGAAGATAAAACTCAAGATTTATGTTCCCAAATGAATGCACCTCTTATTAAATTATTAATAGGTAATTTTTGAGTGAGTTTAATTACCAAAAAACAACATAACATATGCACTAAGATAGTTAATCATACACATCAGACTAAGCAGATCTAACATATCTGAATATAGAACAAGTAGTAGTGCAAAATACGAGATAAGAGGCACCCACATTGTGACCGAGAAGGTCGCTCGAGCAGATTCACCATGGTTATTGTTAATGTCGCCTATGATGTTATCGAAGTCACCGGATCTATCAAGAAAGCAGACGAACCGGTGAGAAAAAACTCATACAACATCGAGCAGTCGCGCCGAGATGCTTCGTAAAAAATCTTATCCCCTGTTCCCGATGTAGGATCTTGACGGACGAATTTTCGGAGGACTTCTCTTCGGACAGCCGTGCACGTATTCGCCAGGATGAGGAAGACTAGTGAGTACCAAACAAAAAAAAACTTGATAGAGAGAGAAGCGAGTGGAGAACTCCCAGTCTGATGTGTCTCTCGTCTCCTGGTATAACCTGAGAGGGAAGCCGTCAACCAAAACCGCCACGCTTTGGAAGAGTGGGACACGTCGAACATGCACACGTAGGCCATCACATACCTAACTTAGTTGGTGCACCAAGCAAAAGTTTATTCTTCCATAAAATGGGTTTCTAAATCAAACTCAATTAACGAAACGCGACGCGCGTGAATGTCAGGCGGCGGGGGAGAAGTGTAGGTGAGCCCCTTTTCTTTTCAATCATTTACAAAAGCTATAACAACAACCCTTACAAAAAAAGTTACCACAACTCTCTTCCAACTAGCAACGTAGAACCACTGTTAGTTAACAAACACTAACAACTCACTCCTTGTGAGCCTCCCCTTGCCGCGCCGGCAACAGCCAGCTTGCGCCGCCCCCTGCCACCGCTGCCGCCGGCCCTTGCCGTGGTGGCGGTGGGCCTCATCTCCAAAGGGGGTGAGGGGGGACCGAGCTCGTTCCTTCGGGGTGGCTAGCCCGTGTGGGGTGTCGCTGATGGAAGCCAGGGCGGTGGCCCTGGAGCCGCGTCTGCTGCGGTGGCGGTGTGGTGCGGCTAGGCGCTGCGGGCTGCGGCGGCGCAGCTCTAGCGCGGCAGCAGGTGGCGGCAGGCGGGCTGTCTCGGGCCCGATCTGGGCCGCGGCGGGCTGCACGTCGTGCGGGGTGCCTGGATGTGGTGCGGCGGAGGCAGGGCATGGTGGCAGAGTGCTATTGCCGGCGAGGCACGACCCTGGAGGTGCGTTGCTGCCTGGTTGCTCGGGTTGGTCTTTCAGGGCGGGCGTGCGAGGTGCCTAGGGAGGGTGGTGTGCGGGCCTGTGTGGCGCGGAGGTGCTAGGGAGGTCGCTGGTCAGGGGCGGTCCTCCTCCTCCGGCCGGTGTGCCTCTGGTGCGGGTGAGGATTCCGGGGCGGCCGCTGCGATTTGGGCGTGGTGTGGCATGGTGTCGGCCGGGGCAGGAGGTGTTGCGGCGGATGTAACATGCGGTGAAGCTCGGTGGCTGGCGACATGGTATGGTTGCCTCCTTGTGGCTCCCTGAGTTCCGCGGTTGGGTTGAACTTCTGGTCAAAGCAATATACCGACTTTGGTCGCTGCCGACGACGATGATGGCTTTGGGCGTAGTTTTTCTTCTGGTTGGCGTCTTCGTAGAGTTTCGATCCCGTCCGATGCGAGTGGTTTCAAGTTTCCGGGTGAAAACATAGGCTCCGTTGGGAGCGGGCGGCGGTGGCGGACGCGCCACTACCTTGTTGAAGGTGTCGCCTTGGAGCTCTTGGCCGTTGCAGTGCGATGGGTTGGCCGCAGTGGGTGCACTTGTCTATGTGGTCACAGGCAGCGGACGCCGGGGCAACGGCCTCGGATGGTGGTGGCGCTTCGAGGTGGCGGCCTCGGATGGTGGTGGCGCTTCGAGGTGGCGGCCTCGGTCTCCTTTGCGGTTGCGGCGGTCCTATGGGGCTGGGTCGTGGCACTGCTTGGCTTTGGGTGGCGACTATGGTGTTGCGTGGGCAGCAAGGTCGTCGACCCGACATCTTGGTTGGCTGGAGGTCAATTGGCGATGTTGGGTTTCCGAGTTGAGGCTTGTGAGGCAACGAAAATGGAGATGGCCAAGGTTTGGTTGTGGCAAGACCGTGTTAGTCGACTCTGTCCCGACGTGTCCGAATGTCTTCGTGCTGACCTCCCCTTATGTGAAATCGAAGCTGCCCTTGGACAATGTACGATGACCTAAGAGGGGCGGCCTAGTGGTGAAGGTCCTTTTCGGCGCATGTCTCACGCATTTCCTCTTCGGGGCTCGTCTTCAAAATTGAAGCTGTCGGTATCTCCTCGATGATCCATCTGTTTGGTATAGGTTGACTAGAGCTTCGTGTTTGTGTACCTTCTGTGGGTAGCCAGGGTGGCTGGGTGTGCCCCTGGCGTTGCGTGTGCGTGGTTGTGGGTGTGGGCTCTGCCCTATTGTTGTGGTTTTCGCCCGGTTTTCTCCTAAAAACTTGACACCTTATGCAATGTTGAGGTAAATTTTTTGCCTCGGTTGCAAAAAAAAAAAAAGATCTTGAAATTTCACTACACGCAAAGGACCAAAGCTACTTCTAAACTTAGGAGATAAGCTTTTTTTTTGTTCGGCGCGGGACAATATGTTGTCCGGCGCGCCGAGTCCATCCCCGCTAAACAGGGAACGCTCCGGGCACGCCGAACACAACGAGAAGCGAGGCGAGGTGACGCGGGTCGAACGCTCAACCGCCGCCTACGTAGCGACGGTGCAGTTGGTAGGAAGGGAAACCGTCGCATTGGCAACCGCGTCGATCGACGCGCGAACCGCCGGAATGGAGCGCAAACTCCGCGGAAGAGTAACCACCGCTCTCTTCGATATCTGCGCCACCGTTCATCCGCGCTCAATAAAACCCCTACCTATGCGCTTTCCGATCTACAAACGGCCGTCATTCATCGAAACCTCTCTTCTCTCACAATGAGCGACCTCTCTCAGCTTCCACCGGACACCGACAGCGAGGGTAAGCCACCGGGATGGTGCCACTGGTGGGACAAAGCTGCGACGCCTAGCAACGGCGATGATTCCCCACCACAGGATATCGTCGAGGAATGGGAGGCCGAGGAGGAGGAGGAAGAGGCTGAGGCGGCGGCAGCCCGAGCGAAGGCGAAGGCGCAGCCGGTGAGCACCGTCGAGGACGAGGAGGACACAAGTTCCTCCGACGCGTCGAACGACACCGCCTCTTCGGAAGAGGTGACGAGCAGGAAGCGCCACTGTGAGAACGACGAGGCGGGACCATCAAAGAAGAACTAGTTTAAATTTTTATATGTAATTTTTTTATGTTTTTCGAAATTTTTAAATGTATTTTGTTTATGTTGCACCGCTTTGAATACTAGTACAACAATATTAGTACATGATTACCTACATATTTCTTCTATCTATTAAAATAACAATACAGTTTTTTTAATTTTTGGAAGCACGTTTGGAGAAACACGGCTAGAGAATAACATTCCGCAAACGCGGCATGAAGAAAACACATCACAGACCATAAGGGCATCTCTAGCGGCTCGACGCATTTTAGCGTCCACGCGCGTCCGTATGCGTTGACCCTTTTGGTCGAAATCGACCGCGCGTCCGTTTGCGTCGGGGGTGGCTCCAGCGGCACGACGCATTTTTTAGGACGAATTCTTTTTTTTAAAACATGAAACATAGTTTACATACTTAAAAAATAAACCTAAAACGCCCTCCTCGCCGCTGTGCTGCTCCTCGCCGTTGGCGAGCACGATGAGCTCCGGTACGACCCAAGGCCAGTTGGCATCCGGGGGAGCGTACGCCGGGCGCGCCGCCGCCGGTGCTCGAGGTTGAGGAGGCTGCGGCTGTGGCGGCGGTGGAGGGGCCCAGTACTGCGGCTGTGGCGGCGGTGGAGGCGCCCAGTACTGCGGCTGTGGCGGCGGTGGAGGCGCCCAGGCCTGCGGCTGTGGCGGCGGTGGCGGAGGCGCCGCCGACTCCAGGAGCGCATGTCGAAGTGCTTCATCCGCCGACAGGCCCGGCGGCATGAAGGCGGTGGCGTAGCGGGGCAGCGGCGGCTGCACAGGCGCGTCGTGCTCAGAGACGAGGACAGCGACCTTCGCCATCTCGTCGTCCGTCATGTTGTCCGGGAAGTCGAAGTTCCAGCCCTCCGCCAAGACCTGCTGCCATTCGTGGAAGACGACAGCGACGTAGTCGTCGCTGTCGTCCTTCACCTCCTCGCTATGGTACGCGAGCGCCTCGACGTAGTCGTCGTCGTACACGGCGTAGGCTTCGTCGTCGGCGGCGGCGTCGTTGTGCTGCGTCTGCTGACGTCGCATTCGCGCCTGCTGACGACGAGCCGGCGGTGCAGGGCCGAAGGGGTAATCCTTGTCGCCCATGAAGCCTGCTCTTCGTCTCCTGTCCGTCTCCGTGGACAGGTACGTACACCAAAGCTCTGAGTCAATGGTGTACGCCGGATCGTCGCGGAGGTCCGCCGGCAGATACCGCCTCCTACGCCGGATCTCCGCGGTCCGATCAGGCTCGCGCGCAGGTACTGGAGGGATAGGCACCCGGCGGCAGCTGAGCCGCCAGCCGCCAGGCAGCTGCACACCGGACCAGGCGTCGTCGCACGGCATCCATTTGCCGTGCATGAGCCTCCCCACCGAGACGGGGAGCGGGATCTTCTTGCTGCCGCTGCCGGAGGCCTCGAAGTCATTCTTCTTCCCCATGGCGCTGCGGCGGTGATGGTGGTTGTGGAGGTGTGGGCGAAGGAGCGACGCGGCCGGTGGACTTTTATAGGCGGGCGCGCGGGATACGATGCCATTGAAGGCGCCGCAGAAGCCCAGCCGCCGCCCGCCAGTGCGCGCGCTGCAACGAGCGGCGCGCCATTGATGGCGAAGGCTGCGGCGCAGACGCGGAAGCGCTGACCGCCTGAATCGATGCCCTCGATGCAGTCTCGCTGCCAGGCGGGCCCGGTGGAGAAGCGAGCGGACACTTTGCGCGTCCGCCGAGCGTCCGTCGAGACGCAAACCTGGCGCATGGGCCAGGTTTGCGTCTCCGCGGACGGCCCGGTCACTTTGCGTCGCCCCGCTGGAACAGACCCCAAACGCATTTCCGGTCACAGTGGACGCAAACGGTTGCTCAGCGTCCGTTTGCGTCGCGCCGCTGGAGATGCCCTAAATCTTTGGCCATTTGGGGGCCGCTTTGGGGACGCTCTAATGTATATCAGCCTGGCCGGGCTGCGTGGAAACAGTTGACTAAGACTAGTCATAGTGGGGAGTAACATAGAGTAGTAACATGGTGCATGTTACTACCCTATGTTACTACCTTCATAGTGGGTAGTTACATATTTGTGGTATCATGCATGTTATATTTATTAGATTGTAGACTCATCTTGTCTTGAGAAGTGTGATGTTATGGTAACATAGCTAGTTACCACTCCACTCTCTTTCTTGATTTATTAACATGCCATGTCACCAAAATACTTTGGGTGTGTGATGTTACTACCTATGTTACTCCCAGTATGAGCAGTCTAAACATACGTGCTCGTCGTGCCCTTGTCGGCAGCGGGCCAAATGTGTAGCCTCTCCGCCGTCGTCACACGTGGCCACGCGGAGGAGCAGCGGCCTGCCTTCACGTCTCTCTTGTCGACCTTCTACCAGGTGGTGTGAGGTGAAAGCAAGGCTACGGCTCATCTTCACTGACAGGTGTAGCTAAAGAGAAATTACCTGTCTCCTTCCTCGTATGCGCTTTTGCGTCGCTCAGGGTGCTTCGGAGTGTGAGATTGTCGCGTGGCTGGTGATATGTACTCCGGCCGGCTTTTACCCTTCGGGAAGCTTTGTGCAGGCTGCGCAACTGCAGTGCATAGCGTGGCTTTGTCATACGTACTCTAGAACAGAATAAAATTCTCGACTCAATGTAGCTCACAACTCACATACTGTATCATAAATCGGACGGTTGTGCGTCAAATTTAACAATCTGTTTCTGGTTAGGAGAATTCCTATTCCGGAATGGACATATCGTCAAAAATAAGATGCAAAAACTACTGGAGTTAGGGTTTCACAAGCCATATCCGAAGATTTTGTTTTCCGGAAAACCCCAAGTGTCGTGGACTCGTGGTGTTGTTTGAAAAAACCCAAATGTTTTATCTAGTCTATCTAACAACGTCCCCAACAATGTGGTCCCATTATTTACGTTGACATGCCATATATGTGGCCGGTTTCTCATGGTTATTCGGAAAACCAACCTGTGTTCAGCCAAACCGTTTGGAAGTTCTCAATTCTTTTTTAACTTCGTAAAAAGTTAGTTCATTTTCAAAAAAACACTAAAATAGTATGTAGTACTTCGTGTTGTTCGAACTATAATTAAGCTACTTATTTTTAGAATTTTGTTTGAAAATTTCCAACTTTTAATTGATTTTTGGTTAAATCCTATGAAAACTTTAAATCTTCTTGGCAAAATGAGATGAAATAATTCAATTTACTCACACTATGTATTCTGAATTGTGGATTTTTGTAGTCTTTTTTAACATGTTGAAAATTTTGGGACGAAAGTTAAAGGAAATGCCAAAAACTGTAAAGGCAACATGTGCTAATAATTTTTCCATTTTTTATCGCTCCATGTACTTTAAATTTAGGAATTTTTTTATTTTTATAATTGTTCATTAGAAGTAAAAATATATGGAAACATCCAAGCTGTTCGGTTTAAATCCAGTCCAGTCTATAGAATTGATGCACTAGTTATGTCAACCAAAAGTCTGAAGTGATGCAAAGGGTAGGCAAGATATTACTTTTTTTTTTTGAGGTAGCAAGATATTACATTTTAACACTACTTCTCACGTATAGGCAATTTACTCCTTAGCGTGTGTCCAGTGTAGGCCGCATAATCATTTTTATTTTCTTTTTAATACTATGTAAGTATGGTTTTGAACTTGAGAAATATTGGCTATCCCATATAGAATTGATGCAATAGCTAACTTAACCAAAATTCTAAACGTATGGAAAGGGATAGAATATTCGTTAGAAGCTAAAAAAGTATATATGAGAACACCAAACTAGAATCCAGCCCCAGCCGGACAAAACTCAAGAGAACCGCTTCCTTGGCACGTCAAATATTATTGATGGACATGATTGTCACAAACGCTATCAAAGTAAAACAACCTACGCAATAAGTTGTAGGTTTCTGGAAGATAAAATCTTTGATTGTGATATAATAGTTGTGATTATGGTAATTTTTCTCTTTTTCCATAATTATTTGAAACTTGGTGACTTGTTGTTTCATGGAGCTTCTGTTATTGAGTTCATATGAACACAGGATCAGATTTGCCTAACGTAGCTGTAATCTATCCGTGATATATACCACGAAGTTTTAGCATGCTCGAACATGCAAGCGTACTAGGAAGCATTGGCGCGGCGGCACGCCGCGCCCGTGGACGCTGGCTGTCGAGCCTAAGGTTTGTGTTAGTACATAGCTTCAGTTTTTGATTGACTGTTGAGAGATAGAGGATGAGCAAATATTCGTAACAGACTGGGTGGTGAAATCTCTATAGTAGCTAAGCTTATGAGTTATGGATGCATAATTTTTTGAGATCTCATTGGAGCTTTTGTATGTACACAATGCATACTGATTATTTATTTGACAAATATCCTTCGAGCTTGTGTAGGTGGAATGGAACACTATCGTTTCTTCAGAGGAGGCTTGGATGCAGAGAGGAGGCTAATGAGCAGGAAAACAATTCCAGGCTGCCTGGCTGCTTCATACATCATGCTCTTGAAATTGTTGACTCTGTCATCGTTGAAGCACAAGGAAAGCATTGTCTGACCAACCATGCATAAGATTATGTTTATTTGTTTTTTCAGGAGACATCTGGAAGAGTTTGCTGGAATCTTACAATCTCAAATGCCGGTCACAAAAAAACTGAACTAAACTACTGAATGTCCATCTTCCTTCCAACAGATGAAGTGGAAATAACAAGTTCTGAAATAACAAACATGATCTCAAGGAAATTTTGAAACACAGAGGCGCTCTGCCGCCACACCATCGAAGGCGTTGAGAAACCAGTGGCGCCGGCACCAAAAAAATGTAGGACAGCCATATCTGGAGCACGGTCGCGAGAAGCAAAAAAACCAACTGCGCTAACCATGAGGGGCAATACCAGAACTCAGCTTCTCGTTAATATTTAAAACCTATTTGTTAGTTATGGTCAGATAAGCCTTAATGTCAAAAGAAGCAGGTGGTGACTGAGATTGGATCTGCACTGTAATTACTGACTGATAATATAAAGAGAGAGGCATGTAAGAAGTAGATTGCATGTAACCTTGTTCGACATTGCCAAAAGTGGTCACTGCAGTAGAAAGGCCTCTCAGGAAGTCATTATCTGCAAATGAAATCAAACAGGTTAAGAGAAAAACTGATATGCATTGTTCAAGTTTTTGACTGTTGATATACATTGTCCAATTTATTTAAAATCGTTCCCTTAATATTTGGTACCATCTGCAGCTGAAAATAACACAGTTTAAATAATTTTTTTTGAATCTGTATACTTTATATAATTGAAGTTTTGAAGAATACATCACAGTTAATATCTAACCAAGGAGACATCCCAGATTTCCCTATGATTTACTAAGATGCTCCATATGACAGTAAATTAAGTACTATACATCTCAAACTGAAGGTCCTTGTAATGCATGGGCTGATGGTCGCAAGAATCTGCAACAACACATGCAACAAACATCAGAACATGAACAGAATGGTCAGAGGAAAAAAATGCAGAAGAAGAAACGGAAGAACCAGCACTGCTGCACAACGATGAAAATAAGGAAGACAAAAAAGCATAGCAGACTACACCGGCGCCAGGCAGGAACCGGTCGGCCGGCAAGGAGTCCAGCAAAACGGCTGCACGCCACAGATTTGCAAGAACCAACGCATCAGAGAACAAATCAAAATAATCAAAGGACAAAAGCAAAATATAGGAAGAATAAGAACCAGAAGCGCACCTTGAGGATCCGATAAGGCGGCCCCAACACGAAGGCTCCAAGGCGGACTTACAAAACAGAGGAAAAGGCCTCGTTGGAGCCACAATCATCTCACAAATCATTGACATCCAAGATTGGCCCTGCCGGATTCCTTGTGCCCCTCATCGCCCTAATCATCGAAACACCAGGGAACGATGTCTCTGTTTTCCAGGGGAGCGGGAAGATCTGGAAAACTGCAAGGAGCAATGGTGGGGCTGACGGAAGGCGCAGGGATGACCGTAGGGGCTTCGGCGACCAGCTTCTGCACACGTTGGAGGAGGCCGGTGCTGGACTACTCTGCCTCTGCGGGAGAGACGTCCAAAATTTTAGTCAAGCCTTTCTGCTCAGGTCGATCTACACACACAAGCAAAATCAGATAGAGAATCCGTGGTAGGAACAAAAGTAGGCGCACATCCAGAGAGAGAGAGAGAGAGAGCGGACTCACCACAGTCACCGATCGCGTCAGCTTCTCCTAGAGAAAGAAGAGGAGGCTGCGGACCTCCTCCACGCGACCACGCCACCAGCCACCGAAGGAGAGCGATAAGGCATGACTCCACCACGATGTTCGCTGCCATAGAAAGTAGAGGAGGGTTCTGAACCCCACCGTGCCGCCACCCTCTCTAGTGGGAGACAAACGTAAGCTGGGCCGCTTGCAAGAGGACCCGATGGCTGCCTTCAGTACACGCCATGACACGGCTAGAGGAGAGGAGGGCGCCGACCTAGATAGGGATATGTCCGAGCAGTGAAGAGGTGTGGTGGAGTTCCTCGATTGTTCCATTGTCGGGAATGGGACCGATCAAACCGCTTTGACCAAACCATGGGAACAAAGGGGCATATACCGTAAAGACACGTATGTGAGAAAAATAATGATGTGCCAAATTACCGCACGAAGATGGATTATTTCTCCAGTGACCGGGAAAGCTCCGTGTTGGTATGAAGGAAGGAAGGGACCTAGCCGGTAGCCGGTAGCCTATTTCCCTCCAAGAAAAGAGAGAAAAAACTGGAATTACCAAGTGCACCATATCAAGGGGCACGCGTCAGGTAAAGGGAAGAGTAAAACACAAGAAATTAGCACATCAACAGTACCCAAATCAATATGAGATGCACTAAATTGTTTGTCTTTTATATAGGGTATAATGTAAATGTGAGCACCATGTAAGCAAGTTTGTTTCGGAGCTATATACACTAGAAGTCCCACAACTTGTTCTCAATGTGCAAACTAATCCAACAACTTGTAAAATGTGATTCCGTAGTACCACAACTTGTATTGAGGGAGCAAACAGGTCCCAAATCAATCAGAAGATGACACATGGCATTGTAACTTTAGCAGAAAAGACCCTGCTCATTTTTATCTGGCTCAGATGACCTTGGCGCTTCCTGGTCAAGTGGGTCCGACCTGTCAGTTGGAGGAAGAAAAATCAAATTTAAATCTGTACGGCAGGGGATTTGAACCCACGACTAAGAGCTGTTGCAAGAGGCCCTTTACCAGTACAAACCCACGAACCTATGTTGTATTTATGTTCCTGGCTATCTCTTTATTAAACATTACTGCTTTTAGATACTAACTCTGAACTCACCCGGCCGGGCTTTTTTCACGCCAATGCATGCGAGGATGAAGTATCAGGATGTCCAGGAAATTAGAGTGCGGCACTCTGTCGTTTATGTACGATGGGTTAAGGGCATCTCGTGCATCTTCTCTCCGATCTCGTCGTTGTCGTCGAGCACAACGAAATCCGGTCCAGGCCACGGCTAGTTGGCAACCGGCGAAACATACGCTGGTGCCGCCGGCGGTGGAGGAGAAGGTGGAGCAGTCCAAGCCGGTGGTGGAGGTGGAGCAGTCCATGCCGGCGGTGGAGCTGGCGGCGCCCACGAATTGTACGCCCGAGGTGGAGCTGGAGTCGGAGGCGACGGTTGCGGGGCTGAGTTCTGGAGCGCCGTCGTAGGGCCTCTTCCTCCGTGAGTCCCGGCAGCATGATGCCGATGGCGTATCGGGGCAGCGGCGGCTGCACCGGTCGGTTCACCTCCGGGACGAGGTGCGAGCCTCTCGATCTCGTCATCGGTCATCGTCGCCGGAAAGTTGAACTTCCGGCTCTCTGCCATGGCCGCCTGCCATTCGTCGAAAATGCTGGCGACGAAGTCGTCGCTGTCGTCATTGGCATCTTCGTTGTGGTAGGCCGGCGTGTCACTGTCCTCAGCAGCATCGTCGTCCTGTGGGTGATGAGGCTCGATGACAAGCTGCAGGTGCTGAGGCGCGTACACACACAAACAGGTGTCGCATGGCACCTGCCAGGGTGCACACATTGGCTTGAAAAAAGGTGGCAAAGGAAAGTTCAGAACTAAATAAAATCCGAATTTAACGATTTTCGGCCTGTGTAGTATTAGTAGGCATTTGCTGGTTGTAATGGCTATCAGCCTATCACGTTTTGGTATCGTGTGATCGGGGGTTCGAATCCCCTTTGCGCATGTTGTTTTAGATTGTTTCTTATTTTAACTGACAGGTGGGACCTTGCTTTGTGAGGCCACGCCAAGGTCAACTGTGCCACAGAAAAATGAGCAGGGGTTATTTTGCGAAAGTTACAATGACACGTGTCAGCTTCCGATTGATTTGGGTACCTGTTTGCTCCCTCGGTACAAGTTGTGGTACTATGAGTTCACATTTTGCAAGTTGTGGGACTAGTTTGCACATTGAGAACAAGTTGTGGGACTTATAGTGTATATAGCTCTTTGTTTCGCGGTCCGACGCTGCCGACAAGAGTCGACCACTTCCTTCTCTTTTGTCCATCACCACACGTACGTGTGCACTCAGGTGTGCAGTCACTAACGCTGTTCAAGTGTCAATCAGAAACGAGGCTAGGACGAATGCGGTCGAGCATCTTCTTACTTTGGAATCTAGAGCACCTTACTGGTACGTGCTGCTGTTGTAGGCTGTTGCTTAGGGGCTTCAGTGGCCCAACCTAAAGCTGATAGTGATCAGTGGTCACTTTATTGCCGACTTGTCTGTACGTTGTTCCAACCTTCTAGGCACAATGTTGCCCTGCAAAAAACAGGAAGTATGATATGATATCATTTCTTTTGTTGCTCGGCTGAGAAAAAAACAGTTAGATAGTTGGGCTCACACGAGGCTTGGTCAAATTAGAGCATCTCCAGTCCCTTTCCCAAAGCGTCCCCAAAGTTTTTTGGGGCGCCGGATATTTTTTCGTCCTCAGTCACACGTCCCAAATCCTCCTTCCGCCTGGCGCATCGAACCCCTTCCCACTCCATTGGGGACGCTTCGGGCACGCCAGACAGAGCGAGAAGCGAGGCGGGGAGTGGTGGGCCTGACGTGTTATTGACACACGAACGAAGCATCACAACTTTGCCTCAATGGCGACGGAGGGCCAGGCGAGACGTCCCGTCGGTGTTGCGCCTCCCCGACGCGTCTATGCGCCTCCTACACGCGACGCTGCCATTCGCACACCGCCGCGCGTTCCCGCTTTTTCTTCCCACGGCTTCTGGCCTCTTCCCGTGGCTTCTGGCCTCTTCCCGCACTTTCTTCCCGCCTCTTCTCGTGTCGCCGACGCCTATAAAAGGCCTCCTCCGCTCAATGGACGCCACCACAGCCGCAGGCATCCCTTTCTCTGCTGCAACGCATGCCTCGCCGCCTACGACCACCTACCAAATTATGAGCCACACTGGCGGCGGCCAGTTGTCTCCACCACCTTCTCCACCTCGACCTCCACCTCCACCACCACCGGAGTTCGACGTCGACCTGGAGGCTGCGGAGAACAAAGTGTGGGAGGAGGCGGCGCTAGCGGACACCATAGTGATGTTCGACGGCGCCACGACGGAAAAGACGCGCCTCCGCCGGGCGGAGGAGATGGGCGAGCGGCAGCATGCACAACAGCTACAGCGGCGCTGCCGTGCGGACGAGATGGAGCTGCGGCGGCGTGCGAACGAGCTTTACGAGCAGCGGACATTGAGGAGCTGCAGGAGCGGCTGCGGATGCGGGAGCTCCATCAACGGCAGTGGCGGGAGGCGCTGGAGCAGTAGCTGCGGGAGGAGGCAGCGGTAGCGGAAGCGGTGGCCTGGAAGGCGGATGCATTGGCGACGGCGGCGCAAGTGGAGGAAGAGGAGGAGGAGGAGGAGGAGGAGGCGAAGGAGGAGGAGGAGGAGGCGAAGGAGGAGGAGGAGGACGATGAGGATGACTTCGACATGTTCGACGACGACGGGCCAGACCCGGAGGAGGCAGCAGCGCAGCAACAGACGCTCCTCGAGTCGTTCGAGTCGCAGAAGAAGCTACGACGCCCATGCCGCGAGGAGGAAGGAGACACGCGGTTTCGTAGTGTCGTCGAACTCTCCCTGAGCAGGAGCAATTGCGGAGGTTAGGCCACGACGCGACGAACGAGCACCAACATCTTCTCGTCACGCTCCGTAGGGAGAGGCGGCGCGCGGCGCACGAGCAGCAACGAAAGGGAGGCGACGACGGGGCGGATGCACCGCCGGACGACCAGTCGGCTAGGGTAGATAATCTAGCCGTTTTCATTCAAACTTCTAAAGTATAATCAAATTTAAATAAAAATCTTTATTTCCATGCATCTTTATTATTTTGGAACGTCGTTTGAGGGACGCGACTAGGCAGCGACGTCCCCAACGTGGCACGAGCAAAAAAACGTCTCCCAAACACTCAATCCAGCGCTGTTTGGGGAACGTTTTGGAGGACGCGACTGGAGATGCTCTTAGTCCGAACAAGCCCGTCGAGGTAAACTCTATCAAATCTTTGACATAATAGCTCTAGCCTGGATTTCTATCGAACGAATGCGCTGCAGTAGGAAGGGCTAATTGCCTCCGCCATGGAGACCAAAATGCAAGTTTTTTCATCATTTTGCAACGTAGAAAAAAAAAGAACATAATAAAAGTTTCTAAATGATTCAAACGACAACATGTCGAAGGGAACATTGTGTTTTTCTCCCGTCATTGCAAAGAACGGATGGGCCGAGTGCTTCGGCTAGGTTAGGTTGTTCCTATGGATGATGAGGTTGTGGCATCTAGTTCGTCGGTACATGTATCTGAAGTTCTTGTTTTTGTGTTTTCAATGGGCTTTTTTCCATGAGCTGATACGTTTGACGGAGGTCTTCGGTTGTAGTTTGTTGGGTGCGCTTGTCTGGTAACGCCGTACGAGTGTGAGCATCTTCTAATATTGACACTCCTATCGTGTTTTTTAAAAAGAATACGATAGGGAAAGCCCCTACAGTAATTTTTGTTTTTAAATAATAAGAACCCAAATACGTGTTTCTGGGAACTTGAACTTGAGCTAAGCTCACTTCTTCAGTCCTATCGTGTTGCAGGGGTGAAACCAATGATGAACTAGGTTACTGGTGATTTAGTCACCTCGGTTGTGACACGTCTCAAGTTGTGTACTGTAGTAAAACCAATTCATGCCCTCCTTGTACCGCCTTTTTGCAGCATTGAGAAACCCTCAGTTGGATTAGTTCCCACGCATTTGTGGCACGGACTTGAGTTTGTTGCCGTTCCTCTGCTTCTTCCTGGCGCCATGTCAATCTTTCTTTGCACGAACGAGACGCGTACGTACGCTGGCCGGTGTGAACTGGGTGTGCACCCATTCAGTCATATCCCACGGTGGGAGCAAGTGTCAAACGTCAACCCTGCATGTCTGTCCTCGGTCCTGCCTAACTTCATGATTTTTTTTTTCTTTCTCTGCACATGCCAAACGCAGATAAAGCCAAATTTCCACATGCAAGACAGCACTACTAAGTTTGTTAGCATCATCATGCTGATCCATTGACATTATATTCCACACCAAGATTATCATCAGGATCATGCATGCAGCGATCAAAATATCTACTAACACTATACCAAAAATAAGGATTATCATGGTTGCATCTACTACAGACCAATTTGACGATGAATTCAGCTCATCATGTATGCATAATGCATCTGTGTTATTTGTCGTATTTTTACAACCGTACTGGTACGGCCATACTTTCGACATTCTGAACATAAATAATTGGTACGGAAGTACTCGTTTAGCACCTCCATTTGGTCCAGATTTTCAGCAAGGGATAAAAACTCAGCCAATCAAAACTCACTCCAGCTAATCCTGGTGTAGAGATTCCGTCTGCTCCACTGTCCGTAAGTAGGGTTATTGATCCGACAGCATCTCGTTTCACATTGCAATCGTACTCTGCCAGGGATGCGCTTAATTTTTTCTCCTTTTTTGGCGATTGAGCGATGCGCTTACTTGGCAGCCACCTTGACTCTCGATCACATAAACACGGACCCGGTTCGGGACAATGTAAAAGGTAGTAGATTTTTCTAGATTCATATGTATCAAAACATTAATACTTACTTTGATATATGCGAATTTAGATAAATCTGCGACACATATGTTGGAAAGGAAAAAAAAAATACTACATTTGTAGTACTCTCTCCATCTGAAAATAAGTAATTCAGATCGATCTAAAATCGCATGTATACATCCTAATATAGAAAAAAACGAACCACTTGTTTTTTGGACGGAGAAAGTATTTAAAACCCCATACTCTCTTGCCCTCCCCGATCGATTAGATGCCTTGTATTCTCCCTTCCCTTGGTGCAAACAAAATGCCCATGATATGGATTATTGATCAGTACCAGCATGCATCCGTAGTGGCTGATGCTGGCAGCTCTTAAAATACGACCGATGGACAGCTTTCGGGTGCAATGCCGCGTGGTATCATCCGTCGGCGAAACTAATTCCACGCCCAATGCAGAGCAGAACGGAGGCGTCAAAGTTAGGGGTGTTTTCGAACCAAAGCATCTAAGAATCCCAGCGTTTTGTACGTTACGACCCACGCCTGCTAGTAGGACTTCCATGCTTAGACCAGGACTAGGAAATTCCATGGTAATTTCACTGTCGTTTTCGCCAAACTGTCGAGGCAGCTTGGTGATCAGGAACCGGCAACAGAAGGGAAAGGGATGCGGCTTAACTAACTAGGAGGAAAAAACGTCCGACCACACACCTGGCCGGTCCCCCTGCATCTGGAGTTCCTGCTATCTTGTGTTTTAAGTCGGAGATATTTGCTAAGGATAGGAGGATTTAAAAGAGCTCTGCCCCGCGAAAGGTGTTTTGTCCGGGGAAAAGGAGGAGGCACCTCGTCGTCGCCACCGGACTCAACAGCGACCGGTGGTTACGCTGCTGCGATCAGCTCCGACGACAGTCTACGACGGAGATGACAAGACCAGAGGCCGGCGGAGAGAGCCAGACGATGCATATGTCGATTCCCAGGGGAACTCACACAACTGCCCACGATCTATTCGATCTTTGTGCATCGCTTAGTCGGGAGAGGCGGAAAACGACTACAGTATTTCCATTCAGATCGATGCAATCTTTGCGGATCGCTTAGTTGCTTGTTTGGTAGTAGGTCGCGTCATTTCCCTTCAAGGCTTCAATGACATGTTTTTTTCAGCCTGCATGTGACCTTACGTACAGATGCTTGGCCTGATAAAACGTTTTTTTCTTTTTTGCGTGTAAGAACCTGTATGACTGATAGCTCGGGATGAACTGACAAGTAATAGCATAAGACAACCGCACTGCATATATCGCATTCTGAAAGAATACCAACTAACGAACACCATGATCCGCTGTGTGATGCCCGTCGTGTCTGAAGAGAGCGCGTTCCTGCCGGTCTAAATAAAACCAGCACGAGAAAAACGGAGCAGCACTTGCCGCCGCAGAATATGTTTGTACCCTGGCCCGGTCAGGTCCACCCAATCTCTAGCAAAATTAGCGAAAAGCAACAGCATCGCGGAAAGAACAATTGAAAAATCCAACAACTGCGAGAAAAAAGAAGCAGACCAATTTAAAAGGATCGATGAGATCTTTAAAATTCATAGGAGATCATGACACCGCACGCACGCACGTACATAAAGTCGCAGCACCGCACCGACGCAAGCGAACACTGAAAACAGGGTCAAATTATAGCGTGTGTTGGCTATACGATGCCAAATTAGTGGTTGATTAGCTAGTCGTACTAGAATTACCTTAGTGTGATGCGAGCTAACTAATCGAGCAGCAGAGCGGGCGCAGGGGGGGTCTCCAGATTCATCATCAGGAAGAAGCTTCGGAAAAGGATATGCATGCAAGCCGGCCGGCAGGTTAATTTGGTGCCAACCATCGGAATCCTGGGCCTACGGCGCCTACCAACTGCTGCATCATCCATGGATGATTACTGTTAGCAATACCAACGTCCGGGATGAGACGGGGTAGTAAGGTAGACACGGCTAGCTAGACGACGACGATGGAGGAAGCGTCGGAGTCGTCGTGGCCGGAGAGCCGTCGGCATCGCAATCCGGCGGATTGAGCGACCAATGTCGGGCAACCGTTACTTCCTTGAGCAGCGGAGGCGCATGGTTTTTGAAATGTTTTCTGCCGCGCGCACGCTCCAAGTAGGCACACAATTGTCGTGGGATGCAACAAGGAAAAAAATAGCGCGCAATGATAAAATAGGGCCAGCATTAAAATGCGCTTAGCATGCTATAACGCGTTGTAGCATGCTATTAGCGAGGTATTGTACACTGATTAATTTAGCGTGGGCTCTCCAAATATATCATATCGCGCTATTTTTTTTTTACCATGGATGCAACGGAGCGAGCGGCGTACCGCGTTCGCATGCATTCGGGATGCATGCATGGGGTGCACTCGTATAAAATTATAAGACCCGGGGGTGGGGGGAGCTAGACATGATGCTTGGTGGTAGTGTGGTGCTCCTCTGAGGCTCGGTGTTGTCCATGGTTAATCTCCAAAGACGCAAATGTCGTCGTTCTTTCTCGGGACCATTTAGTCCTGCCATCTACTTGCGGTCTCTTTAAACATTTAAGGGTGGATGGTGCATCGACAAGAGAGTTCAGTTGAAGATGTTGAGCTTCGAAGGTGACCTGTGTCGGTCGTGACAATGGCATTGATGTTTATCTTAGGATAGCCTCTTCTGCCTCGTAGATGAAGTGTCGGTGGTGGCCGTCTTAGGACTAGCTCTGTTGTGGAGTTTGTGTTGCGCTTCTTGTTCACAAGCAGGGGCGGAGCAGCGGCCGGTGCTACCCGGGCTGTAGCACTGGTCCAGTGAATCAGGCCGAAACGGTAGATGTTATGTATTTAGGCAAGAAACACAAAGATCAGCTGTCTAGCACCAGCCATTTCGGCAAAGCAATCTTGTCCCATGCTACAAACTAGGTTTTTGCTCGTTTGGCCTGTGTCGAGGGTACTCCTTGGCAATGCCCTCCGATTGGGGCTTAGGGTTGATGGAATCCTGTAAGCTGATACGAGACATCGGTTCACAGACAAGCGGGGAGAGCGATTTACCCAGGTTCGGGGCCCTCGATGAGGTAAAACCCTTACGTCCTCGCTCGTCCGATCTTGATTATGAGAATATTAGGTTACAATGGGGTGCCGACGAGTTCGGCTGAGATCTCGTCGAGAGGCTAAGTGCTGCGGCGACCTAGCTCTAGACTTCTGGTGGCTAAGATTACTAAGATTGATCGTGTCCCTCGGCAGCCCCTCTCCTGGCCTTTATATAGGAGGCCAGGTCTCAAGAGGTCTAACCGAGTACGACTAGGTTTACAGTAGTTCTAACTCTAAGCTTTCTTTGTTCTGTTCCTTCCTTATCTTGCCCGCCAAGGAATCTTTCTATTGTGCCATCCAAGTTGCCCGCCTTGCCATCGAATACCTTCATGGGCCTCCAGTTAGTTCGTATAGGGTAGGGCAATGTCGGTTACCCGAAGGGTAATGCCCACGTCAGTAGCCCCCGAGTGTCTAGCTGAAGATAGTTCGGGTAGAGACTAAAGCATGCCTCCACTTAATGTTCTTCTCCTTGATTGCTCTTGTCCATCTTGTATCAACGTCATCTTCTTCTATCGGGTGCGCGTCCAGCGCTCCCGATGGGAGTAGCCCCCGAGTCTAGGTACGGATGCTTGCAATCCGTGCGTAGACTCAAGTTGTACCACTCGAATGTTTTGCTCTGCCGAAGTTTTTCTGTAGTTCTTCATGGGTCATCCGCGCGTAAGGGATAATGAGTAACGTGCCCAACTTCTGCTGGTTAACTGCCGATGGCAAAACAACGTTACCCTACACAGAATCAAGTCCCCGGGCATGATCCTGGAGTGCAAAAAAGTTCTATCGGGTGCGCGTCCAGCGCTCCCGGTGGGAGTAGCCCCCGAGTCTGGACGCGGGCGCTTGCAACCGGGTGCAGCCTCGAGCTGAATATTTCATCCTTTTCTTCAGACGCTTCTTCATATGAATATCTTCGAGTCCTCATTTTTATCGGGTGCGCGTCCAGCGCTCCCGATGAGAGTAGCCCCCGAGTCTAGGTGCGGATGCTCGCAATCTGTACATAGACTCAAGTTCACCATCCGATACCTTTTCACATTTCTTCGAATGCTTCAAGCGTTCCTTACGACGTCATGGATGACGTTATTGACACTTTGATTTTGACTGACAAGATGCGACCCGCTGGGCCCATCCTAGCTTTGCTTGACTCTGTTTTTAAGTTAAATCCGTTTTTCATGTACGGTTACCAAGGCGCCTCCTTGATTTCCGCGATCATCATTGGAAGAGAGGGTCCTCTTAATGAACTGGCAGCAACGACACGTGCCCACGTAATCCTCAAGTTTCTCCCCTACTTAAAATCTCTCAGGGTAAAATCCCTATCATTCCCTCATATTCATCACAACATCCTCCTGTTCTCCTTCTACCTTTCTCTTCCACAACTGCTGTGCCGCCACCACCGTTTTCAGATTTCCTCCAGATCTCGCGATGGTGAAGAAGAGGAACCTCGCCACTGCCGCCAGTTCTGCGAGTGGTAGCGCCGCCGCCAAGGCCTCCTCGAATCTTGCGAAGAGGAGCGCTCCAGACGCTCCTCCCCCACCTCCGGCGCCGCCAGCACCGCCAAGCTCGGTAGCTGCAGCCAAACCCGGATATTGGCTAGCGTCCTCCATCACGAAGCGTGATGAGAAGAGGGCCCGAAGCCTCGGCCTAGTCTCCTCCGACGAGGGGAACGTGATTCTCCCAGGTGCGATCTCTCGGCCCAATCCTCCCGCTGGTTTTACCGTGATGTTCTTGTCGTTCTTGTATCGGGGTCTCTCGCTTCCTGCTCACGAGTTCCTTCATTGCCTTCTACGGACTTACGAAATCCAACTGTGGCAACTTACCCCCAACTCAATCCTTCACGTTGTTGTGTTCATCACCTTTTGCGAGGCGTTCTTGGGCATCGAGCCTCACTTTGGATTGTGGAAGAAAATTTTCTTTGTAAAGAGATACAGCAGTAGCAATGGACCCTTCGTCATTGGAGGAGTGGGGTTCGTTGTCCGTTCAGAAGTCAACTATTTCAGTTTCCCAATGAGAGAATATGTGCAAGGGTTGCGACTGAAATGGTTTTATGTTAAGGATTCCTCAACAACCGAGTCCCAACTTCCTTGCTTTGCCGACGTTCTTGAAGACAAGCCTAAGCATTCTTGGAAAAATACCCTTTCTCCCGATGAAAGAACAGCAGCCGATGAGTTATTTGCCAAATTCCTTCGGATCAAAGAAGCCGATGGTCAAACCATGATCGGCACAGAGGTAGCCGCGGTGTTCTTCAAACGTCGAGTCCAGCCAGACATGGCAAGGGTTTGCCCGATGTGGTTGTATTCAGGTCCAAAGGATGAAACCAGGATAAACATTGCGGAATTATCGGAAAAGGAGCTGCTTGATGAAGTTCGTCGCCTCACTCTCTTCAGTCAGGAAGACTCGATCCCATTGATATCTTCTTATTCTCCTCTTGATGCCAATCATCCGCTAACAGAGGTAAATTTCCCTTCTCGTACCTTTATTACCCTGTTTCGCTCCGTCGACAACTACTATTGTCCTTATTTGTTCTTTTCTTTGACAGATCCCCATAGGTTCTGGAAACTTGCATGATTTACCAAACGAGACTTCCGAAGGAAAAGATTCTTCAGCCCCTGTTGATTTTCATACTGCTGAGTACACGAGCTCAAAGAACAAGCACGATGACCCGATAGACTCTGAGGCCATCTACACCGATCTTCCTCCCCCAGCCAATGATACTTGCGACACAGCAGGATCAGTGCGTGATGACGATGCTGATCATGATGCCTTTGTTCATGCAGTTGTGGAGGAGGCCAGAGCTTCACCTGTGAAGAGATCAACCGGTGGCTTTGCCGACGAAGATGACCTCTTCGACCTGTAAGTGCCTTTTTCCTAAAATCCGTATTTTTCCTTTATCATTCGCATTTCTTTTCATAATCCCTGCCAACCATTCTCTTTCATAGTGACGAGGGTTTCATCGAGCCTCCGTCCAAGAAGGCCAAATCTGGCGCCGCTCCACCAGATGTCGCAGCTTCCGAAGCTTCGGCTCCTACTGCTGCCCCCGCGGCCCAGGTATCGACTGCTTCCTCCCTTTCTAGGGGGAAGGATATTCCTTCGGCTGCTGCCTCCACGATTCCTTCTTCAGGAAAACCTGTAAGTCTTTCTCAATCGCAACGCGGGTTTCCCTGAATGTGCCTTAATTAACGATTCTTTGTCAAACACCTGTTTTTTCTCTTTCCCTTAAGGATCTACGGGGGGTTATATCTTCTTTGGAGGCCTTTGCCTCTCAATTTACTTCCCTGGAAGCGGACAAGGTTCGGCTGCAGGAGGAAGTTAAATCTTCTTCCTCGAAGTTGGAGGGCGCCATTAAAAAAGCCGCAACGGCTCGTCAAGAAGTCGACTCCCTGAAGGAGGAACTCAGCAGGCTGAAGGAGAAGCTGAAGGAAGAGGAAGCATCTAGGCTGGTCGCCGAAGCTCGGGCGACTGAAAAGGATGAACTTCTTCGCCAATCTTCCTTGGCTTTGCTTGGTAATTCTTTTTATGCTTCCCTGTCGGTTGTCACTTTGCAAATTTGAACCTTTGATAGTAACCTTTCCCATTTCATTCCTTTGCAGAGGCCGCTGGCATCCCTGCCGATGCTTTGGATAAAGTTCCAAACAATTCTCCGGCAAACAATGTGTCAATGACGCTTGCTGCACACCAGCTTACACGGGAGCTCCTTGACAAAGGCAAAGGTGCCATGGCGCGAATGCACTCGATGATCTTCCCCAAGATTAGTCAAGACAAGACTCTAGGGCAGCTGATCGACGCCTTTGCAGTCGACACCAAGGGGGTTATCGAGGTATTCAAACGTACTTCGCGTACCTATGGTGCCCTCCTTGCCTTCCAACTTATGATGGGTCATGGCTTCAAGGCCGATATTGAGGAGATGTCTAGGGAGCTGCCGAAAGGTCAAGATGGGCAGTTCATTGATTTAAGCACCTTCAAGACGTCAGCCCTTGTGTATGCTCGGCAGCTCCTTGAGCTGGTTTCATCAAAGAAAACGTCGGCTGTCCCAAGTTTATCGACCCAGACTCAAGCCCCTTGATTCTTGTAACAAACTTCTTTTTGAATTGGTGTGAAACAATGTTCTGTCGTAAAACTTGTAATTGTAATGAATTCCGTGCTAGCAATGCTGCTGGTGCACCTTTGTTATGACATTTATTCTTGCACTCTCCCGATGGGAGTTACTTCTGTTGCTGAAGCGATGCGATCTGGCATGCCTTTGACGCTGTTTTTTGCAGGTTTTCCCGGTGCCTGCGTTTGTCGATGATTCTTCGGGTGCTCTCTCTGAGGCTGATCGAATCCAGTGTATGAAGGATCGGATCACACAGATGGAAAAGGATCTGCGCAGTACCTATGCCTTGGCCGCCATTATCAAGAAGAAGGGCGAGCTTGCAGCTGACATAGAGCGCTATGCTCTTACTGAACTGCATAAAGCCACTGAAAGCTTGAACTGTGAGTTCCCTGGTCCTTGTGCTCATTATTCTTTGTCGAAAGTGCATTGCCTGATCTTCCATCGATTCCTTTACCAGTCATAGCCCTGAACCGTGCTGAAGAGAACAAGCGGATTCACGAGCGTGTGAACGCACTGACTCAGCTGTCATCAGCCGAAGAAATTTTCTGGCGGGAGCATTCGAAAGCTTCGGCTGTCGCACAATTTCAAGATCGGGTCCAGCAGGTCCATCATTTCTTCGACAAGTGCTACAAAGCCCTAAGGGTAATTTGGAGGACGATGTTTCCTTTGAACGCGGTCCCTCCTACGCTATTGACTCTGATGTCTGAATTTGGGAATACCAAGAAAATTCGCGATTTGGTGCGAGCTCAGGTTTTTGCTGGGGCCAGATTTACACTTGCCCTCGTCCTTGCACGCTATCCTTCGGCAAATCTGCTGAGTATCGCCAACGCGGTCGGTGACTTGGAGACGCTATACCCGAAGGTGGTGCTGCCCGCCAACATAATTGTCGACAAACTTGAAAAGGATTCGAAGGTTCCTGAAGAAAGAGGAACTCCGCAAGAGTAATTCAGGGTTAAGTTGTAAATAGGTAATTTGGCTACTTCATCCAATCGTTTGGATTGCATAGTTGAGACTTTTCTGCTCGGTAGATACATGTATATGTATTTTTACCGTATTAATGCCGTTGGCAAATTTTGGAGGAGGAAATCTTAATTGCCCGTTTGATACGTATGTGTATTCGTTGGTCAGCAAATTGTTTAAGTGATCAGCTCGTGTTGCAGGTCTTGCTAAACCCGTTGTATGTGCAACTTTGCTTTCAACCGATGTATGTTCTAACAGCAGCTCCCGAATATATCGGGAGCATTAACTCTGCCGATGAGCCCGTTGTTCTTTCATATTTCCATAAGTAAAATATCGAACGTGGGTTGTATTATATGTATTTCCAAACTCTTACTATTTACGGCACTCGTAGAGACATCTATACCAGAGGGAAAGGTTAGCACCCTTGTTTATTTTGCATCCCTTAGCACTCGTAGAGGCTCTTTTTTTTTGAGCACGATCTTTTGCCGCGTACTACGTTGCACCATCATTCGCCAAGGGGCGTAAGCAAGGTTCACGATGATGCGGCTTAGATGCTCTGAATTACTGCAATGCTTATCAAGGGATCAAATACTTAAGTTCTCATTAATAAAGTAAGTACGGGACTAAAGGGCGAAAGAAGAAGGGCCCTGTTGAAAGTAAAGGAAAAACTGAACGCTATTTATCTACTTTTAAGCAAGGAAAGGGTTCTTCTTATCTTCCGGCTTGTCCACCACGTTAGTGGTTTTCGAAGCGTCATTGATTTCACTAGGGGTCTCGATAGCGATTGCCAGTGTCTTGCTTTCTCCTATGACTGCTGTGTCATCAACTGCCGAAGCTTTTGCTGCCGACATTTCTGGGGCAAGGTCGGCTGGCTTCTGCTTCGTTTCCCTGACGCACTTTTCTTCCTTATTGTCGCGTGGCGATGGCTTGGAGCGGAGATCGGTGACTTCCTGTTTGAACCCGAACTTCGGAGCAATCCTCTGAAAATCTCGATCACAATTGTCTGAGCGTGAAAAACTTCCATAGACTGTGATATTTGTCCCGTTGCTCCCAGGCATTTTCAGCTTGAGGTATGCGTAATGCGGTACAGCCATGAACTTGGCATAAGCTGGTCTTCTGAGTATAGCGTGGTACTATGATTCCCAGTTCACGACTTCAAACTCGATCTTTTCCTTCCTGAAGTTGTCGGGTTTACCGAAGACGACGTTCAGGTAAACTTTGCCAAGAGAGTACGCCGGCGAAGTAGGGAGAATCCCGTGGAAACAGGTGTCAGAATCCTCTAGCATTTTCATGGTAATCCCCATACTTTTGATTGTGTCGACGAATATCAGATTTAGTCCGCTTCCACATCTTGAACCCCCCTACTTGCGCCTCGACTACCAAGGCAGCGTGTCCTGGTTTTGGTATGGTCATCGGGTGATCTGCTCGGCTGAACGTAATGTTCTGAGATGACCACTCAACATACTCAGGGATGTTTGCCATGATAATTTCTGCCAGATTGATTTCTCGGGTGAGCTTCTTCATTTCTCTTCTTGAGACACCCGTCCTGTGGATCATGCTCATCTGCCCACGTGGTGGTGGAAACGCCTCATTGGGTTGATGAGGCTGCGCCTGCTGGACCTGGTGCTGCGGTGGGGGTGGTGGTGGCGGTGGTGGCTGCGGCTGCTGCTGCATGAGTTCCTGCATCTCAATGAACTGCCTACAGTCTCTGAGCAGGTGACTTGACTTCGTTTGTTGTCCTTAGAGTCGACGTACGAGTGCAGGTAGCAAGGAGCGTTTATCTGTTCGGCGTAGGGTAACTTGGGGGTCCTCTGTAGTCGTGGTTTGTAGTTACCACGGTTTCCAGAGTTGTTCCGATTGACGTCCTGCCGATCGTCTCGTTTGTCGTCATACCGATCATCCTGCCGATCGGAGTATCCTGCGGCTACCAGGTTACTATCGTCGTAACTGCGGTTTTTCCTTTTCTTATGGCGATCCCTTCGTCCACCCGAGTCGTGTTCGGCTGGTCATCGTCTTCGTCATCACTGCGCTGTCGCGGCTTCCGTATGTTGTCCTCACCATCAGCCCAGCTGTTGGCGATTTCCATTAACTTGGTTATGGTTTTTGGTTTTTTGCGCCCGAGTTCCTCTATGTAGCTTTCACGTCGGATGCCATCGCTGAAGGCGTCGATTGCTCTGTCGACAGAAACATCTTCGGCGGCGTTTAAGAGCTTGGTGAATCTCCCGATGTATGCGCGCATCGATTCCTTCTGCTTCTGCTGGCAATGCCGTAATTCCTCAATCCCGACGGGTCTTTTGTATGTTGCTTGGAAATTGGCGACAAAAGCATCTACCAGATCGTCCCATGATTTGATGGAACCCTTCGGCAGGCCTCTTAACCAAGCTCGTGCTGAATCCTTCAGGTAAAGCTGCAAGCATTGCATTGCTGCTATCTGATTTCCTTTGTGCAGAATCACAGTCTGCAAATAGTCGTCTATCCAGGACCTCGACTCCTGCTGTCCATCGTATTTGGCGGCGTCAGTAGGGGTAGGTTTGAACTTTCTGGGTGGCATCGCCTCGCGGATTTTGTAGCTTAAACAATCAGCCCCCCTTAGCTCGCCGTCGTATTCCTGGCTCTCATCCGAAGAGTCACTGTCATATTCCTCCCTAGCGGCGCGTCATCGCCTTGCCTTGTCGATTCTGCTCTGGGTGATTTCGTCTCGAGCATCTCTCGCATGATGCTTCGAGCCGCTGGCCTGTAACGTGGTCTTTTCCTTCCGCGGGACCAGGTTGTCTCCCAATATTGCGAGACTTTCTAGGGCACCTCGGTGAGCTTGGGCCATAGAGCCTTCAGGGCGCTGATTGATAAGGTATGCTGCAAGATTGGCGGTCGCTCCTGCGACGGTTTTTGGCCGTGGCATGCCCGCGGTGTCCGTGGTCATAAAAGACTTAGTCAGATTCGACGTTATTTCTCTGGCGTCATCCTCCGAGAGTCTGGATAACCTTGATCGGTGCTTGCCTGCCCCTTGAGTGCTTCGAGAGGCACTTCCTCGCGAGGCTCTCCGTCGTTCACTGGATTGGTCTGCAGCGGATAGGCGTCTTTCGAGGGTGGCTTGCTCTTTCGATAGGCGCTCCCGGTTTTTCTCCAATATAGAGCGATAAGCATTGAGGGTTCCAACCGAGGTTCCTGCAGGGAGCGGTGTGTTGTTAAGTACGGCTGCCTTGGCTGCTGCCCACTCCTCCTCCGCGATGGTGTAATCGCTATTGTTGTTGCTGGCGCTGTTTGCAAAACTTGCTCGTCTGCTGGAGCGGGGGGGTGTGATCTTCGTCTCCCCTGTACCTTGCGTTTCCCGTGTTATTGGCAACATAAACCTGGTGGTGTGCCGTTCTTCGGGTGGTGCCTTGGACGATGCTGTCGATACTGTCCTCTCCTGAGGAGGACTGGGTATTACAGATGAACGGTGTGTCGCTTGATCCTAGCCCGTGCATGGTATCGCAGTTCAAGCAGTAGTACGAGGTCGTCCCCGAAGATGCGGAGCTGTCAGATCCAACCGACATAGGAGACGTCGAACGAGGAGTCGATGGCGCGGGCGAGTTCGTTGAGTCCATCAGACCAGCTGACAGGTCGAGTGATGACGACGCGTTCGGACCTGTCGAGCTGGAGGCGAGTGGTTCCAGCAGCCGGAGGACTCCTTGCGAGTTGACGTTGTAGTGGACGCTGCCGAAGGTCATCTCCATGTTTCCTCGTAGATCGGAAAAGGTCGAGCGAGATGAGTGATACGTCTCAAACGTATCTATAATTTCTTATGTTCCATGCTACTTTTATGATGATACTCACATGTTTTATACACACTTTATGTCATTATTATGCATTTTCCGGCACTAACCTATTGACGAGATGCCGAAGAGCCAGTTGCTATTTTCTCGCTGTTTTTGGTTTCAGAAATCCTACAAAGGAAATATTCTCGGAATTGGACGAAATCAACGCCCGGGGTCTTATTTTTCCACGAAGCTTCCGGAAGACCGAAGGGATTACGAAGTGGGGCGACGAGGCGCCGACACCACGAGGCCGCGCGGCCCGGGTGGGGCCCGCGCCGCCCTATGGTGTGGGGCCCCTGCGCCGCCTCCAACCCTCGCCCTTCCGCCTACTTAAAGCCTTCGTCGCGAAAACCCCGCATACGAGAGCCACGATACGGAAAACCTTCCAGAGACGCCGCCGCCGCCAATCCCATCTCGGGGGATTCAGGAGATCGTCTCCCGCACCCTGCCGGAGAGGGGAATCATCTCCCGGAGGACTCTTTGTCACCATGATCGCCTCCGGATTGATGTGTGAGTAGTTCACCCCTGGACTATGGGTCCATAGCAGTAGCTAGATGGTTGTCTTCTCCTCATTGTGCTATCATGTTAGATCTTGTGAGCTGCCTATCATGATCAAGATCATCTATTTGTAATGCTACATGTTGTGTTTGTTGGGATCCGATGAATATTGAATACTATGTCAAGTTGATTATCAATCTATCATATATGTGTTGTTTATGTTCTTGCATGCTCTCCGTTGCTAGTAGAGGCTCGGCCAAGTTGATACTTGTAACTCCAAGAGGGAGTATTTATGCTCGATAGTGGGTTCATGCCTCCATTTAACTGCGGGACGAGTGACGAAAGTTATAAGGTTGTGGATGTGCTGTTGCCACTAGGGATAAAACATCAATGCTTTGTCTAAGGATATTTGTGTTGATTACATTACGCACCATACTTAATGCAATTGTCTGTTGTTTGCAACTTAATACTGGAAGGGGTTCGGATGATAACCTGAAGGTGGACTTTTTAGGCATAGATGCATGCTGGATAGCGGTCTATGTACTTTGTCGTAATGTGATACGTCTCCGACGTATCGATAATTTCTTATGTTCCATGCCACATTATTGATGATATCTACATGTTTTATACACATTATATGTCATATTTATGCGTTTTCTGGAACTAACCTATTGACGAGATGCCGAAAGGCCAGTTGCTGTTTTCTGCTGTTTTTGGTTCCAGAAATCCTAGTAAGGAAATATTCTCGGAATCGGACGAAATCAAGACCCAGGTTCCTATTTTTCCACGAAGCTTCCAGAACACCCGGGAAGGACCAGAGGGGGGCCACAGGCCCACCAGACCATAGGCCGGCGCGGCCTGGGTGTGGCCGGCGCGGCTTGGGTGTGGCCCGCGCCACCCTATGGTGTCGCCGCCTCTTCGACCCTCTGACGCCGCCTCTTCGCCTATATAAAGGTCCCAGACCTAAAACACGATACGAAAAAGCCACGGTACGAGAAACCTTCCAGAGCCGCCGCCATCGCGAAGCCAAGATCTGGGGGACAGGAGTCTCTGTCCCGCACGCTGCCGGGCGGGGAAGTGCCCCCGGAAGGCTCCTCCATCGACACCACCGCCATCTCCATCAACGCTGCTGTCTCCCATGAGGAGGGAGTAGTTCTCCATCGAGGCTCGGGGCTGTACCGGTAGCTATGTGGTTCATCTCTCTCCTATGTACTTCAATACAATAATCTCATGAGCTGCCTTACATGATTGAGATTCATATGATGATGCTTGTAATCTAGATGTCGTTATGCTAGTCAAGTGAATTTTACTTATGTGATCTCCGGAGACTCCTTGTCCCACGTGTGTAAAGGTGACGGTGTGTGCACCGTGTGGGTCTCTTAGGCTATATTTCACGAGAATACTTATTCACTGTTATGGATGGCATAGTGAAGTGCTTATTTATATCTCTTTATGATTGCAATGTGTTTTGTATCACAATTTATCTATGTGCTACTCTAGTGATGTTATTAAAGTAGTTTATTCCTCCCGCACGGTGTAATGGTGACGAGTGTGTGCATCCGTGTTAGTACTTGGCGTATGCTATGATCATGATCTCTTGTAGATTGTGAAGTTAACTATTGCTATGATAGTATTGATGTGATCTATTCCTCCTACATAGTGTGAAGGTGACGAGTAGTGCATGCTTTGTGTTAGTACTTGGTTTAGTCGTGTTGATCTTTCATGCACTCTAAGGTTATTTAAATATGAACATTGAATTGTGGAGCTTGTTAACTCCGGCATTGAGGGTTCGTATAATCCTACGCAATGTGTTCATCATCCAACAAGAGAGTGTAGAGTATGCATTTATCTATTCCGTTATGTGATCAATGTTGAGAGTGTCCACTAGTGAAAGTATGATCCCTAGGCCTTGTTCCTAAATATCGCTATCGCTGCTTGTTTACTTGTTTCTTTAGCGTTACTACGCTACCATATTACCACCATCAACTACACGCCGACAAGCTATTTTCACGGCGCCGTTGCTACTTGCTCATATTTATTCATACCACCTGTATTTCACTATCTCTTCGCCGAACTAGTGCACCTATTAGGTGTGTTGGGGACACAAGAGACTTCTTGCTTTGTGGTTGCAGTGGTTGCATGAGAGGGATATCTTTGACCTCTTCCTCCCCGAGTTCGATAAACCTTGGGTGATCCACTTAAGGGAAACTTGTTGCTGTTCTACAAACCTCTGCTCTTGGAGGCCCAACACTGTCTACAAGAATAGAAGCACCCGTAGACATCAAGCTATTTTCTTGGCGCCGTTGCCGGGGAGGAAAGGTAAAAGGTACTCACACTCCGGATCTCGGCTACTAAGCTATTTTCGCCGTTGTAAGTACTCAAAGCTATTTCCTTTAGATCCTGCAATTGCATCTTTTTGTTTCTTGTTTACACTAGTTTGGCATAATGGACGACAATGAGCTTCTTATTCTATTTCCTGATTTAAGACATGGATGGTTTGATGCGAAAATTAAAAAACCTATGGAACCTTATTTGCATGCTCTGGTAGTAATATTAGTATGAACGCTTTGAACACCATGGTTGCTAATGATATGGAAAATTCTAAGCTTGGGGAAGCTGGCTTTGATGAGCATGATATTTTTAGTCCCCCAAGCATTGAGGAGAAAATTTACTTTGATGATACTTTGCCTCCTATTTATGATGATTATAATGATATTGGTCTTTTATTACCGCCTGTTATGGAGGATAAATTTAATTATGATGATACTATACCTCCTATATTTGATGATGAGAATAATAATGATAGCTACTATGTTGAATTTGCTCCCACTATTACCAATAAAATTGACTATGCTTATGTGGAGGGTAATGATACTTTTATGCATGTGAATAAAGATGTTTTATGTGATACTTATATTGTTGAGTTTGCTCATGATGCTACTGAATATTATTATGAGAGAGGAAAATATGGTTGTAGAAATTTTCATGTTACTAAAACACCTCTCTATATGCTGAAATTTTTGAAGCTACACTTGTTCCATCTTCCTATGCTTGTTACTTTGCTCTTCATGAACTTGTTTATTTACAATATTCCTATGCATAGGAAGCATGTTAGACTTAAATGTGTTTTGAATTTGCCTCTTGATGCTCTCTTTTGCTTCAAATGCTATTTCTTGCGAGTGCATCATCAAAACTGCTGAGCCCATCTTAATGGCTATAAAGAAAGAACTTCTTGGGAGATAACCCATGTGTTATTTTGCTACAGTACTTTGTTTTATATTTGTGTCTTGGAAGTTGTTTACTACTGTAGCAACCTCTCCTTATCTTAGTTTTGTGTTTTGTTGTGCCAAGTAAAGTCGTTGATAGAAAGGTTGATACTAGATTTGGATTACTCGTGCGGTTACAGATTTCTTTGTCGTCACGAATCTGGGTCTAATTCTCTGTAGGTAACTCAGAAAATTAAGCCAATTTACGTGAGTGATCCTCGGATATGTACGCAACTTTCATTCAATTTGGGCATTTTCATTTGAGCAAGTCCGGTGCCTCAATAAAATCCATCTTTACGGACTGTTCTGCTTTTGACAGATTCTGCCTTTTTATTTCGCATTGCCTCTTTTGCTATGTTGGATGAATTTCTTTGATCCATTAATGTCCAGTAGCTTTATGCAATGTCCGGAAGTGTTAAGAATGATTGTGTCACCTCTGAACATGTTAATTTTTATTGTCCACTAACCCTCTAATGAGTTGTTTCGAGTTTGGTGTGGAGGAAGTTTTCAAGGATCAAGAGAGGAGTATGATACAATATGATCAAGGAGAGTGAAAGCTCTAAGCTTGGGGATGCCCCGGTGGTTCATCCCTGGATATTTCAAGAAGACTCAAGCATCTAAGCTTGGGGGTGCCCAAGGCATCCCCTTCTTCATCGACAAATTATCAGGTTCCTTCTCTTGAAACTATATTTTTATTCGGTCACATCTTATGTACTTTACTTGGAGCGTCTGTATGTTTCTTGTTTTTGTTTTTGTTTGAATAAATGCTTGTGTGGGAGAGAGACACACTCCGCTGGTTCATATGAACACATGTGTTCTTAGCTTTTAATTTTCATGGCGAAGGTTGAAACTGCTTCGTTCATTTTTATATGGTTGGAAACGGGAAATGCTACATGTAGTAATTGATAAAATGTCTTGGATAATTTGATACTTGGCAATTGTTGTGCTCATGTTTAAGCTCTTGCATCAAATACTTTGCACCTACTAATGAAGAAATACATAGAGCTTGCTAAAATTTGGTTTGCATAATTGGTCTCTCTAAGGTCTAGATAATTTCTAGTAAAGAGTTTGAACAACAAGGAAGACGGTGTAGAGTCTTATAATGTTTTCAATATGTCTTTTATGTGAGTTTTGCCGCATCGGTTCATCCTTGTGTTTGTTTCAAATAACCTTGCTAGCCTAAACCTTGTATCGAGAGGGAATACTTCTCATGCATCCAAAATCCTTGAGCCAACCACTATGCCATTTGTGTCCACCATACCTACCTACTACATGGTATTTCTCCGCCATTCCAAAGTAAATTGCTTGAGTGCTACCTTTAAATAATTCAAAATTTATCACCTCTGATTTGTGTCAATGTTTTATAGCTCATGAGGAAGTGTGTGGTGTTTTATCTTTCGATCTTGTCATTTACTTCTGACAGACTTTCACAATGGATTAGTGGCTTCATCCGCTTATCCAATAATTTTGCAAAAAGAGCTGGCAATGGGGTTCCCAGTCCCGATTAATTAACTTGCATTAATAATTCTCTTCACATGTTTTGCTCTGATTCATCAGTAAGCAACTTAATTTTGCACATAGACACTCCTTCATGGTATGTGATTGTTGGAAGGCACCCGAGGATTCGGTTTGCCATGGCTTGTGTAAGCAAAAGGTTGGGAGGAGTGTCATCCATAAATAAAGAAAAACTAAACTAAAGTACATGTGTAAACAAAAGAGAAGAGGGATGATCTACCTTGTCGGTAGAGATAACGTCCTTCATGGGAGCCGCTCTTGAAAGTCTGGTTGATGAGGTAGTTAGAGTGCCCACTACCATTCGTTGACAACAACAAACACCTCTCAAAATTTTACTTTTATGCTCTCTTTATGTTTTCAAAACCAAAGCTCTAGCACAAATATAGCAATCGATGCTTTCCTCTTTGAAGGACCATTCTTTTTACCTTTATGTTGAGTCAGTTCACCTATTTCTCTCCACCTCAAGAAGCAAACACTTGTGTGAACTGTGCATTGATTCCTACATACTTGCATATTGCACTTGTTATATTACTCTATGTTGACAATTATCCATGAGTGATACGTCTCCGACGTATCGATAATTTCTTATGTTCTATGCCATATTATTGATGATACCTACATGTTTTATGCACACTTTATGTCATATTCGTGCATTTTCTGGAACTAACCTATTAACAAGATGCCGAAGTGCCGCTTCTGTTTTCTGCTGTTTTGGTTTCAGAAATCCTAGTAACGAAATATTCTCGGAATTGGACGAAACGAAGACCCGTGTGCCTATTTTTCCACGGAGCTTCCAGAAGACCGAAGAACACACGAAGTGGGGCCACGAGGTGGCCAAACCATAGGGCGGCGCGGCCCGGGTCTTGGCCGCGCCGACCTGTGGTGTGGGCCCCTCGTCTGGCCCCCGACTCTGCCCTTCCGCCTACTTAAAGCCTCCGTCGCGAAACCCCGATGCGAAAAAACCACGATACGGAAAACCTTACCGAGACGCCGCCGCCGCCGATCCCATCTCGGGGATTCTCGGAGATCTCCTCCGGCACCCTGCCGGAGAGGGGATTCATCTCCCGGAGGACTCTACACCGCCATGGTCGCCTCCGGAGTGATGAGTGAGTAGTTCACCCCCGGACTATGGGTCCATAGCAGTAGCTAGATGGTTGTCTTCTCCTCATTGTGCTTCATTGTTGGATCTTGTGAGCTGCCTAACATGATCAAGATCATCTATCTCGTAATTCTATATGTTGTGTTTGTCGGGATCCGATGGATAGAGAATACCATGTCATGTTAATAGCAATACGTAACTGTGTTCATACA
>NC_061508.1:67068777-67146837 GCF_022539505.1 Lolium rigidum
ATTCATGAAAAGTCTTTGCTTTATGATTCAGTTGTTTACTCATGTCATTACCATTGTTTTGATCGCTGCATTCATTACATATGTTTACACATAGTATGATCAAGGTTATGATGGCATGTCACTTCAGAAATTATCTTTGTTATCGTTTTACCTGCTCGGGACGAGCAGAACTAAGCTTGGGGATGTTGATACGTCTCCGACGTATCGATAATTTCTTATGTTCCATGCCACATTATTGATGATATCTACATGTTTTATGCACATTATATGTCATATTTATGCGTTTTCCGGAACTAACCTATTGACGAGATGCCGAAAGGCCGGTTCCTATTTTCTCGCTCGTTTTTGGTTCCGTAAATCCTAGTAAGGAAATATTCTCGGAATCGGACGAAATCAAGACCCAGGTTCCTATTTTTCCATGAAGCTTCCAGAACACCCGGGAAGGACCAGAGGGGGGCCACAGGCCCACCAGACCATAGGCCGGCGCGGCCTGGGTGTGGCCCGCGCCACCCTATGGTGTCGCCGCCTCTTCGACCCTCTGACGCCGCCTCTTCGCCTATATAAAGGTCCCAGACCTAAAACACGATACGAAAAAAGCCACGGTACGAGAAACCTTCCAGAGCCGCCGCCATCGCGAAGCCAAGATCTGGGGGACAGGAGTCTCTGTCCGGCACGCTGCCGGGGCGGGGAAGTTCCCCCGGAAGGCTCCTCCATCGACACCACCGCCATCTCCATCAACGCTGCTGTCTCCCATGAGGAGGGAGTAGTTCTCCATCGAGGCTCGGGGCTGTACCGGTAGCTATGTGGTTCATCTCTCTCCTATGTACTTCAATACAATAATCTCATGAGCTGCCTTACATGATTGAGATTCATATGATGATGCTTGTAATCTAGATGTCGTTATGCTAGTCAAGTGAATTTTACTTATGTGATCTCCGGAGACTCCTTGTCCCACGTGTGTAAAGGTGACGAGTGTGTGCACCGTGTGGGTCTCTTAGGCTATATTTCACGTAATACTTATTCACTCGTTATGGATGGCATAGTGAAGTGCTTATTTATATCTCTTTATGATTGCAATGTGTTTTGTATCACAATTTATCTATGTGCTACTCTAGTGATGTTATTAAAGTAGTTTATTCCTCCCGCACGGTGTAATGGTGACGAAGTGTGTGCATCCGTGTTAGTACTTGGCGTATGCTATGATCATGATCTCTTGTAGATTGTGAAGTTAACTATTGCTATGATAGTATTGATGTGATCTATTCCTCCTACATAGTGTGAAGGTGACGAGTGTGCATGCTTTGTGTTAGTACTTGGTTTAGTCGTGTTGATCTTTCATGCACTCTAAGGTTATTTAAATATGAACATTGAATTGTGGAGCTTGTTAACTCCGGCATTGAGGGTTCGTGTAATCCTACGCAAGGTGTTCATCATCCAACAAGAGAGTGTAGAGTATGCATTTATCTATTCTGTTATGTGATCAATGTTGAGAGTGTCCACTAGTGAAAGTATGATCCCTAGGCCTTGTTCCTAAATATCGCTATCGCTGCTTGTTTCTCGTTTCATTGCGTTACTTACTCGCTACCATATTACCACCATCAACTACACGCCAGACAAGCTATTTTCCGGCGCCGTTGCTACTGCTCATATTTATTCATACCACCTCGTATTTCACTATCTCTTCGCCGAACTAGTGCACCTATTAGGTGTGTTGGGGACACAAGAGACTTCTTGCTTTGTGGTTGCGGGGTTGCATGAGAGGGATATCTTTGACCTCTTTCTCCCTGAGTTCGATAAACCTTGGGTGATCCACTTAAGGGAAACTTGCTGCTGTTCTACAAACCTCTGCTCTTGGAGGCCCAACACTGTCTACAAGAATAGAAGCACCCGTAGACATCATAATGCCCTGATTAAATCTCATAGTAGTCATCGTGATATGTATGTGCATTGTTATGCCCTCTCTATTTGTCAATTGCCCAACTGTAATTTGTTCACCCAACATGCTATTTATCTTATGGGAGAGACACCACTAGTGAACTGTGGACCCCGGTCCATTCTTTACATCTGAAATCAAATCTACTGCAAACTCTGTTCTCTACTGTTCTTTGCAAACAAACATCATTTTTTCCACATCATACGTTTAATCCTTTGTTTACAGCAAGCCAGTGAGATTGACAACCTCACTGTTAAGTTGGGGCAAAGTATTGTGATTGTGTTGTGCAGATTCCACGTTGGCGCCGGAATCCCTGGTGTTGCGCCGCACTACACTCCGTCACCAACAACCTTCACGTGTTCCTTGACTCCTACTGGTTCGATAACCTTGGTTTCATACTGAGGGAAAACTTGCTGCTGTACGCATCACACCTTCCTCTTGGGGTTCCCAACAGACGTGTGTCAACTACACGCCAGCAAGGATTTTTCTGCCGCCGTTGCCGGGGAGATCAAGACACGCTGCAAGGGGAGTCTCCCACATCCAATCTCTTTACTTTGTTTTTGTCTTGCTTTTTAGTTTATTTTATTTACTGCTTTGTTTGCTCTTTATATCAAAAATACAAAAAAATTAGTTACTAGTTTTACTTTATTTACTGTCTTGTTTGCGTTCTCTATATTAAAAACACAAAAAAAATTAGTTACTTGCATTTACTTTATTTACCTTTTGTTTATTTCATCATGTTTCCTCCTAAGTTCACTTTGAAAGACATACCGGTAGGACGAGGGTCTATAATTGGAAGAGATAATATAGAAGATTTTTTCACTCATGTTAGTACGAGTGAAGATTTTGAAGATAGACACTTGGTAGAACTTGCTCCTACTTATGAAATTGCTGCTGTTTCTTTAGTACACATGTTGTAAGCTAGATTTGTTAATCTCAACCCCGTAATACAACATATGTTTCTTACACTCTGTGATATGGAGGAAGGAGAAAAGAAAGATTTTGTCTTACAAACCCTTCTTAAAGAATTTGGTGATGTAGCAAGAGAAGCTAGAAAAGTCTTTGTTAAATATAAGATGCTTGGCTTTTATACCAACTTTGCTAGTACCCTTGAAAAAATGGAAAAAGATAGATTAAAGTACACTAATAAAGTTAATTGTGAAGGGGAGATTAAGACATCAATACCTTGCAAGCTCTTAGGAATGTGCGAGGCACTAGAAAAGAATTATGATTGGATTGTTCCTGAAATTTTGTTTGATGAGAATAGCAAGCCTAAGAGTAATGAAAAAGGGGCCTCTGAAACTTACATAGATAAGATACAATGCATAGTTGAGAAAACTCCAAACCCCTCTCGTTGATGCTTCATCTCTTGATGTTACTTGATTCACACTTTACGCGCCTAGTCGAAAGGCGTTAAAGAAAAGCGCTTATGGGAGACAACCCATTATTTTACTTCTGCACTTTTATTTTATATTTGAGTCTTGAAAGTTGTTACTACTGTAGCAACATCTCCTTATCTTTATTTTATTGCATTGTTGTGCCAAGTAAAGTCTTTGATAGTAAAGTCAATACTAGATTTGGATTACTGCGCAGAAACAGATTTCTTACTGTCACGAAATTGAGCAGCCCCTTCTGTAGGTAATTTAGAAAAATCTGCCAATTTACGTGCGTGATCCTCAGATATGTACGCAACTTTCATTCAATTTGGGAATTTTCATCTGAGCAAGTTAAGTGCCCCAGAAAAATTCCTCTTTACGGACTGTTCTGTTTTGACAGATTCTGCCTTTTATTTCGCATTGCCTGTTTTGCTATGTTTGATGGATTTCTTTGTTCCATTAACTTTCAGTAGCTTTGTGCAATGTCCATAAGTGTTAAGAATGATTATGTAACCTCTGAATATGTGAAATTTTTGATTATGCACTAACCCTCTAATGAGTTTGTTTTGAGTTTGGTGTGGAGGAAGTTTTCAAGGGTCAAGAGAGGAGGATGATACAATATGATCAAGAAGAGTGAAAAGTCTAAGCTTGGGGATGCCCCCGTGGTTCATCCCTGCATATTTTAAAGAAGACTCAAGCATCTAAGCTTGGGGATGCCCAAGGCATCCCTTCTTCATCGACAACTTATCAGGTCACCTCTAGTGAAACTATATTTTTATTCCGTCACATCTTATGTGCTTTACTTGGAGCGTCTGTTTGTTTTTGTTTTTGTTTTTGTTTTTGTTTGAATAAAATCGGATCCTAGCATTCCTTGTGTGGGAGAGAGACACGCTCCGCTGTTGCATATGAACACATGTGTTCTTAGCTTTACTTTTAATGTTCATGGCGAAGGTTGAAACTGCTTCGTTCATCATTATTATGGTTGGAAACAGAAAATGCTTCATGTGGTAATTGGTATAATGTCTTGAATAATTTGATACTTGGCAATTGTTGTGCTCAAATAGATCATGTTTAAGCTCTTGCATCATGTACTTTGCACCTATTAATGAAGAACTACATAGAGCTTGTTAAAATTTGGTTTGCATGATTGGTCTCTCTAGAGTCTAGATATTTTCTGGTTAAGGTGTTTGAACAACAAGGAAGACAATGTAGAGTCTTATAATGCTTGCAATATGTTCTTATGTAAGTTTTGTTGTACCGGTTTATACTTGAGTTTGCTTCAAACAACCTTTCTAGCCTAAGCCTTGTATTGAGAGGAATTCTTCTCGTGCATCCAAATCCTTGAGCCAAAAACTATGCCATTTGTGTCCACCATACCTACCTACTACATGGTATTTCTCTGCCATTCCAAAGTAAATTACTTGAGTGCTACCTTTAAAATTCTATTCTTTGCCTTTGCAATATATAGCTCATGGGAAAATAGCCTTAAAAACTATTGTGGTGAAGAATATGTAGCTTATGTATCTTATTTCTTATAAGTTGCTTGTTGAGCAGTAACCATGCTTCTGGGGATGCCATCAACTATTACACCTTTGTTGAATATCATGTGAGTTGCTATGCATGTTCGTCTTGTCTGAAGTAAGGGCGATTTTCATGATCAAATGGTTTGAGTATGCATATTATTAGAGAAGAACATTGGGCCGCTAACTAAAGCCATGAATCATGGTGGAAGTTTCAGTTTGGACAATTAATCCTCAATCTCTTATGAGAATATTATCTGTTGTTGAATGCTTATGCATTAAAGAGGAGTCCATTATCCGTTGTCTATGTTGTCCCGGTATGGATGTCTAAGTTGAGAATAATCAAAAACGAGAAATCAAATGCGATCTTTCTCCTTAGACCTTTGTACAGGTGGCATAGAGGTACCCCTTTGTGAGACTTGGTTGAAACATATGTTATGCAATGATAATCTGTGTTAATCCAAGCTAATTAGGACAAGGTGCGAGCACTATTGGTAATCTATGCATGAGGCTTGCAACTTATAAGATGTATTATGCATAACACATATGATTTATTACTACCATTGACAAAATTGTTTCTATGTTTTCAAAATGAAAAGCTCTAGCACAAAAATAGTAATCCATGCTTCCCTCTGCGAAGGGCCTATCTTCTACTTTATTGTTGAGTCAGTTTACCTACTTCTTTCTATCTTAGAAGCAAACACTTGTGTGAACTGTGTGCATTGATCCTTACATGTTTACCTATTGCACTTGTTATATTACTTTGTGTTGACAATTATCCATGAGATATACATGTTGACGTTGAAAGCAACTGCTGAAACTTATATCTTCCTTTGTGTTGCTTCAAAGCTTTCTACTAAGAATCTATTGCTTTGTGAGTTAACTCTTATGCAAGTCTTATTGATGCTTGTCTTGAAAGTACTATTCATGAAAAATCTTTGCTATATGATTCAGTTGTTTATTCATTGTCTTTACCATTGCTTCGAATCACTGCATTCATCTCATATGCTTTACAATAGTATTGATCAAGATTATGATAGCATGTCACTTCAGAAATTATCCATGTTATCGTTTACCTACTCGAGGGCGAGTAGGAACTAAGCTTGGGGATGCTTGATACGTCTCAAACGTATCTATAATTTCTTATATTCCATGCTACTTTTATGATGATACTCACATGTTTTATACACACTTTATGTCATTATCATGCATTTTCCGGCACTAACCTATTGACGAGATGCCGAAGAGCCGATTGCTTGTTTTCTCGCTGTTTTTGGTTTCAGAAATCCTACAAAGGAAATATTCTCGGAATTGGACGAAATCAACGCCCAGGGTCTTATTTTTTCAAGAAGCTTCCAGAAGACCGAAGGGATTACGAAGTGGGGCGACGAGGCGCCGACACAACAGGGCCGCGCGGCCTGGGTGGGGCCCGCGCTGCCCTATGGTGTGGGGCCCCCGCGCCGCCTCCAACCCTGCCCTTCCGCCTACTTAAAGCCTTCGTCGCGAAAACCCCAGTACCGAGAGCCACGATACGGAAAACCTTCCAGAGACGCCGCCGCCGCCAATCCCATCTCTGGGGATTCAGGAGATCGCCTCCGGCACCCTGCCGGAGAGGGGAATCATCTCCCGGAGGACTCTTCGTCACCATGATCGCCTCCGGATTGATGTGTGAGTAGTTCACCCCTAGACTATGGGTCCATAGCAGCAGCTAGATGGTTGTCTTCTCCTCATTGTGCTATCATGTTAGATCTTGTGAGCTGCCTATCATGATCAAGATCATCTATTTGTAATGCTACATGTTGTGTTTGTTGGGATCCGATGAATATTGAATACTATGTCAAGTTGATTATCAATCTATCATATATGTGTTGTTTATGTTCTTGCATGCTCTCTCGTTGCTAGTAGAGGCTCGGCTAAGTTGATACTTGTAACTCCAAGAGGGAGTATTTATGCTCGATAGTGGGTTCATGCCTCCATTGAATCCGGGACGAGTGACAGAAAGTTCTAAGGTTGTGGATGTGCTGTTTCCACTAGGGATAAAACATCAATGCTTTGTCTAAGGATATTTGTGTTGATTACATTACGCACCATACTTAATGCAATTGTCTGTTGTTTGCAACTTAATACTGGAAGGGGTTCGGATGATAACCTGAAGGTGGACTTTTTAGGCATAGATGCATGCTCGGATAGCGGTCTATGTACTTTGTCGTAATGCCCCGATTAAATCTCATAGTAGTCATCGTGATATGTATGTGCATTGTTATGCCCTCTCTATTTGTCAATTGCCCAACTGTAATTTGTTCACCCAACATGCTATTTATCTTATGGGAGAGACACCACTAGTGAACTATGGACCCCGGTCCATTCTTTACATCTGAAATACAATCTATCGCAAACTCTGTTCTCTCATTGTTCTTTGCAAACAAACATCATTTTCCACACCATACGTTTAATCCTTTGTTTACAGCAAGCCGGTGAGATTGACAACCTCACCGTTAAGTTGGGGCAAAGTATTGTGATTGTGTTGTGCGGGTTCCACGTTGGCGCCGGAATCCCCGGTGTTGCGCCGCACTACACTCCGTCACCAACAACCTTCACGTGTTCCTTGACTCCTACTGGTTCGATAACCTTGGTTTCATACTGAGGGAAAACTTGCTGTTGTACGCATCACACCTTCCTCTTGGGGTTCCCAACAGACGTGTGTCAACTACACGCCAGCAACGAGTCGCTGTGCGGGGTGAATTCATAGGAGCCGAATCGAATCGGGCTTCCCAGACTTGGCTATGATGGTGTCGATGAAGCTGCCGATGATATGGCTGGATCTGCCGATGACCGATCTTGTGCCTACAGGGTCCCCACAGACGGCGCCAATTGTCGAGGGTACTCCTCGCCAATGCCCTCCGATTGGGGCTTAGGGTTGATGGAATCCTGTAAGCTGATACGAGACATCGGTTCACAGACAAGCGGGGAGAGCGATTTACCCAGGTTCGGGGCCCTCGATGAGGTAAAACCCTTACGTCCTGCCTGTCTGATCTTGATTATGAGAATATTATGTTACAATGGGGTGCCGAAGAGTTCAGCTGAGATCTCGTCGAGAGGCTAAGTGCTGCGGCGATCTAGCTCTAGACTTCTGGTGGCTAAGATTGCTAAGATTGATCGTGTCCCTCGGCAGCCCCTCTCCTGGCCTTTATATAGGATGCCAGGTCTCAAGAGGTCTAACCGAGTACGACTAGGTTTACAGTAGTTCTAACTCTAAGCTTTCTTTGTTCGGTTCCTTCCTTATCTTGCCCGCCAAGGAATCTTTCTACTGTGCCATCCAAGTGGCCCGCCTTGCCATCGAATACCTTCATGGGCCTCCAGTTAGTTCGTATAGGGTAGGGCAATGTCGGTTACCCGAAAGGTAATGCCCACGTTAGCCTGCCCAAACTCCGCCGAGAGGGATATCACGGCACGATCGTTCGTTTCTTTGTGCGTCGTGTACTGAGAAATTGAGACATGTCTACTTCGTTATTTCCTCTGTCTCCGCAGTCACTTCCGAAAGCCATACCGCCAAGTCAGAAAAGCGGGAGGTGGTATTTAACAGAGCAATGAAAAGTTTTGTCATTATTAATCTTTGACTAACTACTATCACTAGATTATTTGTCTGTCGTGTTAGTAGAAATGTATTTTTGTTATCTTTTTTGCTTGCGAGCTCGAAAAAATTATTGTCCATTTTTACCGCGAGATATAATTTTTTCGGTTGCGAACTAGGAATTTTTTTCCGTATGCCCCACGTTAGCACCCCTTTTGCACCGTTTTCGGCTCCACCACTATTCACACGGATTATCTTTTAATTGAAATTCTACCTCTATAAAAATATGGTGTGCCTTGGCGTACTCTCAAACAAAGGTAGAGATGAGGATTCGAGCCAGTGTGCTTGCTCTTTGCGCTTTTGTATGCAACCACTTCGACCAATAAGTACCCGCCTAAGTTTCGACCATCCTGCTCACTGCTCAGGAAATCGTCTTAAGTATTTTGCTACGTTGTCCACCGTAAAAGGAAATCTAAAACCGATCGCGTGCCGGCTACCTTTCGCGGCCCGTGAGAACAAAACGTAAGTGGTAGTTAGGCTTTTTAACACATCGAACTCGCATAATTCTTGTGGGCCCACTAAACCCTAATCCGATCAAATTTAGTTCACACCAGCGTCTTAGTTCAACTAGTGGTCTAACCTAGTCGCTTTATCTTGAATCACATAACGTCTAACTTGTTTCATCCTCTTAAGTGTGTGACCCCAAAGGTTCGCAGCCACTCATGGGCAACCACAATTACTTCTTGATGTTCCACCATAGATATTCGATGAGCACTTGGCCTGAAGTCGATAGTCGGAAGGTAGAGGCTCCTATAGTAGAACGTGTCGACTCCCGAGTGACAGAAAGCCATAATGCTGAACCTTGAAATGTGTCATGTTTTCGTGATTTACCTTGTGAAGTTATAGGCAAGTTTTTTTTGCGTCCCTTTAAACTCTTTTCTCGATTCTATGATACAATTTTATCAAATTAATTCTTAGTCCAACTCGTGGGTTAACTCTTAAACTTGTCACATGGCAAGGCTTTCTGAATCAAATAACTTGAAAGAGCCAACTTATCGAACTAATTCTTAGTACAACTCATGGGTTAACTCTTAACTTAGTCACATAGCCATGCTTTCTTAACCAAATCACTCGGAAGAGCAAAAGTATCTCTCTGATTCGGAGGGGAAAATTCCACCTTAATCAAACAAAATAGACACCAAATCTATCTTCCTATTACCCACTTATGAAGTACGTTTGAAAGACCCTAAGTAAACCGGTCAGCAACTCTCGGATCATGAGAGGACCTCAGTTCTAAGGTCAAGAAATATACATTATCAGGGACTAACAAATGAAAACTCATGCATTCTGTCGAATTGGCAAACTCTTTACAGAAATCAGTATTTATTATCTGATAGGATCTCTTGTCGATGGCTAGCGAAGCCTGGTCTTCGGCTGACTTTTACACTAGTCAATTGTATGTCCTCATAACCTTCTTGACTAGGGTTTATTATAACAAGATCACACTATCTGTACTTATACAACTTAACCATAGATAATGTTGAAATGATAACTACAAAACTTACGAATACATTTGGAAATTTCATCATACATGACTTTCGCACAGGCATATTTCCAACATTTCAGCAGGGAGGTGCAACTCCAGTGCAACACCCAAGATCTCCAGCAGCACAGAGCGGTGCCCATCACGACTATCCCTGTGCAACCTAATTTCCAGCCGTATCGCGTCATTCGGCGCAGTTTCGCCTCCTGGGTGCAATGCGCTCTGCGACGCCAAGTCGGTGGTGGGCTTGACAATGATTGATATGGGTGTGCTACGGTGGCTAAATCTCGTCATTGGGATATGATGGTGCATGTCTGACATGATGTCCGGAGAAGGTAGAGTATTGGGCAAACCCATTGGTTTAGGATTGGGAGTGCAGATCCGCACCAAGTGCATATGTTGTCTCTGGTGCGTGACCGGAGCTGGGACTATCAAGTCCATGGATATCGTTATCTACTTGAAGGTATTATCGTGGTGGCATGATCCTCTCCTCCTCTTCCTCCTTCTCCTCCAGTGTGCAAGCTCCGAGGTAAACATTTGATTTGGGTCTTCTAGATCGGATAATGATGACACTCAATGTCATTGCCCTCCTTGGACACTCAATGTCTTTGTACCCGGCATCGGATGGGGGGGGGGGGGCTAGTGGATGTCGGTGTAGTGGCGTTCCGACTCATGTCTTGGTGATGATGTCGTTGTTGGTGATTGTCAAAGTTGTTTGGTTCGAGGAGTGATGAAACTCAGTGACCTCCTCAGGGTTGTGTTGCTTGTTAGCGGCACGTGCATATGTGGTTTTCAGGTAAACCAGTGATTCCCAACGAGATTTTGTTCCAATGACGATATTGCTGTTGATGTAGCAGTTTTTTGCTGGTCAATTCCCTTCTAGTTAGTTATTTAAATCTAATGAGGCACATTGCCCCCTTTTATTTAGAAAAGTTGTAAAGTCGAAAACCGATGCATTAAGCTTTTTCCCTTAAAATTGGGATCCCGTGTAAATGAGAAGAGAAGAACAACTTTTGTCCGCACTCATTTTTTTGCTTGCTTGCCTGCCTCCACTCTTAAGATAGATACTTCCTCCGATTAATATTAATTATGGCTAGTATAGATATATCTAGTACTAAATGTGTCTAAATACATCTATATTAATCGGAGAGTAGTTAATTTCAAGCCCTGCCATCTGCATCGCTGTGAGGATCCTTTCGATGTTGAAATGATTTATATGTGCTCCTTACCAGAATATTAAATTGCCGGGATAATGCCTTTTTTGCCGCGCGTTGAAAAGATTTGTGTTCCTTACCAGATGCTTAATCATTGCACGAGCTCCCTGTGATCTGTGATGCATGATTAGAGAGGCTTAATGTTCTCTTACTGGAATATGTTAGCAATCATTCATCAGAACATATATTTGCACAAAGAACACTAAACTGATATATTATTAGTAACATTTTTCTCTTGTATTTACGTGGAGGGATTTTGCATTTGCTTGTCAAATGCGCATCTACCCTTTTTCTTTCTCGATCATCGTATACAAATAATTTCCTGCGAAGAAGAGGCTTCGCATCTAGTAGCAGAAAAGAATGAACAAAAGAATTGGAGGGGCAAAATTGTACAGATCCCCTGCGCGCACGTACCGCTACCCTATAATTTACACTTGACGCCGCCGCAGCACTTCAACTGCTTTCTCGCCGCGGCGAGGTCGTCGGCAATGAGCTTTGCTCCCGCGTGACCCGGTTGAGCATTGCGAACATGCCGACCATGGGCGCGGTGTTGTAGGTGCAGGCCTCCGTCTGCATGTAGTTCTGCCTGTCGTCCCTGAACCTGTCGCGGCGGTCGGGCCCGCCGACGATGGCCCCGACGACGACGTTGGGGTTGGCGCTCCGGCGGCCGAACCAGTCGTCGAAGCCCTGCGCGCAGCCGATGAACTCCTTGCGGTCCTTGTACGGCACGATGGATGCCGCGCGGTGGTGCACCCTCGCCGGGAACTTGGCGCCGTACCCTACCAGGTAGCTGATCCCGCGCGGGTTGCTGCCCAGCACGTACTCCACCTGCGTCCTCGCGTGCGCGAACATTTCTTCGGCGGCGACCGGTCCAGCCGCGCACGTCGCGACGGCGGCGCCCTCGCTGGTGGAGCCGGAGAGGTATCCGGAGTAGACAGAGAGGAGGAATGCGGCGCTGGTGACGTACTGCATGTTGTTCCACTGCCGCACGTAGAGCATCCCGCCGGGGCTGCGCTCAACGTTGTCCTCGTCGGCTGCGTTCTTCCCCATGTTTGCGCACATGTAGTGGTCCGCCTTGGCCCGGTAGAGCTCGAGCGTGGCCCGGTGGCGCTCGGAGTGCTCCCCGTTCAGGAGGAGGCGCGTGGCGAGGAGCTGCACGCCGGCGTACTTGACGTCCCAGCTGAACTCGGTGATGGCCCAGCCGGTGCCGCCGAACTCGTGCGCGTTGTCGACGACGTAGTCGAGGTATGCGGCGCGGCCCGTGGCGCGGTGCAGCCAGAGCGCCGCCCAGAGGAGCTCGTCGTGGAAGCCGCTGACGGAGGCGTAGTAGCTCTTCACCTCGGCGATGCTGCTGTCGTACTTGCCCCGGTACTTGTCGGCGAACTCGAACAGCTGGAAAACAAAAGAGACGGTGGTAGGTCAGTACTTGTCGACGCGCGTACTCCATGAACAGTTCATCAGCTCCATTAATAAAGCTTAGTAGCAACCAACTAATATTCCCCTCATCATCGCGCGCTGCTGCTGCTGCTAATCGCGCGCGCGCGTTGGTTTGTGCAGTCGATAACGTGAGCTGACAGTATAATGTGGTGGTTACGTCAAGTAGCCTGTCGCATCACGGCGTCCGGCGCTGACAGTATACTAATGCAAGCTGCTCTTCGAAGGGCCCGCGTGTCGGCGACTGTAAACCGACAGAAATTCACGGATTTTATTTTGCGGAGAAGATTTGCCAGCGACTCGATGACGTAATGTTGACAAGTTGCCACGTGGGGCACGGAGAGCAAGAAAGAACACGGTTCAAATGTGAACCGGCCGGCGTCTCCGGTTTGACTCCGGCCGGCTTTCCGCCACCGCCACGCTGCAGGTTCTCCGAATCTACAGACCAGCTGTCCCGCTACATTTCCAGACTACTATTCTGAAGTCTGTGAATTACCTGCTGAGCGTGGTGGAGGAGCAGGTGGGCGTAGTGCGGGTTGGTCTCCCGGAAGGCCATGGATGCGGCGGCGAGGGCGGCGGCGGTCTCGCCGGCGACGTCGGAGCCGGGGTGTTCCCGGTCGACCTTGTACGCCTGCCGCGACGTCGTCATGTCCTCCGGCCGCTGCCAGCAGTAGTGGTCCGTGTCGCCGTCGCCAACCTGCAGGATCATCGATCACCATCAATAATCAGTCAGCTGCTTCACCACATTTGTGAAAGCCATCATCATGGGTTGCAGACATATGCATGCATGATTGTTCTAACTTGCTCCTAGCTAATCGTCCATGTGAAGTGAGGAGACAATCATGCATAGTGGGAGGTTTGCGCGTTCTAGCTCGAATGAGCCGCCGCGCGCGCGCACCATGGCTTTGCCTTGTCCTCTACCTCCACCTAACATATGTTGGCTTCCTTCCTCCCACCCAGCTCTCAACCAGAAAATTTAAAAATGCTCTTCTCTTTCCCTTTTGTTTCTTGTTTTGTTTTCTCCGCTCGCCAACCGCAACCAGTGGCGATGCACGCATGTACTCTATGTTGGATCCTTGGTTGATTGAACTACTCTAAGATCGGTAGCAAATGGCGGTGATTGCTAGAGCGATCCGGAATCGGGAATTGTTAAAAGTTTGTTGTTATTACCTCGGCCCAAAGCTCGTCGGGCTGCGTGTGCGCCTTGATGAAGTAGTCGGTGCCCCACTTGATGGACTCGAGCGCGTGCGCCAGCTCGCCGGCGGCCGCCACGTCGCCGCCGTACTCCAGGAGGCTCCAGGACAGCATGGTGACGGTGAAGGCCATGGGCAGGCCGAACTTGACGTGGTCGCCGGCGTCGTAGTACCCGCCCACCAAGTCCACCTAACGAAAACACGACAACAAGATCCATTTCTGTCAGCGCACGTCCTGCTGATCGAGCGATCGATACGATCGGCCTGCCGGCCAAAAAGAAGATGCATGGGGAACTCGGTAGGGAGGAGCTAGCGAGACGCACCCCTTGCTCGAGGCCGTCGGTGAGGCCGGAGTGGTCGCGCCAGGATACCCGCTGGCCGTGCGGCAGCCGCCCCGACCGCTGGGCCTCGAAGTAGAGCAGGCTCTTGCGCAGAGCCTCCTCGTAGTTGTGTGGCGCGGCGGAGGCGGCGCCGGCCGCCTCGGACGCCAGGAAGAACGCCGACGCGGCGACCACGGCCACGGCAAGAACCCACGCCGTGGCGCCTCCTCTGCTCCTCATTGTCATCGCGCGCTCTGTCTCAGCAGGCAGGCAGCAGCTATGTATATACTATTCCTCGAGGAACCTTGGAATGTATCGACCACCGGCTTCCCGCTGCGGCGAACTGATCGCCAGCGTCCGGCCGGAGCTTGATCGGTCGACCACGCACGCCGACAGATCGGGGCTTGGCCCGGTTGTTCGAGGGAGCGGTCGTTGGATGATGATGGTGAGAGAGAGCAAGGGGAAAGTATGCGGAGCTAGCTGGGCGGGGTGGTGGGCTGTCGACTCTACGGGGGACTCGCATATATGTAGGGAGCTCCGTCGAGGACGGGCGGCATACCGTGTTGAATGGGCCGGTGGGGCGTAGCGGCCTGACCTGGGACTGGGAGGGTTGTTAGGTGGACTTGCCCTTCGGTTCCACCGGACCCATCATCATCATCATCATCGTGTTCATGCCATAGGGAATATAGAAAGCCAGGAGAGAAGGGAAATGGTGGACTTGTTTAGCTAGCTAGATGCGCGCGGGGGATTTGGTGAAGTAATCTGGTTGGATGATGATGATGGAAGGAAGGCCGGAGGAACCGCTGATGAACGAGGATTGACCCAACGAATAAACATGGGTTGTTCCGGTGAGAATCATTGTCAACCGGCTGGTGACAACAACCTGCCATATGCACACACACACTGGGTGTGGGTGGACTGTTTAGTTTCACAGTTTTGGCCCCATGCACGCGGCTGACAATTGTCGCCAGTTTCATTTCCATATACCATAATTTTAAGAAATAAATCGATGGTGATGGAGAGGCTTTTTTCTTTTCCGCTTATTTTTTTACTTTTTAGATTTGGAAAATATTAAGATTCAGAAAATGTTTAAATTCAACAAAAAATCATTTTTTAAATTTTCTTATTCAAAAAACATTCATATCGAATAAACTGGTTAATCAATTTTGATTTTTTTTTCAAATCATAAATATGTTATATTTCAAATTGTTTGATTTTTAAAAAAGGTCACATAAAAAATGTTCAAATTAAAAAGAAAGAAATAGCACAAAAAAGCAAAAAAGGAAAAAAAAGACACCACTAGTCTGGCCCAACACCTAGTCTGGGGTGCCGCATTTGCCTCTGCCCTATCGACCAGGTCGGTATACAGGGGCTCCCTGCGCTGGGCTGCGAGGGAACCTAATTTACTTGGGTGGGTTAATACTATCTACCTATATCTGGTTAAATTCTTTTCGGTACGGGGAGTACAAAGCCAAATTTCGTGGATAGAATTCGGGTTTCTAAAGTTGCTACCCGAATAGGTTCTCGGGCTTTTCGGGTTTTGGGTCTAGGTTTTGTTCCTGGGAATTGCTTTACACCGACCTGGTCGGCACTAGACGAGTTACCGCACACCCATGGTCGTATGTGGACTGGGCCCATTCTGATTATTAGCGTTTGATTTTGGTTCGATCCTTAGGTTCGTTCAGCTTATGTTAAGAACAATTTTCAAATTTTAACAAATTTTGAATCTGAACTTTTATAAAAAAATTAAACAGTTTTTGAATCTGAATAATTTTCGAAATTCAATTATTTTTTGAAATCTGAAATATTTTGAACAATTTTTCAAATACCAACGAATTTCGGATCGGTGTTTTTTTTAAATTTGAACAAATTTTGAATCTAAACCTTTCTCAAATTTTGAATCTGAACATTTTTCGAATTACAATAATTTTAGAATTTGAATATTTTGAACAGTTTTCGAATTTAAACAAATTTCTATTTTGAAAAAAAAATTTTTTTAACAAATTTCGAATCTGATTTTTTTTTGAATTTACGAATATGGTCATTTTCAAATTTGAATATTTTTTGAATCATAATAATTTTCGAATATGAAGGAGAAAAAGAAACAGGAAAACCGACAAAAAAATAAACGAAAGAAAGAAAGGAAAGAACAGAAGCGAAAAGAGCCAAATTCCCGAAAATGCAATTAGGCCCAGCCCATATAGAGGTGTGCGGCGTCGGGTATACACCGACCAGGTCGGTGTATAGGATCCGCCTTTGTTCCCATCATGGGTTAGGGTTTGGCAAGAGTTCACAAACACGGGATAAATACAATAATTCTTGTTTCTAAGGAAAGTTGTTGTGAGGTAATTACACCGGCAAGCCCTTCGATCAATCTCTTTGGCACGCTATTAGCGGTCCATCGGAACCTCGCAAATTTTGGACAAATAGAGGTCGAAGAAAGCACGAAATGAGTAATGACATGAGCAACATGTTTGAACAAATGATTTTGTGCTTGGCAGTGACAGACCTAAACACGTTGAATCATATAGACAAGCTCTCACGACTGCGAATTGTCGACATTCTTTTTTAAAGCTTTGCTTCTATAGACCCCTAGATCTTGAAGGAAAACCGTGTAAACCCTCGAAGGGGTCTCATGGTATCGTTTAATCTCACCCATACTACCTCTAATCTCGAGCATATATCGTTTAATCTCAGTTGTCCCTGTATTTCGCTTAGGAAAACATTTTAAGCTTTTTTTTATGCGAAACACAATACAGAGGTAGACGCTCATATATACGCACATGCAATCACCCCTATGAACGTATACATGCACACCCTACCTCTATGAGCACTTACGAGAGACTGGGAACGTCGCCTCCCACTGAAGAATATTTTACCTTTAATGAGACACCAAAGTGTTAAATTTGGGGTTTGAACTCTAGTGTACTGGGAATGTCACTGCCCTTCTAACCACCCAACCACAGGGTTTCAAGCTTTGAGATTTTTTTTTTTCGAAACACGGTACAATAAAAGACGCTCACACATACGCGCACAAACTTACCCCTATGAACGCACGCACACACCCCCTACCCATATGAGCACCTTCGAGAGACTGCGTTAAAGAACTGATTTGGTGGGTCTTGATATTAACGAAGTCACCATATACGCTTCGCTGTCAAACGTCGACTCCCGCTGAAAAATATTCCGCCTTTATGATACCAAAGTGTCAAATCTAGACTTTGAACTCTGGTGGACCGGAGGTGCCACTACCCTCCTAACCAAATTGGTTCTCCTTCGGGGTTATTATTTAGAACTGTTTTCGTACGTGTACACGGTGGATTCAATGTTTACACGAAAGTTAGATGAGTGTGGACGCATCACCGTCGTGGCGAACCCCGCGTGGAGTTCACTGCACAATCCCATCCATCGAGCCGGAATGCGAATGCACCCGACGCCGCGTGCCAGATCGAGTTCGTCTTTGCCTCTCGGGACCATTTTGAAAACCGATCGGGCACCTCCTCCGTCCAGTGCTTGCTCAACGAACGCACGAAGACCAAGGCCAAGGCCAAGGGTGCCATTTGGTGACGGCGACGGCGCTCCGGCCGCGACGTCGACGACGACGACCCCGACGCTTCGTCGATGGATTCGCGGCCGTGCGTAGCGTACTAAGAGCAATTCCAACAGTATAGCCAACTGTTGGCTATTACAAGATGTCATATCATTTGTAGTCATCATATAGCTAACATGTACAATAGTTGGCTATAAGAATGTAGTACTTTACTAATATATGGCCCACATTCCACTCTCACAAGGTGCTTGCAGGACGCGTGCAGAAAGCTGCTATTGCATAGTAGCCCACCTCCCTTCTCTCTCCTCTTCTCTCTCCTCCAACTCATCTAAAATATATTATTTAATGTTTTATAGTTAGCTGACTAGACTCTATTGTACTTGCTCTAACCCGATCGATCGACGTTGGTATTCCCAACAGTATTCTATACGATGCAGTCGGTAGGCGGGCGGGTGTAGGGCCGCGTGCACGTACGATACGCCGGGATTGCGACGGTTCGCACCAAACCCCCTGCATGCAATCCTTTTGCTGAAGCTTCTTGCCCGATACCCCTGCGCTCTCGCCGCTGGCCTGCTGTAAGGTTAGGGTGTACAATAAGTTCTAGTCGCTAGCTACAAGGAATAAAATAGTATATTTGTGTCTAGTTGGATGAGAGAGAAGAGAAGAGAGAATGTAAGTGGGCTCTTAGAGCAATTCCAATAGTATAGCCAACTGTTGGCTATAACAAGATATCATATCATTTGTAGTCATCATATAGCTAACATGTACAATAGTTGGCTATAAGAATGTAGTACTTTACTAATATATGACCCACCTTTCACTCTCACAAGGTGCCTAGGAGCACGTGCAAGAGCTGGCTATTGCATAGTAGCCCACCTCCCTTCTCTCTCCTCTTCTCTCTCCTCCAACTCATCTAAAATATATTATTTAATGTCTTATAGTCAGCTGAATGGACTCTATTGTACTTGCTCTTATGCAAGAGCTAGCTCTAGCACGTGCTCCTAGGCAAGTTGTGCCAATCTAAATCTACGAAAATCGCACCGATCGGGGCACTTATGTGCCTGAATTCGCTAATTAAAATCTCCCGGTCTATAGTCTTGTCATCTCCGTTGTGGACACTATCGCCGTAGCCAATCACAGCGACGTAACCAACCCCTTCGTTGTTGAGTCTGGTGGCGATCGACGGCGCTCCTTTTTCCCGGGAAGAACATTGGACACGGATACTAGGAACTCCAGGTGTTGGGGCGGGCCGCCACGCTTTCGCTTTTTGTTGCCAATGCCTGAGTCACAAGGCGCCTGTCAAGGTCATTCTACATTCACCAGAGACTTCGACCCCTACTTCCAATACATGTCCGATGGTACTGGTAAATTAGGCTTCACCTCTTACTAGAAATGCTTTGCAGCTATTCGCATGCTTGCATATGAAATGCATGGTTATATCTTTGACGAGTACCTGCTTCCAATGCCGGTGTCGGATGTAATAATAAAGTATTTAGAACATCTACTTACGTTGTTTTCTATGGCTTATAATTTGTTTTATATGTTCCATATTTTCAATGCAAATAACCCTAAATCGGACACGCCGGACATAATGCGTCAGGCTGATTGGGCACCCCAAACACAAACGAACAATCACCAATGATTCAGCAAGTTCCATTGTTGCTTGTTCAAACATGGCTTTCTGAACGTTTTTACGGACAGATTCATCATATCATTAATTTTACAGTGTTCTCTCATTTTTGAGAATCTAGCACTACTATAGAGATCTCTTAGCTTATTTACACCATCATTTATGTTGATAAGTCCAATCCTATGTAAATCACCCCATTTACACTGTAAATACTTCAGGAAGTTGACATTGATGGTAAATGGCTGCTTCTGTAGCCTGTTCAAGGGTTGGGCAATATCTTTGCCATCTGCGTGCCCCGACGATCATTGCTGTGTCTGCAGCCCAGCGCAAATAAAAGCACGCGGTTATTTTTTACGTCCGAAATATGTCGATTTTCTGGAAATGCCTTTATCTTTCCGAAGATTCCACATGGAGGGGAAGGTTTGCCACCTGGACAGTAATAATGCAGGTTGGTAGGCGTCGCAGGTGGTACAACTACAACCGCCACGATTCCGACGGTTCGCACCAATCCTGCATGCATCCTTTTCTGAAGCTTCTTGCCCGATTTCCTGTGCTGTCGCTGCATCTGCTCTCGGTTCGTTGGCTACTCTGCCACTGGTTGATCCTCTCCCGATTTGGCACCATGCGTACCCGGAACTGATCCGTGCAACCAGAACACGTTTTTGACCTGATTTTCTAGCGCGTCGGTGTGGTGCTGCGACTTTGCGTACGTGCGCGCGCGCGCGGTGGTCGATCATGGTGATTTCAATTTCCACCCTGAATTTCAAAGACGAGGCCAGCGGTTGTTGAGAGTTTTACGATCTTGCATGTATATATTTAATTGGGTTTGCTAGGTTTCAGGACTTAGCTATTTTCTATGTAGTGCGTTTGCTAGGTTTCACCACCCAACTCAATAAAAAAAAATACGTACTATTTTTTAAATGGAGGATCTCCAATCTATCTGTTAATAAAAGAGAGGAGCCTAACTATGGCACCCGGGAGCATATGCTTCCAGGTTTTAAATTTATTTTAAATACACTTTCAAAATGTTAAAAAATTGGGACATAAAATTTAATGAGTACATCTTTAAATTCTACAAGTTTCACAAAGTGGTTCTACGAAAACTGATATTTTCGGTGTCATGTATACAAAGACAAATTTTGGTGTAAAAAAGGGTCGCGTGGACGTGATGTTTTTTTGTCTTTATCATACAAGTCACAAAAAATATCGTTTTTTCACAAAACTTGATGTACGCATGCAGAATCTCGATTCCTAAGTCCGAAATTTTTTGTTCAAATTTTTTAACATTTCAAAATATTTTTCCGGTGGCAGCAGCATATGATTCCATGTGACGAACTTAATTTCAGCCCTGGAATTAATTCACAAAGAGTTGAATTGTGCCTTGTGAGTGGATTTGCTCATGAATTGCCCATTTTCGGTTTGGGTCGATTTGTTGTCATCCATAATATCCACATTGAGGTTGACTTGCCAAGGGTCGAAAGAGTAAAGAATTAGCGTACGTGATCCATGGATAGGTTGACATCCATGTTAATCTTGGAAATCCATGCATCGTGGCTAAGGACCTTCTTAAAACTCCACTTTTTTTCTCAGCGAGATCATGCATACAATGGGGGGCCATGTCTCTTGGCTTTTGGCCATTGAGCCAAGGGTTCCAAGAAAGGGTTATTTTCTCCATTCCACCCTGGTGTTGGCATAGAATAGCTCCATATCCATTTCCTCTCAAGGATTTCCCAACTCGACCTAAATATTAGAGGGGTCCTTCCATTCTATCCATGGCCATCTCAATCTTAGCGCCCTTGCGAAGAGTTCGGTGTTGAGCATGCGAAGACCACCAAGATTTCTCGGTCTGCAAAATGTGTCCCAACTCGCTTTGCATTTACCACCGCAAACCTTATCGGTGGCTTCCCATAAGAAGGCCCTCTCGATTTTCTTGACGATGTGCATGGTTCTAGGAGGCACAATGAGTGGGGTAAAATATATCGACTGTGAATCAAGGACTGACTTGACAAGGGAGGTGCATCCTCCCGTTGTGACAAATTTACTATCCCAAGTAGGGATTTCAGTGGCAACCTTGTCATCAAGGTAATACGCTCTTCTTAGTACATATTGGATTGATTTAGTACCCTTGTTATTCTAACAATGTACTGCCATTTGTTGTTGCCATCCTTGTTAGTGCTAATTATGCCCATGACCAAGAAAACGTGATCATGAACAACACACGATCTAGTCCTAGAGGCGGGAATATGAACACTTGGTGTTTATCACTCCACATATGCATATGAGTTTTCCTTTGAAACTCACTTTGACGAACCATATCAGTTATAGCATGAAGTAATAAACATTAATCATCAACTCAGAATTAATAATAACACATTATTAGACATGCCGTTTTGGCTCATAGGTATAAATGTGCCTACTATGAAAAGTGCATACTAAATGTATTTAAAAATGTCCAAAAATTCTGCAAAAAATTCTTGGATATACATCGATCATGCTACATCCGCACAAAAAAAATTATAAGAAAATGCTATTTTTTGTGGGCTGTGTAAGAAAGAGAAAAAAATCTGGTGATAACCTATTTCGGAGCACAAAAAATTGTATTTTTACACAAGTCACGAAAAATGTAATATTTCCGCGGGACTTTATGTGTGGACATAGAATGTCCGGATGTACACCTAGATTATTTTTCTATTTTTTCAATATGTTAAAATATGTTTTTTTTGGGCAGTGAGTGCATCTAAAACAATGAGCCAAAATGGATTAACGTGCCTCTTGGACATATTTCCTTCACTTGCATACCTTCGAGGTCAATTTGATCATATTTAATAAAAATTAGGGAGCTATTTTAGAAGTTAGTATAAAAACCCGTGACCTTGCCCAAAATGTGAAGGATGAACGTAATGTTTTGACTGTCATATCCGAAGGGAGCCACAAAAGGTGCCGCATCATCATTATAGAGCGATGTTTTCAACAAAACAGTACCACGCCCCCGAGAAGAATACTAGTCGATATATTTCAATAGGAAAACCGCTTCGTTCCCGTCGGAGGTTCCGTAGCGTCGCAGCCTCCGGGTCCCAGAAGCGACACGCGTCCACCGACGACCGCACATCCCGCGGCGCCTTCTCCCCCGCGGCGAGCCTCCTCACCGACACATCCCGCGGTGAGCCTCCTCACCGCGGCGCCTTCTCCCCGCGGCGGTGCCCGGCCCGACCGCGGCCGCCTTCTCCCCGCGCTTCTCGCCCGGCGCCCCATTGCCGGTCCCCGTGTCCCAGCCGCAGCAGCGGCGTGGCGGGCCCGCTCCGCCGCCCGCCGCCCGACCCCGGGGCATTGAGCGCGCGCCGGCGGAGCTGCCGCGGCGTCCGGAGCGCCGGCGCGGGGGCGGTGCCGCGGCGGTGGAGGCGGCCGAGCGGTTCCTGGAGCTCATGTTGTGCGGTGGGCAGGGGTTGGCGCGGGATGCAGAGATGCAGCGGCGCCTGTCGTGGTATCGTCACGGCATATGCCATAGGGTGGCTAATCGAAGGGGCTCCCGAGAGATCTCACGGCGGTATCCGGAAGCGGGTATGGGCACGAGCGACACGGCGACGTACCCAGGTTCGAGGCCCTCCGGTGGAGGTAAAACCTCTACTCCTGCTATGAGTGTATATGGTAATCACACAGTACAATGGTGCTCCTAGAGCTGTGTCCGGCTGGCCATGAGAGCCTAAGGGAGACGATGGTCTCTCTCACAGGGCAGCGCTGTAGGTAGGTGAAAGCAATAAGTGATCGATCGTCCCCTGCACGAGAGGGGTAGTGCGGCTTATATAGGCACCGGCACTTTACACATAAGACCCTATAGTCTACCGGCCGGCTTGGCCGGCTTCGGCTTCCGCTCCTTCCCGAGGCGGTGACGTCAGGAGCCGTTGAGGCGTCATGGCCTGTCCCATCCGGCTGCCACGGTCAGCGGTATGGAGAGGAAGTGTCTCTGTCGCCGTCAGCCACTGTAGCCCGTACGGCGCGTCGTATGCCATGATGGCCTGTCCGGCGCGTGGCACTGTTGCTCCACAGTGCCCCGCGCTTTACGGAAGATGAAGTCAGCGTGGACTTTGGGAACCCGGATCACCAACCCGGTTCCTTCCAGTGCAAGACTCGCCAGCCTCGAGTCGGTCCGAGGTACAGACCCCGGCCGGATATGGCTTGTAGAAGCCGGCCCAACTACAGCATTGGCGGCCGTAGCTAGGCCGACTAGGACCTAGAGCCAGCCGACTTCCGGACCAGCCGGCCACGGCGCCGCCCGGCTGCTCCTCAGCCGGCCTTTGCCGCGAGCCGGCCAGTGGTCAGCCGGCTGCTCCGCGTCCATTGCCCTACACGGGGTCTTCCCCCCGACATTAGCCCCCGAAGCTGGCAAGGTCCTGCGTTTAGAAGGACCTAGGCAGGTTTTCCTGGCTTCTTAAATATTTTTGACGGCACTTGGAGGGGCCGACTGAGGATTTCCTTTCAGCCGGCTGCGCCCTCATCCGGCTCGTTCTTGCCGGCTGCTTCTAGCCGGCAGCTTTTTACACTTGTATAGTTTTTGCTTTCTCGCAAGATTTGATGGCGCCTCCGCCTTGCTGATGAATTTTGGTTCGAGTGGAACTTTTCGTCCGGCTCCGGCTTGCTGCGCGCCGGGGTCTCCGCCGCCTCGGGTCCTGCGCCCGACTTGATCGGTCTGACGCCTGGCCTGGCTGTCGCTTCGTCTGGTCACATCAATGTCCCTCCGGATCCGGTGCGGCAGTGGGCGACGTGGTGTGGCCGTTTCTGATAACCGTTGTGGACGTAGGCGGAGTTACGGCGCAGTAAATCCGGGGACGTGGCCCACGATCGCCACTTGGAGGCCAACCGCCCGCGCCTGAGGGCTTTAAAAGCCGCGGGGGAGACATCGAGGCGGTACTTGGCCATTTCTTCCTCCTCGCGCTCCTGCTTCGCAACCTCTCCCCGCTCGAGCTCTTCGCTGCTCCGGCGAACGTCTTCCGCTGGCGAACTCCGGCGACCGAAACTCCACCGATCCGCCGCCGCCGCTCCATCAATCCGGCGCCACGGGGCCGCGCGTCTCGACGGAGCGTCCTCAGCCGCCGTTGTCGCCGCCGCGGTCGCAAGGTTCCTCCTCGCCGTTTCGCCTCTCCTGGTCATCTTCTTCTTCGGCCTCGTCAATGGCGTCCCCCAGCGGATCATGGAGGGGCTCCTACATGCGCGAGGACGACATCGAGCGCCTGGTGCGCCTCCGGCGGATCCCGCGGTCGGTGATCACGCGGGCGCCCGGCGGGGAGTTGGAGCCCAAGCCGGAGCCCGGCGAGCGCGTCGTTTTCGGCGCGCACCTCGACCGCGGGCTGGGCTTGCCGGCTTCGACATTCTTCCGGCGGTTCCTCGACCACTTCGGCCTTCAGCCGCATCACCTGTCGGCGAACGCGTGCGTCCTCTTGAGCTGCTTCGTAGCGTTCATGGAGGCTTACGCCGGCCTGTGGCCCGACATCGACTTCTGGAGCCGGCTCTTCTACTTGAAGGCCCAAACCACCGAGGGCCGCCTGCGGGCTTGTGGCGCCGCCTCGATCTACACCCGGCCCGGTACGCCTTTCCCCAAAATCCCCACCGTCGACTCGGTGAAGAATTGGCAGATGTCATTCTTCTACGTGCGCAACGACGGGGCGCTCGTCGACCGGATCAATTTGCCGGAGTTCAACCCGGCTCCTCCAGTCGGCCGGATCAACTGGAGCCACAACGCCCGCTCGACGGATCCGAACGCCGAGGTGAACCTGCTCTGGGACTTCCTGGCGACAGCCACCGATGGCGGGCTGACCGCCGAAGATCTCCTCTGCACCATCGCCGAGCGCCGGGTGCTGCCGCTCCAGATGCGCTCCCACAAGATCGGGCACATGTCCGGCCGGTTCGATCCGAACCGGACGTCCATGGCGCCGCTCAACAAAGCCCAGGTGGCCAGCCGGGTGAACCATATCACCAAGGCGAACCTAACGGAGGGCTGGAGCTACGGGCTGGTGCCTCGCGACAGGGAGCATCCGCCGGCGCGGGTAAGTCCCATGTCTTTGCCATTTTCCGGCTTGCGGCTGCGAGGCCGACTTCCCTTGTCTTCTGCCGACTTCCGGCTCATTATATGTTCATGTCTTTTTCTGTCTTTCTAGCTTTTTGAGCGCCAGAACGCCGAGGACGGTGACCTGGCGACGAAGAGGTGGACGCCGGATCACGTCGATCCGGCTGACCAAGCCGGCGAACATGCCGGCGACGACGACCTGCCGCAGGCGCCTGATCTAGGCGGCCAGGGGGAGCACAATCCGCCCCCTTCACCAGAGCAGCAAGAGGGGGAGGAGGAGCCGGCGATGTCCGGCACGGGGCCCATCCCCGCCGTGCCTCTGCGTACGAGGCCGCCAGGCACCACGGCGACTTCAGCGCCCAAGGGCACGAAGCGAGCCGGCTCCACCGCCGCCTTGGAGGCGAAGGCGAAGAAACTGCGCCGGCAGCAGCCGAAGATGGTCCCGGAGAAGGCCGGGTGAGTTCTTTCTCTCTTTTTCTTGTTTGATTCCTTTTCTTTCCTTACTTTTATGCTTATTATCTCTCTGTTTATCCGGCTAGGGCCCCTATCAAGTTTGCCCAGGGCGGCGGCTCCCGGCAAGCTCCGCGCGTTGTGTCGCCGCTTCCCCGCCAGAGGAGGGAGCGTACGCCGCAGCCTTCCTCGCGCGCATCTACACCGCCGCCGCCTGCCGCAGGGGCGCCTTCCTTCGCCGTGCCGCCGGCCTCAGCGCCTGATCGCGGCACGCGGGTTGAGCCGACTCGCCAGGCGACGCTGGACGACATGTTCCCGGGCCGGACTCGTCCTCTGGGCCCAGCTGCTGGGGCTGGTCTGGGAATGCCGCCGTCGACCGGAGCCGGCAGTTCCGCACCGCCTGCGACCGGAACCGGAGCCGGTAGGGCTGCGCCGCCCACGATCGGAGCCGGAGCCAGGCCGAGCGTGGTGGTGTTGGACGAAAGCCCGGAGGAGGCACCTCGGGCGCCGGAGACGACTGGGCCGGCTGGGCCATCTGCTGTGCCCGGAGCGACGCCGCCGCCGCAGCCGATGACGGAGGAGCCGGCCCGGCAGGAGCCGGCAAGAGACGAGCCGGCGCGCACGGAGGGCGCCGACTCGCGCGCGCTGGTGAGGACGGGGACCTCATCAGCATCACCGCAAGGCCTGCACGTGGCCAAGGGCGCACTTCTTCTTCAGGTGCCGTCCGCCTCCGACTCCAGCCTCGGCTCGGCCGCCACCATGGAGCAGGCGTGGCTCCGCGCCGACTCCTACGAGGTGACCAGCCGGGAGGGGAACCCCGGCCAGGCATCGGTGGAGATGTTCTTCTCCAGCCTGCAGGCCAATCTCAAGGCCAGGGCAACCGAGGCCGCGGCTAACGTCGCCAAGGTGGAGGAAGCCAGCAAGGTATGCTTCGACTGTTTTTTGATCTGATTATTATCCTGGTAGCCCTCCGAGGCATGGGCCGGCTGCTTGGAGCCGGTCCGGGTTTCGCCTGGCATACTGACTTTTTTCTTTTTTCCTTAGGCTGTGGCGGATCGACGCACCACTCTATACAACCGCGCCGTGACCCATTACCACAAGGCCAAGCTGGATCGGGCCGGATTGGCTCGCGAGCTGGAAGCCGTCAAGGGTAAACTCTATGCTTCTTTCGACTTGATGTCTTGTGTTTTGTTGGCTGTCGTTTCTTTCATACTGACGGCTTGTTTTTGCCGGTTTGCAGCTGAGGCTGCCCGGGTCCCACAGCTGGAGTCGGACCTCCGAGTTGTCCGCGCTCAGTGCGTCACGAGCGAGGAGGCGAACCGGGCTGCGGCCGCCAAGCTGCAGGTGGCTGATGGGGAGCTGAAGCGGCTGCGCCGCTTGAGGCTAACCACCTTAAGGAGCTTGCTGCCCTCAAGAAGGACGGGGAGGAGAAGCTGGCGGAACTGAGCGGGCGGCTGGACGAGGTGGAGCGGCAACGGCTTGCGCTTCAGGAGGAAGTCTCCACCAAGTCCACGGAGCTGACGGCCACCGCCAAGCGCTGGACGGAGGGGATTGGCGCGCTTGATCGCGGCTTGTCGGGTGAGTGCCTCTATGTTTCCTTCCCTTTGCCGGCTTTCGTCGTCGGCTGCCGGCCTAGGTTGGTAGCCGGTGGCTGAAACTTGTCTTTTTCGCCATCTCCATCTTCGGCCGGGCGCGTCGGCTCGTGCCGGCTGCCGCCGTGCTTTGCTTGCTCCTTCGAAATCTCCATCTTCGGGCTGGGGGCGTCGGTTCGTGCCGGCTGCCGCGAGCTTTTGCTTTGCTCCTTCGAAATCTCCATCTTCGGGCTGGGGGCAGTCGGTTCGTGCCGGCTGCCGCCGGCCTTACTTTAGAGCTTCGGAATCTCCATCTTCGGGCTGGGGGCAGTCGGCTCGTGCCGGCTGCCGCCAGTCTTACTTTAGGACTTCGAAAATTTGCATTTTTCACCTTATTTCGGCTTCTGGTGGTTTCTGACATGCTTCTTCCCGCAGCGGCCTTCCCGGAGACGCAGGATGCGGCCCTGGCAGCCGTTGGCGTTGAGCGCGAGTCCCGGAGGCAGGCGACTGGCGAGGGCAGCTCGGAGTACTTCAGCATGGAGGATCACCTGGCGTCCATGGCTGCCCGCATCGAGCCCATCACCAAGCTCGGCTGGGAACTTCGGAAGGCGGCCGAAGAGCCGGTGCCCATGCTGTGGCCTGAAGAGGCGGCGCCGCAAGATATCTCCGGCCTCATCTCTGCGATGGAGCAGGCGCCGGACCGTTTCCTCGACTGGAAGGAGTCGGCCACGCGCGCCGGTGCCGACATGGCGCTGTCCTTTGTCCTCTCCTGGTACAACGAGGTGGACCTGGGGCAGCTTGAGTTCCGGCGGGCCAGCGTGGAAGACAAGCTGCCAGCCGATCTCAAGGCCGCCCGCCTTGCTCGAGCCAGCACCATCGCCGAGTTCGTCGACAAGACCCTCTTCGTCGCGGACCCGAACCCTCCTCCATCTGATGGGGAGTACGAGATGGAGGATGAGGAGGCGGAGGATGTGCCTGAGGACGACCCGGCAGCCGGCTCCACTGATGCTCCTCCAGCTGGCGCTTAGTTTACCTGTCTTTTGATTGTTGCTTTTGCCAAGACAATTTATCAAATCCCCGGGATGCCGGGTGCATATGTAAGACAATATAATTATCCTTTTATTAAGGCACACTTTAATGTGTTTGTTAATCATTTGTGTGCCGGCTTGCTTTCTTTCGACTTGTTCGCTTTTTCCTATCCGCCCCACTCTTTGGCTGTGCTCTTGCCGGTCGTACGTCCGACTTGCGATCCGTCGCCGGATCAAGAGCGGGCCGCCGAGGGAGGCCGACAGTACTTCAGTCGAACGAGCTGAATTCGGCAATCCGACACTTTATGAAAAGTTGCAAGTCAATTCGCTTTTACTCTTTCCCTTAGTCGTTTTTCGCGTGCCGGCTCCCTAGGCCTTACTCCCGCCAGCCGGACAGCCGGGTTGCGGTCCGTAGCTCGGATCGGAAGCCGGCTGTCGGAAACCGGATCACGTTACTGAGCCGACCGCGTGAGAGGGTTCAAGCCAATTGGCGAAACAATGTAAAGTACGCGAAAAACTTGTCGGAAACGGCGCTCTTGGCGCAAGCTTTTTTATAACTCACAAAAGGGATACAAGGGATACATACATTCCTGTTCTCATGTGTAAAATGGGCGGAGTAACTCGACATTCCAGGGACGTTTAGTCTCCTCGTCAGCCTTGTCCGGCTTGTTTTTCTTAGCCTCTTGGGCATCTATGAGATAGTAGGAATCATTGCCTACCGCCTTGCTCACGATGAAGGGACCCTCCCATGGGGATGCTAGTTTATGCTGTCCGGCTGTCCGTTGGATCAGCCGGAGCACTAGGTCTCCTTCTCGGAATACTAAGGTCTTGACCTTCCGGCTGTGGTAGCGACGGAGGCTTTGCTGGTAGATGGTAGATCTAGACTCAGCCAGCAGCCGGGCCTCTTCGACCAGGTCAACTCCATCTTCGCGAGCTTCTTTGGCTTCGGCTTCTGTGTAAAGCTTGATTCTTGGCGCGTCGTGCTCGATATCAGTCGGCAGGACGGCTTCGGCCCCGTATACGAGGAAGAAGGGTGTGAAGCCGACTGAGCGGTTTGGCGTTGTGCGCAGCTCCACGACGACGCTGGGCAGCTCTTCAATCCAGCAGCCGGCTGAGCGCTCAAGCGGCTACACCAGCCGGGGCCGGATGCCGGATAGGATCAAGCCGTTAGCCTTCTCCACTTGGCCGTTGGTTTCCGGGTGCGCCACGGACGACAGGTCCATCCGGATCCCCATCTCTCCGCAATAGCGTTTGAAGATGCCCTCGGCGAAGTTGCTGCCATTGTCGGTGATGATGCTGTGCGGGTAGCCGTATCTCACAATTATTTCCTTGAGGAATGTGACGGCTGTGGAGCCGTCTAGCTTCTTGATTGGCTTGGCTTTGATCCACTTAGTGAACTTGTCAATCATCACCAAGAGATGGGTCATGCCGCCTCGGGCTGTTTTGAATGGGCCCACCATATCCAAGCCCCATACGGCAAATGGCCAGGTAATGGGGATGGTCTTCAAGGCGGAAGCCGGCGTGTTCCTTTGCTTGGCGAAGCGTTGGCAGCCGTTACACTTCTTCACCAGCTCTTCGCGTCTCCGAGCGCAGTCGGCCGCAAAACCGTGCCGGAAGGCTTTGGCCACTATGGCTCGGGAGGAGGCGTGGTGGCCGCACTCACCCCGATGGATTTCCCGTAGGAGTTCAATCCCTTCAGCCGGCTCGACGCACCGCCGGAACACCCCACTTACGCTGCGTTTGTACAGCTCGGTGGTTGATGATTGTATAGGCCTTGGCCCTTCTCTCAATCCGCCCGGCCCGGACTCCCGTCATCGGCAAAGCACACCGTCGGTGAGGTAGGAGAGGAATTCTTGTGCCCATGAAGGTACGCCTCTTATCTCGAATACGCTGACCAACAGGGTCTCCCGTGTGGGAGCTTCCGGCTTCGACTGCATGGTCGCCGGGTTCGGCTTGCTAGCCGGCGGGTTCGGCTTGCTAGCCCCCGAGTGTGGCGATGAAGCCCCCGGGTTGGACTGAGAAGTCCCCGGGTTCGGCATGGTAGCCGGCGGGTTCGGCTTGTTAGCCCCCGACTTGGGCGATGAAGCCCCGGGTTCGGCTGAGCAGCCCCCGGGTCAGCCGGCACGAATATTGAATCCGAATCCGGTGACGGTATGATGGACGGCTTCTTGATAACCGCCAAGGCGATACCCGGCGGAATGGCTTGCCGGGTTGAGCCAATCTTGGACAAGGCGTCGGCCGCCTCGTTGTTTGCTCGTGGCACATGGTGGAATTCGCAGCCGTCGAAGAAGCCGGATAGCTGCTGGACATGGAAGCGGTATGAGGCCATGTTGGCGTCCTTCGCGTCCCGGCCGCCGCATGCTTGTCGTATAACCAAGTCGGAGTCGCCGAAGCAAAGTATGCGACGCACGCCAATCTCCTTGGCCAGCTTCAGCCCATGTATGAGCGCTTCATACTCCGCCACATTGTTGGATGCGGCGAAGTGGATCCGCAGGACGTAGTCCAGCCGGTCTCCCTTGGGAGAGGTGATGACGATGCCGGCTCCTAGCCGTTGCGCATCTTCGAGCCGTCGAAGTGCATCTTCCAATGTGTGGAATCCGGCACAGGCGGCAGGTATCGCATCTCAGCCCGGCCGACGAAGAAGTCCGCGAGGATCCGCGACTTGATGGCCGTGCGTGGCTCGTAGAGGATGGTGTGGGCGGCTAGCTCCAGGGCCCACTTGGCAACCCGGCCGTTGGCATCCTTGCTGCCGATGATTTCCGCCGAGGCGCTCGTGGCAACCACCCGGATGGGATGTTCTTGGAAGTAGTGCTTGAGCTTCTTGGCTGCCATGTAGACACCGTAAGTGACCTTCTGGTAGTGGGGGTAATTTTGCTTCGACTGGGAGAGCACTTCGCTGAGGTAGTAGACTGGGCGCTGGACCAGCTGCTCTCTATTTTCGGCTTCTTTGCGCTCCACCACCAGGACAACGCTAACCACTCGGTTGGTGGCTGCGATGTACAACAACATCGGCTCCATTGAACCCGGCGTTGCAAGGATTGGCGCGGTTGAGAGCACGCGCTTTAAGTCACGGAAGGCTTCATCCGCCTGCGGTGACCAGACGAACTTGTCCGCCTTCCTCATCAATCGGTACAGGGGCGGTGCCCTCTCCCCAGCCGGCCGACGAAGCGGCTCAAGGAAGCCGACAGCCGGCGAACTTCTGGACGTCCTTGAGGCACTGCGGCAGCTCCATCTTCTCAATGGCACTGATCTTCTCTGGGTTGGCCTCGATTCCTCGCTGAGAGACGAGGTAGCCCAGCAGTTGGCCGGCTGGCACGCCGAAAGTGCACTTGGCCGGGTTGAGCTTCATCCGGAATCTTCGCAGATTGGTGAAGGTTTCTCTCAGGTCATCAAGGAGGGTAGGCATCTCCTTGGTTTTTACAACGACATCATCCACATATGCGTGAACATTTCCGCCGATTTGATCCTGCAAACACTTTTGCATGCACCTTTGGTAGGTGGCGCCCGCATTTTTCAAGCCGAACGGCATAGTCGTGTAGCGTAAGCCCCGTACGGGGTAATGAACGAAGTCTTTATTTGATCATCCGGATTCAAAGGAATCTGGTGGTAGCCTCGAATAGGCATCTAGAAAAGACAACAATTCACAGCCGGCAGCCGAGTCTATGACTTGATCTATGCGCGGCAGGTGGAAGGGGTCCTTCGGGCACGCCTTGTTCAGGCTGGTGTAGTCGATACACATGCGCCAGGAGCCGTTCTTCTTCAAGACCAGGACCGGGTTTGCCAACCAGTCCGGGTGCAGTACTTCCATGATGAAGCCGGCAGCTAGGAGCCGGGCGATTTCTTCACCGATGGCCTTCCTTCGTTCTTCGGCGAAGCGCCTGAGAGGCTGCTTCACCGGCTTGGCTTCAGGCCGGACGTGGAGGTGGTGCTCAGCCAACTCCCTCGGCACACCCGGCATGTCTCTTGGAGTCCATGCGAAGATGTCCCGATTCTCACGGAGGAAGCTGGTGAGCTCGCTTTCCTATTTCTTGTTCAAGCCGGCACCGATGGTGACGTACTTGTCCGGCTGCGCCGGGTCCAGCAGGATCTTCTTGGTATTGTCGGCCGGCTGGAAGTGAGTCGTCCCAGCCGGGTTGCCTGCAGCCGGCATGTCTGTCTGCGCGGCTTTGGCGAGGGCAACGGCGTCGTGGATGAGCTGCTTCTCGGTGGCGATGACCAGCGTCTGGGCCATCTTGGAGCTCTGCGTGGCGCAGTCCATGGAGCGGCGATAGTCGCCGGCTATGGTGATGACCCCCTTTGGGCCAGGCAGCTTCATCTTCAGGTACCCGTAGTGGGGCACCGCCATGAACTTGGTCAGGGCCGGCCTGCCCAGGAGCGCGTGGTAGGGACTCACGAGGTCCACCACCTCGAACTCGATTCTCTCGGTGCGGAAGTGATCCGGCTTCCCGAACATCACCTCCAGCGTGATCCGGCCGATCGGCTGGCAGCAGTGGCCTGGCACGATGCCATGGAAGACGGTGGGGTGGGGCGCAACTCGGCCTCCCGGATGCCCAGCTTGCGGGCGGTGTCGCGGTAGAGGATGTTGATGCTGCTGCCGCCGTCGATGAGGACGCGCGAAAATCGCACGCTGCGCCGAGTCGTGCCGATGGTGGGGTCGAGGACCATGGCGTAGCTGCCCGGCTTCGGCAGGACAGCCGGTGTGTCGCGGCGATCAAAGGTGATGGCCTGCTCTGACCAGTTTAGGTACTGGGGGACCGGCGGTATGACCGCGTTGACCTCGAGGGAACGGCTCTGCTGGCTCGTCTTGTCCTCGGGCTCGGAGGTGAAGATGATGTAGGTAGCATCCTCGGCCAGATATCGGCCGCCATGGTGCACTTGGTTAGCCTCGTGGTGCTCGAGGTTGGCGTTCTCTGCGCCGCCTTGACCAGCCCGGCCCGCCGGCCGGAGGGGGCGGGGGTGGAGGGGGAGGGGTTTGCCGCTTGTCGCCCGCTTCATGAAGTGGCGGTCGCGGGTGGTGTGGTTGGAGGGGTTCTTGCCGCCGTGGTACTTGCACGGCGAGTCGAGCATCTGCTCGAAGGTGTACTTCGGCTTCCATCGCCGGTCTGTTTGCTTCGGCGGCGGCTGCCGCCCGCCGCGTTGTCCGACACGGCTGCCACATGGGCGGAACCGTACCGGCGGTCCGGCTGGTCGCCGTGACGCTTGCCGCGGTAGTTGTCCCGCCGGCTGCCATGCGAGCCGCCCTCGGCCGGCTTGTGCTCAGCCGGCTTGTTGTTGTCCCGTCTTGCCGGGGCTGGTGAAACGCCGGCCGGCGCCTTGCCGGCTTCCTCAGCCAGCCGCGTACTGGTCCGCGATGGCCATCAAGGCGGCCATCGTCTTGGGCTCGCTGCGGCGTAGCTTGTGCCACAACATGGTGTTGGGCCGGCAGCCTCCCATGAAGAAGCTGATGGCTTGCATCTCGTGCACGCCCTCGCAAGAGTTGCGCATCTCGCACCAGCGCGTTAGGTACGCGCGATCCGTCTCGTCCGGGCCCTGCTTGCACATCTCAAGCTGTTGAGGGCGACCCGGCCGGCGATAGGTGCCGGTGAAGTTGCCGATGAAGGCGGCCTCGAAGTCCAGCCAGCCGCTTATGCCGCCAGCCGGCAGGTTGTTGAGCCACGTGCGGGCGGAGCCGAGCAGCATGAGGGGGAGTAGCGCACAGCCCAGCGCTTGTTGCCCCGAGAGATGCCGACCGCGGTGGAGTAGTCCAGCAGCCGCGCCTTCCGGCTTGGCGGTGCCGTCGTACTTGGGCGTGTCGCGGGGGAGCCGGAAGCCGTCGAGCACGGGCTCGTTGGCGATGCGGGGCCCGAAGCACTTGGGGCAAGCCGGCGCCTCCTCTTCCGCGATGCGGGATTCGATCAGCCGGTCGAGGCGGTCTCTGGCGTCGGCGGGCTCGATGCGCGGGCCCAGCCGGGAGTGGGCCGGCTGGCGAGCGCCGCTGGCTTCGGGAGCCGGCCGGTGAGGGCGTCGCGGCTCGGAGTCTTGCTCCTGGTTCCGGCTTGGCGGAGCCCGGCTGCGGCTGCTGCCGCCGCCTGGCTGGTGGCTCGGCCGGCTCGGGGTTGCGCGCGTGGCGCGGGAGTCGCTACGCCGGCTTGGTGCCGGGGAGGCGGACTCGGCCGTGTCCCTGGCATTGCCTGCGGCACCACGAGCGTGAGGAGCCCTAGGGTCTCGGGCGTACCTGGGTCTTTCGACTGCCTGTTGGCAGCCTTCACCAAATCAGCCACCCGCGCAGTCTGGCGGCGTAGCTCTTCGCCTTCGAGGCGGTGCAGCTCTTCTGCGGCGGCTTCGGCCGCGAGCATGTTCTTGTCGGGGGTGTTGTAGATGGGCAGCTCCATGGATGGAGCCGGCTCGTCCGCGCCGTCGCGGTCGATCTCGGCGCCTAGGTCGCGGCCCCTGCGACGGATCTCGCCGGCTCGGCTGGGGTTGTCGCCGCCTGGGGTGAGGCCGTGGGCGCGGTTGTACTCGCGCTGGGTGATGTCCCACTGGCACTTAGCAGCAGCCAGCTCCTCGGTCTGCTTGAGGAGGAGCACGCGGTGCGCCTCCAGTGTCTGCCTCGACGGCGGCGGCGTCGGTGCCGGCGCCGGTGGTGAGCGGGGTGCTCAGCCTTTGCCCGGACTTGCTCCAGCCGGGACGGTGGTGGTGGTGCCTTTGGGCCCGAGCCGGAGGCGTTGGGGTCGACGTTGCGCTCCAGGTTGGGGCCGCGGGTGCGCGGGTTCTTGGAGGGGAGCTCCTCGCCAGCCCATCATGACTTGCACGACGGCGGGGCCGACGGGAGCGCCGCTGCCGGCTCGCGGCGGAGGGCTGGCGCAGCGCAGCACCTGCCGCGGGTAGCGCGGCGGTGCGACGGTGGCGACGTAGACGTCGGGGCCGCCGAAGGAGATGACGCTACCGCCGGCTGGGAAGGGCCGGTCGGCGAGCGAGCCAGCCGTTGTCGCCGACGCAGCCGAGGGAGCCGAATCTCCGCATCAAGCCCGAAGCGACTCGCTCGCCGGTGGTGATGGTGAGGCCCGTCCGGATGAAGACACCGGCCGAGGATGCTGAAGGCCCCACGGTGGGCGCCAAATGTCGTGGTATCGTCACGGCATATGCCATAGGGTGGCTAATCGAAGGGGCTCCGGAGAGATCTCACGGCGGTATCCGGAAGCGGGTATGGGCACGAGCGACACGGCGACGTACCCAGGTTCGAGGCCCTCCGGTGGAGGTAAAACCTCTACTCCTCGCTATGAGTGTATATGGTAATCACACAGTACAATGGTGCTCCTAGAGCTGTGTCCGGCTGGCCCCGAGAGCCTAAGGGAGACGATGGTCTCTCTCACAGGCAGCGCTCGTAGGTAGGTGAAAGCAATAAGTGATCGATCGTCCCCCGCACGAGAGGGGTAGTGCGGCTTATATAGGCACCGGCACTTTACACATAAGACCCTATAGTCTACCGGCCGGCTTGGCCGGCTTCGGCTTCCGCTCCTTCCCGAGGCGGTGACGTCAGGAGCCGTTGAGGCGTCATGGCCTGTCCCATCCGGCTGCCACGGTCAGCGGTATGGAGAGGAAGTGTCTCTGTCGCCGTCAGCCACTGTAGCCTGTACGGCGCGTCGTAAGCCATGATGGCCTGTCCGGCGCGTGGCACTATTGCTCCACGGTGCCCCGCGCTTTACGGAAGATGAAGTCAGCGTGGACTTTGGGAACCCGGATCACCAACCCGGTTCCTTCCAAGTGCAAGACTCGCCAGCCTCGAGTCGGTCCGAGGTACAGCACCCCGGTCGGATATGGCTTGTAGAAGCCGGCCCAACTACAGCATTGGCGGCCGTAGCTAGGCCGACTAGGACCTAGAGCCAGCCGACTTCCGGACCAGCCGGCCAGCCGGCTGCTCCTCAGCCGGCTGCTCCTCAGCCGGCCTTTGCCGCGAGCCGGCCAGTGGTCAGCCGGCTGCTCCGCGTCCATTGCCCTACCCGGGGTCTTCCCCCCGACAGCGCCATCCTGACAACGGCGCCCAAGCAGACAGCTGCATCTCTTTTTGTGATTGTGCTTCCTAAGTTTTATTTTGGGCTGCATTACTACACTTTTTTAGCTTTATTACTATGAAATTTGGGCTGCATTGCAGCAAGACAATTTCGTTTCTCGGCGAGGTCGGGGGAGGTGCTGCAAATGTTCAACGGTGGTGCTGTAAATGTTCCGTGGCTCTGCTTCTTTACTACATTATTTGTGCTTCAATGTCTCCGGCGAGGTCGGGGAGGTGCTGCAAATGTTCAACGGTGGTGTTGTAAATGTTTTGTGGCTCTACTTCTTTTACTGCATTTTTTGTGCTTCAATGTCTCCGGCGAGACTCCGGCGAGGGCTCCGGCGAGTCTCCGGTGAGGTTGGGGAGGTGCTGCAAATGTTTAATGGCAGTGTTGTAAATGTTTCGTGGCTCTGCTTCTTTACTACATTTTTTGTGCTTCAATGTCTCCGGCGAAGTCTCCAGCGAGCTCATCGTGTCTTTTTCTTTTTTTGGCGAATCGTTTTGTGCTTCAATGAAGCAAAAGCGGGATATTTTTTGCTGCGACGAAGCATCGTCAGGATTTTGGCTGAAAGTGGACACGTGTCGATCAGGGAAACAGGAGGCTGGAATTTTTTAGGCGAATCGTTTTTGTGCTTCAATGAAGCAAAAGCGGGATTTTTTTTGCTGCGATGAAGCATCGTCAGGATTTTGGCTGAAAGTGGACACGTGTCGATCAGGGAAGCAGGAGGCTGGAAGGAGTTTATCCTCCGGAGGATTCTCAGCAGTGTCCATTTCAATATGGCGATGCACCTAACTCAAAATAATCCAATAGGAAAATCCAAAAAGAAGGAAAGAAATAAAAAGGGTGCTGTTGCAGGAGCAACAAAATCTTTAAAATACGTAAGGGTCGCATGGAAGCAGAAATAAAACATGTCAATGAAAGGAAGTGACACGACCTACTACCAAACAACCAACTAAGCGATATTGCTCTAAGGAAAACAACTATGCTATCCACGAAAGATGATCACGTCCATCGCGGGCGGTTGTGTGCCTGAATTCGCTGACAGCGCAACGTTTGCCAAATCTCAATTCCCACGTACAGTACCTCGAAATATCCATTGTCTGGGAGCGGGCACTATGGGTCTTGTCATTCCGTTGCAGAGTGTCGTCGGAGCCGATCGCGGCAGCCTAACCATCGATGTTGATGAGTTCGGTGGCGATCGACGGCGTGGCCGATCTCTTTTTAATTAGTCATGTCCTTACCATCTAGGTCCGACGTCTAAACACACGACGTGGATAGTAATGAGGTCCGCCGGCCATGTGTAATCTTTCCCAAGAAACCAAACAACGCCCATTTTTTTTTAGACCGGGGCTTGTTTTGAACGGGCTAAACTTCACGGAGTCACCTCTTCGGGGTGCAAAATTTTGTCCTGCCTACCAAACAGAGCCTTATAGTTATATGCCTCAATTCGTCAATAGCACTGGCCTTTTTTCCGATGGAACGTAAATTTTCACTGGCTCCGTTGTAGACACTATCATCGCCGATCGCAGCGGCCTAACCAACCCGTCACTGTTGAGTCCGGTGGCGATCGACGGCGAGGTGCCCCCTCCTTGTCCCCGGGAAGAACACCTTTCACGGGTCAGAGCTCTTTTCTTTGTAAGTAGGAACATCAGCGGACGTGGATAGTGGGAACTCCAGGTGCTGGGGCTGCCTCCTCGCTTTCGCTTCTGTTGCCGGTGCCTGAGTCACCAAGGCGCCTGTCAGGAAGTTGGGCGAGAACGACAGTGAAATCTGGAGCTCGAAATCGCCTGTCAATCACCCGTGGATTTTGCAGATGAATAATTAGTGTGGAATCCCTCGTTGGTTCAATGATTCTCCGATGCTTTGGTTCCAACACCCTAATTCGGACGCTCTTGCATTGGACGCAGAATTATTTTGGTCGACGGATCATACCACACGCGGCATTGCAACGGAAAGCTGTCCCTCGGTCGTATTTTAAGATCTTCCACCATCCTCCACTACCGATGCTCCTGATCAATAATTCCTGGGCATTTGTTTCCATCCAGGGAAGGGGGAATACAATGCATCTAATCGAATCTATCGGTGAGGACAAGAGAGTATGGGGATTTTTATAAATGCTGGCAACGCAGTATGCTATGCTTTGCACGCACATTCTCATATGCCGGGTTTGCGTACATACATACGATCCATCGAGATTGCCGAAGTGGTTGCCAACTAAGCGCTTCGCTGGCAGAAAGTAGCGTTGCGATGTGAAAGGAGATGCTTTCGGATCACCGAAGCGCGTCCGTGCGGGGAGAGCCAGCGGAAGCCGCTGAACGAGCGGTTTGCTCTGCTCTCAATCCTGTTCCTCTGAAAATACATGTACTGTGCGTACAAATTGTTTATGTTCAGAGTTTCCAAATGATTACCCTACCAGTTAAATCTGTCGAATAGAACTGAAGTGAGAGGGCGCTCACCTATCAGTTTTTTCTTGTTCTGGTCCAAAAAATATGCATATACCTTCGGGGGGCGCGGTTTTATCCGCCCTCCCGTCATTCGCTATGTCCGTCCTACCTATCCCGAAGGGAGCACTCACGAAGATGGACAGGCCCCGCCGTGCTATGTTCTGGAAAGCAAAGGAGAAATGCTCCGGGGGCGACTGCCAGGTCGCCTGGGACTACGTCTGTCGGCTTCGATCTGAAGGTGGCCTCGACATTACTGACCTTGAACTTTAAAACAAATGCCTTCTGCTGAAGGTCCTGCATGGTCTCTCCTCTGGCGTGACTCCCCCTGGACCAGGTGGGTAAAGCGCAGCTACCTCGATGACCACCCCCATGCGGCCACGCCCACCTGGAGGTGCTTTCAGGCGCTTATTCCCCTCTACCGCTCCATTTCTAGGGTGGATCCCCGAGACGGGCGCTCGACCTCCCTCTGGCATGACTCTTGGAGCCCCCTGGGCCCCCTGGCTGCGGCCCTCCCTGCAACTTACTCTCACTGCCCCCGTCCCCTTGCCACGATTGCCGACACCCTCGGGCTCAGGGAGGTGGAAATACCCGTCACCCACCGAGTAACCGCTGCTGCCGCCGGCGAACTTGTTATATTGTGATCCAAATTCATATATTAGTTAGCCACGTCTGCTTCTCAAGCTCTGTTGCTGACGTCCCTCCTGTATTCGCCGGAGTCCCCGATGTTGTGGCCTGGGTTGTGAGTGCCCAGTCACCACAATCCGGCACATACGTGCACGCGTATCCTTGAGGGATCTCCTTAGGCGCCTCCATTAAGAACTGGTAGTCACTAGGGTCGCCACCAATCTTGTAGACGAGGAATGCCGGTGTAGTCGGCACTTCAGCAGGTGCTGCCAACGCATATGGCAGCGGTGGACGGGACTGGAGTGGCAACTCTCCTTGATGAGTCCCGAGAGCTGGTCCTGACGGCGAGTACTGGTGGCTCATGATCTCCCGGATCACGCGCGGAGCGACACGCTCCAACACGTTGACCAAGTTCTCGCAGTGGCGGTGTAGCGAGTGAGCCACCAAGTAGTTGATCTCCTCGCCGCAGCCCCCGGTGCGTTCCTCCGACGGGGTAGAGAGGTCTATCCCATCGAGCGCACCTTGCGGTGAGAATCCCTTCCATCCGATGCCATGGGAACGGGTTCTCTGAAAAGAGCCGATGAGGTCGGCTTCGAGGGTGGCCTTGATCTCGTTGTATTGCTTCTTGAGGTCGTCAGGCAGATCCTCGTAGGTGACTGGCGTGCCGTCCGCCATCTCAGATGTAGATGGCGGTGTGGTTGATGTAGACGTTTGTCCCACCGGGCGTGCCAGAATATGTTGACTGCCAAAACCCACCGGCGGGCAGCGGCCTTGTCAACACCGTAGAGCCGGGAAGAGCCTAGAGCTGCGGCTGGCTGAGACCCCTCCGAGCGACGGCCCGCAATGCTCTTCTGGTCACACGCGGCGATGCGAAGTGCAAGGGCGTGCCACCTGACCTATACCCGGTCGGAAGGTGATGGGGATGCCTCGCTTAGTTTCTCCGCAGGGCATACATGTAAACGTTAAATACGAGCCTCGATCGGCTCTCGGAGTTATCTCGTGAATCGGCTCAAAGAGCCGATCCACCCATGATTCGTACGGGGTGCACGAATACTTGGTGGGCCTGCTTGATCAAGATAAAGCTAATGAGATCTACGACGATTTAGGGTTTTCACCGCATAATCGGATCATCCTACTCCAGAGTTGGGCCTCGCGGCCACGCACGGTGCTCGTAAGCCGATCCTAAACAAGGCCTAAAAACCAACATGAAGTTGATCCTCGGAACATCCCGTTTAGGACTTGCGAACGCCACCCTACGTGCCACTCGGATCCTCCCCCTTTGTAAGGCCTAACTATTGCAGATATTAAACTAATCCTTGCGGAACAAGGAGCAATCGTAACGGATCAGATCTACTAAATAATGATCAAGCGGGTGCCGCCCCACACCCGAGATAGGTGCGAGGGCGGCTAGATATGCAAGGGTTGCACTACGTAAGCATGCTTAAACGAAGAACAATGCTAACCCTAACACATCTATGATAACTACGTTGCTCGCCATCAAAAGCGCTTCAAGTACGAGCAACGCATGAACAACGTGGGGCTTGTGCTGCCTAGATCGCAAGATGCGATCTAGGCAGCATGTCGCTTATCTGATAGAAACCCTCGAGACGAAGGAGTTGGCGATGCGCCGAGATTGGTTTGTTTGGGGTTGAACGTGAGTTGTTGTTTATTCCATAAACCCTAGGTACATATTTATAGTCCAGGGGACTTTCTAATGTGGGCATGCACTAAACCGTGCACGAGTAAGATTCTATCTCTAAACTAAAATAGATCTAATATGTTACAGATACACGGGCAATTAAGCCCAACTTGGTATAACAGGCCGATTCATATAATTCTCCATGTATATTTCCTTAAGCCCATCTTGATCGCGGCCCACCTCTCGACTCGGTCAAATCTTGGTGATAACACATGCCCCCTGGTTTTGGAATTGGTAATTCCAAAATCACTCGCTTTCCTTCGTCGGGTCATGTCGTGGCAGAACCGTCGCAGTATCCCTCATGGTGATGCCTTGCCTTCTCAACTTCTCCGCGTGACCTGGCAGTTTTTTTTTCTTTTTTAGGCACCACTTCCTCGGAAACTGCCGTGGCATTGAATTTCCACTATATCCTCCTTCGATTTAACCGCTCTGAACAGTTCTCCTTTGTATCTCCTCCGCATTTGCAGTCCCAAAAACCTCCTGCGCCATCATGTCTTCTTCCTCCTCTGCCCTATCAGATCCTTCCAGCCAGTCCTCCATGTCCCACGAGCCAACGCCGGAGCACAACCCGGCAGCGGTCCATGCGGCCAACACCCGTCGCGCCATTGCGGCCGGGGAGGAGCCAGACCATGACTTCTCCATCTGGTCCGAGGACGACCAGTCCTCGACGGACGGGGAGAGCGACCTCCGTTTCCTCGCCGATGGGGAATCGGAGGAGGAGAGCGATGACGATCGCTTCTCCTGGGACGACTTCACCTCCTCCGAGGGGGTGGTGGAGGAGGAAGAGGAGGAGGAGGACGACGACGACGATGACTCCCTCGAAGGCTACCCGCCAGCGAAGCGCCTTCGCATGTGGTGGGACGACGACAGCAGCGACGACGAAGACGGGGATGAAGCCCCCGTGGAGGGCTACGGGAGTAGCGACGAGGAGCCCATCGGCAGCAGTGCCGATGAGAGCTCTGAGGATGACGATGAGGGCAGTGACGGCCCGTAGATAGGACCTCTTAGCATAGGGTCAGTAGTAGCAAATGGGGCAATGTATCCCCTAGTATTTCCTTGTGAGAGCAATTAGCTCTTTATGTAAGAAATCTCGCCTATCAATGAAGAACTGTTCCCCAATTTGATTTTGCCGATTTCTCCTGAGTTTTAATTGAGCCGATTCACCTCTCCTACTGACCTTGCCGATTCGTCTCTTTTGCCAATGCGTAATGAGCCGATCGCACCGCATCGGTCCTTCGAAACTCACCCTTCTCTTCTTCAGCTGATGATTTTCTAAATCTGGTGGAAAATGCAGGATCTTCAGGCAAACCTTCGAACTTTTCCAACCAAACCCAATAATCCTTTTCAGTACCCATCATTGTGAAGAAGGTTGCAATGAAGGATCAGCCGATGGTATACCCATCGGTTCTTTAAACAGAGTATCCACTAGGCCTGCTGCCCCCCGAGCCTCACTCGAGCTTGCTGCCCCCCGAGCCTCACTCGAGGCGAGAATGTCAGAGAGAATGCGCCACGGCCGATCCTCTTTCTTCCTCCGACAGCCGATAATCTTCCGTTTCAGCTGAACTAGCCCCAAAGATTGGAAATCCTTAACAAAAAGGTTCAGGAACCCGGATCGGCTCGAAGCGACTGGAGAAGTTTCCATTGTTTTACTCCCTCGAGGCAACGAAGGCACCACCGTTGGTTTAGATCTGGTGGAGACTCGATAAACATTGCATAATTCCACTAAAGTCGATGGCTACGCATCGGCTGCTGGCTGCGCATCGGCTGCCTCTCAATTCTAAAGTCGATGCCCTCGCATCGGCTGTAAAAAATTTTGTTTGTTTTTTTTTGTTTTGGCCGATTTTTCTTAATCGGCCCCCAATGTTTCATTGCACGTATTTTCTCACATGTTTTATCTGCACATGTTCATCTGATTATGTGCCCCCCGAGCCGATACCTGCTGGATGACTGCAGATATCGGCTTGTATGGTTATCCAGGGCACTGCACTTGTACGTCGGCTGCGTAAAAATCCACGCTGACTCTCGTCTGCCGACGTGGCCACTGCCCAGTAGATCGGTGCTGAACGCAAGCAGAACATGTGGTGAAAGTAATTTTGGCCGATTGCTGGAATCGGCCTCCATATTCATTGGAGAGCTGACTGAAGGTCCCGTAATGTCCCTTCATAAACTTTTTGGGGCCGATCACAAGGATCAGCCTCGCCCGGTTTGCTCATTGGTTTAATCTTGCTATTCGGTTAGGCTGGATAAAACCAACCCAACCTCTCGACTTGATGCGCTTGCTCGTCGTCCACCTTGAGTGCACCGTAGAGTCGTGGAACACTAAGCTCCGTCGGCAAGACGAGTACCATGTTTGTGCCAGCCGATGTCTCATCATCGGCTTTCCTCCGTTTGGGGCGCCACTCCATTTTCCGTGGACGACCCTCTTCATCCAGGGTTCGCTGAACCTTTGCAGCCGGATCAGGTCGTGCCTTCCTTAGCGTATGCGGGTATAACCTTTCGGCTTCCTCCAGTGCCGCGCAATCGCCGAACCCCGCGCTTTTGGGAACGGCTGAGTCCGTCGTGGCACCACCTTGGCCGGTGGTACCGTCTTCTTCTACTTCTCCCTCGTCTTCCGAATCCTCAAGATCTGCCCAACGAGGTGACTCAGCGCGTTTGCTTCGTGGCGGGAGAGGCCCTAGGCGTCGAACACGAGACACGTTGGCTGCCTCCTTCTTCTTCTTGTTGCATTCCGGGCAATTGCCGATTGTGGGCAATCGGCTCATTCCCGAATCCCGAGCAGTGTACCGAAGAAGGGGCAGTCCCGAGTGTCCGGCGTTGTCATCTTGCTCCCTTGATGTTTCCGTGGCACAGCCGCTCGTGCTCCTCCTCATCGCGATCCCGCCGACGATATCTTCTCGGCTTCTCTAGCCGACGATCTCCTCTATCATCGTAATTGGACTCGTCGGCGTTGGTCATACCGACTCACATATTTGTTGAGGAGGTGATCGGAGAGGGGTCGCTGATATCTTATATTCTTCACCTCTCCTCTCGTGACATAGCGCTTGCCATCATGACGGAGCCGATCGCGTGGAGCGGCCTCCTCTCGTATCCTTGCTATGAGAGCAGCTGCCCTCATCTCCATCTTTGCCGAGTGGTTCCCGTGTCCTACCATGTTGATGCTCGAACGAGGGACCTGGCCGGCAACCCTCGGGGTAGGTGACTTCCACCATGTTAACGGCGGGGAAGGGTTGGGTGTCGACCTTCATGGCGTATCGGTTGAAAATTAGCCGCCCCTTCTCTATCGCCGCTTGGATGTGCCGACGCCACACCCGGCAGTCGTTGGTGGCATGGGAAAGCGAGTTGTGGAATTTGCGAAGACGGCTTTCCGTTTAGCTCCTTCGCCGTGGGGAACTTGAGACCTTCGGGAATCGTCAACTCGTTTCTCCTTGAGCAGGAGGTCGAAGATTTGCTCGGTCTTGGTCACGTCGAAATCAAATCCCCTAGGCGGCCCCGGTGGCTTTACCCATTTGCAGGCCACGGGGTTCCTTCCCGAGTCCACTCAGCCACTCGCTATCTCTTGGTCTCCCGCAGCACTTCATCTTCCTCTGTACCGACCATGACTACCGCACGCTTGAACTTGTCTTGGTACAGGTCGGGGTGGCGCTGTTCATATGCCGATAGTTTCGAACCATGTGCGCCGCCGAGGGATAATCCGCTTGGGAGGCCATGTCCTTGAGCTGTGTTGCAAGGCCTGCTACCGCCAACTCGATCGCTTCCTTTTCAGTTATACGAACCGAATAACATCGGTTCCTAAGATTCCCGAAGCGCCGGATGTACTCGTCACCGTTTCCCCGCGCTTCGACGTAGTTGTGCTAGATCGGCAATGCCGGACTCGGAAGCTTCGAATGGTATTGCATATGGAACTCGTTCTTCCAACTGCTTCCAAGACTCGGATGGAGTTTGCCGGCAAAGAGGTGTACCATCCGAAAGCCGATCCCGTGAGGGACCGTGAAAAGAGCCTCACGCGTAGCTGATCCGACACCGAAGCCGGTCCTAGTTGAGCCAAATATCGGCCGACGTGCTCGATGGAGCCGGAGCCATCCGATCCACTGAATTTGGAGAAGTCGGGGAGCCGATATTTAGGTGGCAGCGGGATCATCTCGTAATCGTCGGGGTACGGCTTGGAATAGCCGATCGCCCTTCTTTTCGGCACCATGCCGAACCGGTCTCTCGGCATGGTACCGATCTGATCCGCTGTGCTGGCCGTAGGAGTTGCACTCGAAGACTCGCCGGGGTGGCGTACTTAGCCAGCCATGTTTGCTTTTCCAGCTCCGAGCCAACCGCAGAGCTGGGCTCGGGAGTTTCGTCGGTGTGGCGTACTTAGTTAGCCACGTCTCGCTTCTCAAGCTCGTTGCCGACGTCCCTCCTCGTCTTCGCCGGAGTCCCCGATGTTGTGGCCTCGGGTTGTGAGTGCCCGAGTCACCACAATCCGGCACATACGTGCACGCGTATCCTTGAGGGATCTCCTTAGGCGCCTCCATTAAGAACTCGGTAGTCACTAGGGTCGCCACCAATCTTGTAGACGAGGAATGCCGGTGTAGTCGGCACTTCAGCAGGTGCCGCCAACGCATATGGCAGCGGTGGACGGGACCGGAGTGGCAACTCTCCTTGATGAGTCCCGAGAGCTGGTCCCGACGGCGAGTACCGGTGGCTCATGATCTCTCGGATCACGCGCGAGCGACACGCTCCAACACGTTGACCAAGTTCTCGGAGTGGCGGTGTAGCGAGTGAGCCACCAAGTAGTTGATCTCCTCGCCGCAGGCCCCCGGTGCGTTCCTCCGACGGGGTAGAGAGGTCTATCCCATCGAGCGCACCTTGCGGTGAGAATCCCTTCCATCCGATGCCATGGGAACGGGTTCTCCGAAAAGAGCCGATGAGGTCGGCTTCGAGGGTGGCCTTGATCTCGTTGTATTGCTTCTTGAGGTCGTCGGGCAGATCCTCGTAGGTGACTCGGCGTGCCGTCCGCCATCTCGTATGTAGATGGCGGTGTGGTTGATGTAGACGTTTGTCCCACCGGGCGTGCCGGAATATGTTGACTCGCCAAAACCCACCGGCGGGCAGCGGCCTTGTCAACACCGTAGAGCCGGGAAGAGCCTAGAGCTGCGGCTGGCCGAGACCCCTCCGAGCGACGGCCCGCAATGCTCTTCTCGGTCACACGCGGCGATGCGAAGTGCAAGGGCGTGCCACCCGACCTATACCTGGTCGTGAAGGTGATGGGGATGCCTCGCTTAGTTTCCCCGCAGGCATACATGTAAACGTTAAATACGAGCCTCGATCGGCTCTCAGGTTATCCTGTGAATCGGCTCAAAGAGCCGATCCACCCATGATTCGTACGGGGTGCACGAATACTTGGTGGGCCTGCTTGATCAAGATAAAGCTAATGAGATCTACGACGATTTAGGGTTTTCACCGCATAATCGGATCATCCTACTCCAGGTTGGGCCTCGCGGCCACGCACGGTGCTCGTAAGCCGATCCTAAACAAGGCCTAAAAACCAACATGAAGTTGATCCTCGGAACATCCCGTTTAGGACTTGCGAATGCCACCCTACGTGCCACTGGATCCTCCCCCCCTGTAAGGCCTAACTATTGCGGATATTAAACTAATCCTTGCGGAACAAGGAGCAATCGTAACGGATCAGATCTACTAAATAATGATCAAGCGGGGTGCCGCCCCCACACCTGAGATAGGTGCGAGGGCGGCTAGATATGCAAGGGTTGCACTACGTAAGCATGCTTAAACGAAGAACAATGCTAACCCTAACACATCTATGATAACTACGTTGCTCGCCATCAAAAGCGCTTCAGTACGAGCAACGCATGAACAACGTGGGCTTAGTGCTGCCTAGATCGCAAGATGCGATCTAGGCAGCATGTCGCTTATCTGATAGAAACCCTCGAGACGAAGGAGTTGGCGATGCGCCGAGATTGGTTTGTTTGGGGTTGAACGTGAGTTGTTGTTTATTCCATAAACCCTAGGTACATATTTATAGTCCAGGGGACTTTCTAATGTGGGCATGCACTAAACCGTGCACGAGTAAGATTCTATCTCTAAACTAAAATAGATCTAATATGTTACGTATACACGGGCAATTAAGCCTAACTTGGTATAACAGGCCGATTCATATAATTCTCCATGTATATTTCCTTAAGCCCATCTTGACTGCGGCCCACCTCTGACTCGGTCAAATCTTGGTGATAACAAAACCTCAATGTGACTTTGCTAAAACCTTGTTTTGGGTAGAGATAAGTTGATCTAAGGGGTTAGATCAAATGGAATTAAAATCAACACAAGAACTTATTAATCAAGGACCAACTACTTGATCTTATTAAAGATCACAACATAATGTTCCATGCCATAACATATGAACAACCATTTAATTGGAAATCAAGTAACAATAATTGGAGAAACTATTCTTCACTTATCTTTTCCATGGCTTAAACTAATCTTTGATCCTACCATGAACCTCATGGTATTCATTCTACTTTAATCTTGGAAACAAGATAAAGAGATCCAACTAAGGAATATAATTCCTCTCTATTCCAAATCTATATACATCAAAACTAGAGAAGTGAGTGTTCTATGTTACTTATTAGAGGATCAATGATAAACCTTGAACTGAACCTTGGAGATACATCCATGTATTCAAATCATCATCTTTAAGAGAAACCCTAGGATATTATTCCAGACCATCCCTAGGGAGAGAACCCAATTATGTTAAACATAGATATTGATGATCACATCATTCTCTATGGAGCCTAACCTTAGGTTAGTGTTGAAGCCTTCCCAAATGAGAGAAACCAAAGATACTAATATTAGCTTTACTTACTTAAGACTCAAGGAAAATATTTGAACTAAAGAGTAAGGATAAGTCATCTCACTTAAGAATGGTGAGATAACCAAATACCAAATGGAATAAGACTATACCATGAATTAGTGAAAGAAGGAGAGAACTATCCATAGAACCTGATAATTATATAATCATTCCTTGTAAAGACAATATAAGTGATTATCTCAGGCATTCTCCTGGGATATAATTTATGGAGACAACCATAGCCAGGTATACTCAAGATAGTATAGAAGAAGTACTATACCCTAGTGATCCAGACAATGCTTGATCATGGAGGTGAGAAACCTATTTAATGAGAGATACCTTAGGAAGCCAAACCTTGATCATTATAAATTGAGTAATGATCATAAAACCTTAGAATTTGAGGTAGAATCCATTAAGAACAAGTTGATCATGTTTAATCCATGATCAAACCTTGGAGATATATAATTACCAGTTAAACCTTAGTGGGTTAAATAGGTATAATCTAGTACATAAAATCATAGGGGTACAACTAGCAAACCTAAACCATTTTCCACATGTTAACTAGAGAAATAATTAAAATTGTAACAACCCTTTGTATAGTTCAGCACCTTAATCAACCCAAATGATCTTGGATTGAATCATCCTATGAGTGGTGAGGAAGAGTAATCCTAACCAATTAAATAGAACCATAGCTCATGCTTATACCTCAATCCAAATTGAGAATCAATTGGGATCCTAAGTAGAACACCACCACACCTCATTTCCATTTATGTTTCGATTAAGAAAAGAAAGTAACACAATCACATGTCATGACCTAACACCATCTTCCTAAAGAACCTAATTTCCAACTCTAGCCATATTTAAAATACATATGGACAACCAATATTGTTAAGCACTCTAGCAAAACTTAATAATATGTTCATCATGCATATGTTATAAATTTCAAATCACTTAAACAGATTTGGTTTCTATATAAAAAGGGAAATAAAAGGAACACATAAATACATACCTATTTAAACTTGGAATAACCCTCACAAAAATACCAATTTAATCAAACATTAAATGTTTGTCTTGAACAACAAAATGATGTAGTAGTTATCATCATCAAATCTTGTTGAGATTTAAATAGTAAGGAACTCCGCAAACAAAGGTGAATTCAAAAACATAAATTCAAAATGGAAGAAAATAAAACAGGAAAAGATATTAGAAAGAGAGAAGAGAGAAGACTCACCTTGGCAGCCGAAGCAGGCCACCGCAGCCCAGGAGTAGCCCAACCGCAAACCAGAACCTCAGACCGCACGCCGGCCCAACTCATCGTACCTCTTCGCATCGTCAAAACGCACGGGAGGAGTCATCCCCTTCCTTCGTTCACTGCAAGCAGCTCGGTGGCAGCCTCCCAGCCACGGCCGCGCCAAGATACTCGCCGCCGTTCTCTGGCGTCTATAAAGCTCAACGCGCCACCGCCGGATGAACCCTAACCCTAAATTCCCCCATTTTCTTCTTCTTCTCTGCAAATGCATCGAAACCCTAGCTCACAGTAACCTCCTTGCCCCGGTGATTCCGACGACCCCGAGCTCCGCAGAGACGCCCACGAGCTTCGCCTCGCCTTCAGCAACCTCCTAGTCAACGTGCAGTTACTGGGGAGCCCGGATTTCTTCCAATCGCGCCACCGTACCGCCGCCGGTCAATGAAGCTCGCCGTCAATTTGGAGCACCGCAAGCCTCGCCGTCAAGCTCTACAGACTCCTGGTGAGCTCCTCGATCATCCAGTGTGCTCGCCTTGCTCTATTAGGCATCGTAGCATCGTCGCCGCATGCGCCTATTTCCGCCGCCGCGGTACCTCGTCACCGGCCAAGCTCCGGTGGCCATAAAGTGGCGGCGAGACCACCACTAAGTTCCCCTCGCTGTCCCGCTTCGAACTGAACCACTCGCTCATCCGCGGGAGCCCTCTATCGTCGGCGTCGTTCTGGATTGACCGCCGGCCATGAACTCCCAGACATGTCCTCTATTTTGACTTGGTCAGCCCACGTGGCTGCTGACGTGGCCTAGACCGCACCAGTCAGTGCCTGAGAGTAGTCCTGCCCGGGTACATCTAATAGATTTCGTTTTAAATTTAAATCTCATAATTACTGAAACTTTGCAAATACCTAGAAAATTCATAAAAGCTCAGAAAAATAAATATAAGATATCAAAATTCTTATAAAAGTAAACTCTATCCAATAAAAATATAAAATGAAATTTATATTTTTAATAAAAATTCAATTATTTAATACTTGTTATTTAAGCCTTATTTATTAATTCTAAATTCAATTAAACTTCAATAATTAGGAAAACTATTTAAAATAAATAAAAACCAGTAAAGTAAATAAAGAAAACATTAACACTAATTTTCTTTATTTGTAACTTATTTAATCCTTAACATTGGAATTTAAACCCTAATTAATAATTAACTTAATTATTAATTCAATAAAAAAAATATGCCTAATTCAATATTATTTTTATTTCCAAGTTATTAATAACTTCAACTTTAAATTGAAGTTATTAGTCATAGAACTGAATGGTAAATAGCAAACCCTAATTCCATATTGAATGATATTACAATCCTATCATGTCATGTGAAACCCCAAACCCTAATTCCAATAGGAACCCTAACTCCACTACTTCATATGAACCCTAAATTGTTCCTAAACCTAAACCCTAGGTGATACTATGTGATCATCCTACTTTCTTTTAAATCTTCGAACCATATAGAACCTACATACTTGTCATGTCCACATAAAATTTAGAAACCCTATCACTACTAAATTAGTATCCCATGTGTTCATCTTCATCAGAACTAAATAATCAAGTAGGGTTAACCAAGTGTAAACCCTAGATCCTATTACCAAAATAATCATTCTTAATTATCCATGCTTAACATCACACCATTGTGATGAACCCTAATAGCAACCATACCCACTATTTTGCATTACCTAACCATATTCCACTAAACCCTACTAGTGTTGGATACTTATCAAAGATCCTATTTAGGAGTAAATTATTCCTTACTTAATAAAACCAACAGTAAACCTAGACCACCTCAACCCTAATTGATATACTTCTTATTATTTAAGAAGTATGTTCTTCAAAAGTTATTCTTTTGAAGTAAATAAATAATCATCATCAACCCTACCTAACAAGACCTATTAACTCTAGCTAGCTATCACCAACAAAATGAACCAATCCTGATAGCAACCTTGTATGAATAATTGCTTAGGATGCCTAGGCTTAACTCAACCTTACAAGCCCTAGGTGTTGATGAATCCAACTTTGTTGGGATCCATCTACTACTTACTCCAGAAACCAATTAGAACCATAGAAAACCATAGAACCCCACAGCCCTAATTATCATACTTATTCTTTATTAAAGAACATGTTCTTCAAAAGTTATTCTTTTAAAGTATATGATAATTAATCATTAACCATGACATATAGTGCTAAAATCAACCACTATTCATTACAGGTTAGGATTACACCAAATCTTATTGTTGTGTGCTATCAATGCTATTGTTATGATATATTGCAACACATGTTTATGATACCATGTAACCACACCTGAATAAGAACCTTGTATGAGAATCATTCTAAAAGTGAAACACACCCTGAACAAATCATTTCAATTCACTAATCCTAAATCATCGGGGTTAGGTCACGCTTAGAGCGATTGCATCTCATACTTATGCATTATTGCATCCTTGCCAATCTTTTAAACATCGTCCTTACCGGACGATGATGCTATTTCAGAATTTGGAGTTATTGCGTATCGAAGACCTTGTCCGCATAATCTTGCAGATCAAGAAAGGCAAGTTGATCACTTGCTCATGTCATTTGAGTATCTTTATCAAATTACTTGCAAAGTACTATGATTATCATTATTGCATAAAAACCAAAACCACTATTTTCATAACTATGAATATGACTATGTGGTTGGCAATGGAACCATGGATTGTGTTGATATGGTGGAGGTTCCATTGCAAGGGTTTATATCCATCTAGGATTAAACAACAAATGTCGTCCAGTGATTCTTGTGCCGTAATACCCGTGTTAACCATAAGATCCGGAGTGGGACGGAGTAGTCAAAAGTTTTTCCACCTCTCGTTCATCAACGGATGCGCTTTACCGTAGTACACTTGTAATCCAAGGGGGCAAGCGGTGAGGCTGGGGAGTCCTAAGTCCCCACGGCATTGTTCGTAGTACACTTGTCGCCCGAAGGAGCAAGCAGTGAGGCTGGGGAGTCCTAAGTCCCCACGGTATTGCGGTCTATGATGGGTTGCAGCTGCCGGCGTAGGAATGTATGGTAGAGCCCTGCATTGTTGTCGTGGTCGGGGCCCATCCTTAAATGGTGTAAGTGAACCGGCGTGGACCCAGGGTCGGAGTTTGCAACAAAGGGTGGGTGTTCGAGGTAGCGGAGGAACATGATTGGCTAGACCTTATACCGGGCCTCACACCATAGGAAGTGTGGACGGGGAATATGCCCGGTTGGCACCAAGGATAAGATCTCTTATGGGTAAAGCAACACACCTCTGCAGAGTGTAATGAACCGTGACCTGTCACTCCCTGTTCCGGGATATGGAACTGCGAACGCTCGCCGGAAAGGAACTCCATGAAGTTCTAGTAAACCGGTGAAGGCCGACGGACATAGTTCTTCTAAATAAAAGCAACCTTTTGAAGAAATGGTTATGAAAACCTGCATTGGTATTAGACTTTCTGGTCTAATGCCGTAGCTAGTGCATTCAACACCTCTTTCCTATAATGAACTTGTTGAGTACGCTCGTACTCATCCCACTCTTAAATCCCCTGCTTAGATATGGAGGCATCGAAGGAGGATCTACAGTGCAACTCGAAGACCGAGGAGTCAACAACTACTTCAAGAGACAGGACCCTGTCAGAGGAGTCAGATACCACATCCAACAAGGAGAAAACCTAGTTTAGCCCTAGAAGGGAACTAGCATCCTAAACCTAGCTCCTACTTATCTAGAATCTATACTTAGCCTCATAGCTAGTTTAATACTCTACAAATAGAGTTCGTGATAAGATTAGACTACGAGTCGTTCTTCTGGAGTTTATTTGCAGTTTTACCTCATTGTAAAGTAGGAGGCTGTGAAGATCTTATGTAACAGAGTCAATGTTGTAATTCTATAGACATGCCTTGGACCCGCATATGTTTTTGTTGTACCACTCTGAGCGATATAATACTAGTGGAACTGTGTTTCATTGGTGTTATATCAGACTTGCATACTACACCATGCAGTGGTATGTCGGGTCACCACAGTTGGTATCAGAGCAAATGCTTTGACCTAGGATTAAAACCCTTTAAAGGAGACCTATAGGATTGGTAGTGTCTATAGGAAGCTGTCTTAGTTAAACCAAATTTTCTTATGACTTGAGATGGATATTCACTTGAGAATAATCCTGACACACTTGAGTCAACCTTTTCAACCTATCTTTTCTAAGTAAAGATAGTTAGCTAATCCCGAGTATGTATCATACCATTAAGTCCTTAAAATAATTAATGAGTAGACCCCAGTTGGTATACAATACATGGTAGTCCAAAGAGAGGATACAACCATAAGGAAGATGTCCTACTAGAAGGGTATACCAATACCAGTAATAGGGTAAGTAAAATTTATTTAAACTTGTGAAACAACTGATAGTAAGTGGTACAAACAAGTTATATGAGGTAGTATAGACCATGATGAGTCAATCATGGGAGGTAAGGAAGAGCTTTAGGAATATATATATGTCTACTTACATGGTAGAGTTATTAATCATATATGATTCACCTGAGAATCATTATGTGATGGAATAGAACATTACTCCCTCTGTTCCATTCTATAGTGCCTATTGTTTTTTGGCACGGAAATTAGCGCAAGAGTATTTTTTACACAAAACCCCTAGCTGAACGATTTGAGATCAACGTAAATTTGGGAAATCCATATCTTACAAACTTACCATAACAATTTTGGGAGCTGAACGATTTGGGAGCTGAACGGGGAGGGGGTAATTGTAAAAAAGCTAAGCTACAACCTTATATTCTGAAACAAATGCTAAAAATCTATAGGCACTATAGAAAGGAACGGAGGGAGTATAAACATTTAGGAGGAGAATAGTAAGAAGCCAGTTGTTAAACAATAGTGCAAGATTTGTGCTCCAAAACCATGGGAAGTGTGCCAAGCACATCATGACCATAGTCTTATAATACTATAAACACTTGGAAGTATAGGAGCTATATTTCCATAGTATGTGTTTAGAGTAACAATGTTAGAACCTAGACATATCATGTGAGATAGTCCTCAACAAAATGGAAGTTAAGTAGTACTTCCAGAGAAAATTAGGTTAACTTTAACTATCATAGCCTACTTTGTTTCAAGTTTATCTCCTTGCAAATGTGCAATTTGGATAAAGGTTGAGACAAATAGTAGAATCCCATATATTTGTGCTAAGTATCACGATATAAACCTATCTATGCGGTGTTATATACTACACATCAGAGCCTGATGTTTAGAGATGCCTTACTCCACTATTTTATTCAGGCTTATGATGATGTATATTATAAACACAAAGTTGAATCTTCTTGGATTTTATTGGATTTTCATTGATTGACTAGATCCATACATGAAGTTTGACTTTGATATGCAAACGCATGTTGCAATATCAAGTTCCTTACTTGATGCTATAGATCTAGAGGGTAATGGTATTCGTGTGAGGAAGTGATGAATTCTGAAGATTCTGAAGACAAGATGAAGTTTCATCAGAGAAAGGAAGTAAAGTTGTGGGAAGTAACCACAATACTCTGAAGGAAGTACAATCAAAAACTCATGCTTACCTCAACAGAGGAGTACTTTAGTACGAAAGAAGCATGAAGGTGAGAAATATAGTGATTATGGTGAAGCTGAAGCTGATCCATAGTCATTATAGAAGAGGGAATGCATGGGAAATCACTCAGCATACCATATTCATAGTGTCAGCTAGTGGTTTTCTTGCAAAATAAACCCTGAATGAAGGAACATGATATATGAAACCATAGCAGATATACCATAGTTGATATCAGAAGACCATGATTGGTATAGGATCAATACTGCGAGATAGAGTAGAAGATGTCTCGTCCAGTTGATCAAAACCTATAATAGAGTACACTTTTAGATAACAAATAGCCATAGTTGGTATCAAATAACTCACACTGATATCAAATAAACCACAGTTGGATTATTTGTACCAAGAAGTGGTTAATACATAAAACCTTATTAGCCAAATGATGATGACATATAATCATTTAGTCGAAGGATTCACATTGGATGTCCACAATTGAGTGGATATACCACAAAGATTCTTCATGAGACCTTAGAAGAGTATAAATCATAAACTAGAGCTAGACCAATATTCTAACCATAAGTCCAATGGTTGGAAGAAAAGGAGTCGAAGACCATAAGAAAACTCTAAGGGGTAGAGTAAAGATTGAGTTAGATGTACAATGACTCAATACTTTGAGCAAGATAGATGAAGAAGGTCTGAACTGAAAGGAAGTTCGATCTTATTTTCATAAGATTATTGAACACTACTTTCAGAAGGATGTCAGACCAGAAGCCGAGGTTCATACCTCGAGGAAGTAAGAAGTGGACTATAACTTGAGAAAGTGAGTAAAATTTACTCAGAAGTACGGAAGCTCAAGTAAGCTAAGTATAATGAAGTTGGAAAAGGAAATACCGTAGACCAATAAAGCCCAAGAGGGTCAAAGAATGAAGAAGATTGAACATACCAATATCAAAGACTAATAGAATGATTCCTTTCATGGAACCTAAATAACCCAAAATAGTTATAGGTATCAACTATAAACCATGATTGGATAGACCAAATGAGTCTAATCTATTCTTAAGGAAATAAACCATCACGACCATTTCCATGGTCGGTACCTTACCAAGTACCATTATTGCAGTTTTGGTAGTAAGGGAAAACAAAGACCTATTTAGCATTAGGAGTTTATTATCAAATTAGCCCTCAAATAAGACCAGCAGCACCAGAAGAAGTCTCAATCATTGAATCTTCAATGAGAAAGGAAACAAGCTTATAGAGTTGGAAGAAATCAATGAATCAAAGTAAGAACCATGGTTCAGAGACAAACCCTAATGGAATCTAGGAAGAATCTGGACAAGGGATATATTCAATGATATCCAGTAAGACCAATACGGAGTTCGAGAAAAGTCGTAGTCTGCATAAGTCAGATCCACACTCCGAGACGTGAGAGAGATCAAACTTCGAGGACGAAGTTTAGTTTAAGGGGTAGAGACTGTAATATCCCAGGTATTGGGGTTACAAAAATAGAGGAAACAGATGTGTGCATTGCATTCATGCATAGAAAATCTGGGGAATTTTCACGCTTTAAAGTAAAACAGTCCACAGAATGCGAAGTTTCACTTGACCTTGGTGGAATTGAAGTAGCTCATCAAGTCCAGTGCTATAAACCTCAATGTGACTTTGCTAAAACCTTGTTTTGGGTAGAGATAAGTTGATCTAAGGTGTTAGATCAAATGGAATTAAAATCAACACAAGAACTTATTAATCAAGGACCAACTACTTGATCTTATTAAAGATCACAACATAATGTTCCATGCCATAACATATGAACAACCATTTAATTGGAAATCAAGTAACAATAATTGGAGAAACTATTCTTCACTTATCTTTTCCATGGCTTAAACTAATCTTTGATTCTACCATGAACCTCATGGTATTCATTCTACTTTAATCTTGGAAACAAGATAAAGAGATCCAACTAAGGAATATAATTCCTCTCTATTCCAAATCTATATACATCAAAACTAGAGAAGTGAGTGTTCTATGTTACTTATTAGAGGATCAATGATAAACCTTGAACTCGAACCTTGGAGATACATCCATGTATTCAAATCATCATCTTTAAGAGAAACCCTAGGATATTATTCCAGACCATCCCTAGGAGAGAACCCAATTATGTTAAACATAGATATTGATGATCACATCATTCTCTATGGAGCCTAACCTTAGGTTAGTGTTGAAGCCTTCCCAAATGAGAGAAACCAAAGATACTAATATTAGCTTTACTTACTTAAGACTCAAGGACAATATTTGAACTAAAGAGTAAGGATAAGTCATCTCACTTAAGAATGGTGAGATAACCAAATACCAAATGAAATAAGACTATACCATGAATTAGTGAAAGAAGGAGAGAACTATCCATAGAACCTGATAATTATATAATCATTCCTTGTAAAGAAAATATAAGTTATTATCTCAGGCATTCTCCTGGGATATAATTTATGGAGACAACCATAGCCAGGTATACTCAAGATAGTATAGAAGAAGTACTATACCCTAGTGATCCAGACAATGCTTGATCATGGAGGTGAGAAACCTATTTAATGAGAGATACCTTAGGAAGCCAAACCTTGATCATTATAAATTGAGTAATGATCATAAAACCTTAGAATTTGAGGTAGAATCCATTAAGAACAAGTTGATCATGTTTAATCCATGATCAAACCTTGGAGATATATAATTACCAGTTAAACCTTAGTGGGTTAAACAGGTATAATCTAGTACATAAAATCATAGGGGTACTACTAGCAAACCTAAACCATTTTCCACATGTTAACTAGAGAAATAATTAAAGTTGTAACAACCCTTTGTATAGTTCAGCACCTTAATCAACCCAAATGATCTTGGATTGAATCATCCTATGAGTGGTGAGGAAGAGTAATCATAACCAATTAAATAGAACCATAGCTCATGCTTATACCTCAATCCAAATTGAGAATCAATTGGGATCCTAAGTAGAACACCACCACACCTCATTTCCATTTATGTTTCGATTAAGAAAAGAAAGTAACACAATCACATGTCATGACCTAACACCATCTTCCTGGAAAACCTAATTTCCAACTCTATCCATATTTAAAATACATATGGACAACCAATATTGTTAAGCACTCTAGCAAAACTTAATAATATGTTCATCATGCATATGTTATAAATTTCAAATCATTTAAACAGATTTGGTTTCTATATAAAAAGGAAATAAAAGGAACACATAAATACATACCTATTTAAACTTGGAATAACCCTCACAAAAATACCAATTTAATCAAACATTAAATGTTTGTCTTGAACAACAAAATGATGTAGTAGTTATCATCATCAAATCTTGTTGAGATTTAAATAGTAAGGAACCTGCAAACAAAGGTGAATTCAAAAACATAAATTCAAAATGGAAGAAAATAAAACAGGAAAAGATATTAGAAAGAGAGAAGAGAGAAGACTCACCTTGGCAGCCGAAGCAGGCCACCGCAGCCCAGGAGTAGCCCAACCGCAAACCAGAACCTCAGCCCGCACGCCGGCCCAACTCATCGTACCTCTTCGCGTCGTCAAAACGCACGGGAGGAGTCATCCCCTTCCTTCGTTCACTGCAAGCAGCTCGGTGGCAGCCTCCCACCCACGGCCGCGCCAAGATACTCGCCGCCGTTCTCTGGCGTCTATAAAGCTCAACGCGCCACCGCCGGATGAACCCTAACCCTAAATTCCCCATTTTCTTCTTCTTCTCTGCAAATGCATCGAAACCCTAGCTCACAGTAGCCTCCTTGCCCCGGTGATTCTGACGACCCCGAGCTCCGCGAGAGCGCCCACGAGCTTCGCCTCGCCTTCAGCAACCTCCTAGTCAACGTGCAGTTACTGGGGAGCCCGGATTTCTTCCAATCGCGCCACCGTACCGCCGCCGGTCAATGAAGCTCGCCGTCGATTTGGAGCACCGCAAGCCTCACCGTCAAGCTCTACATACTCCTGGTGAGCTCCTCGATCGTCTAGTGTGCTCGCCTTGCTCTATTAGGCATCGTAGCATCGTCGCCGCATGCACCTATTTCCGCCGCCGCGGTACCTCATCACCGGCCAAGCTCCGGTGGCCATAAAGTGGCGGCGAGACCACCACTAAGTTCCCCTCGCTGTCCCGCTTCGAACTGAACCACTCGCTTATCCGCGGGAGCCCTCTATCGTCGGCGTCGTTCTGGATTGACCACCGGCCATGAACTCCCAGACATGTCCTCTATTTTTACTTGGTCAGCCCACGTGGCTGCTGACATGGCCTAGACCCCACCAGTCAGTGCCTGAGAGTAGTCCTGCCCGGGTACATCTAATAGATTTCGTTTTAAATTTAAATCTCATAATTACTGAAACTTTGCAAATACCTAGAAAATTCATAAAAGCTCAGAAAAATAAATATAAGATATCAAAATTCTTATAAAAGTAAACTCTATCCAATAAAAATATAAAATGAAATTTATATTTTTAATAAAAATTCAATTATTTAATACTTGTTATTTAAGCCTTATTTATTAATTCTAAATTCAATTAAACTTCAATAATTAGGAAAACTATCTAAAATAAATAAAAACCAGTAAAGTAAATAAAGAAAACATTAACACTAATTTTCTTTATTTGTAACTTATTTAATCCTTAATATTGGAATTTAAACCCTAATTAATAATTAACTTAATTATTAATTCAATAAAAAAATATGCCTAATTCAATATTATTTTTATTTCCAAGTTACTAATAACTTCAACTTTAAATTGAAGTTATTAGTCATAGAACTAAATGGTAAATAGCAAACCCTAATTCCATATTGAATGATATTACAATCCTATCATTTCATGTGAAACCCCAAACCATAATTCCAATAGGAACCCTAACTCCACTACTTCATATGAACCCTAAATTGTTCCTAAACCTAAACCCTAGGTTATACTATGTGATCATCCTACTTCCTTTTAAATCTTCGAACCATATAGAACCTAGATACTTGTCATGTCCACATAAAATGTAGAAACCCTATCACTACTAAATTAGTATCCCATGTGTTCATCTTCATCAGAACTAAATAATCAAGTAGGGTTAACCAAGTGTAAACCCTAGATCCTATTACCAAAACAATCATTCTTAATTATCCATGCTTAACATCACACCATTGTGATGAACCCTAATAGCAACCATACCTACTATTTTGCATTACCTAACTATATTCCACTAAACCCTACTAGTGTTGGATACTTATCAAACATCCTATTTAGGAGTCAATTATTCCTTACTTAATAAAACCAACAGTAAACCTAGACCACTTCAACCCTAATTGATATACTTCTTATTATTTAAGAAGTATGTTCTTCAAAAGTTATTCTTTTGAAGTAAATAAATAATCATCATCAACCCTACCTAACAAGACCTATTAACTCTAGCTAGCTATCACCAGCAAAATGAACCAATCCTGATAGCAACCTTGTATGAATAATTTCTTAGGATGCCTAGGCTTAACTCAACCTTACAAGCCCTAGGTGTTGATGAATCCAACTTTGTTGGGATCCATCTACTACTTACTCCAGAAACCAATTAGAACCATAGAAAACCATAGAACCCCACAGCCCTAATTATCATACTTGTTCTTTATTAAAGAACATGTTCTTCAAAAGTTATTCTTTTAAAGTATATGATAATTAATCATTAACCATGACATATAGTGCTAAAATCAACCACTATTCATTACAGGTTAGGATTACACCAAATCTTATTGTTGTGTGCTATCAATGCTATTGTTATGATATATTGCAACACATGTTTATGATACCATGTAACCACACCTGAATAAGAAACTTGTATGAGAATCATTCTAAAAGTGAAACACACCCTGCACAAATCATTTCAATTCACTAATCCTAAATCATCGGGGTTAGGTCACGCTTAGAGCGATTGCATCTCATACTTATGCATTATTGCATCCTTGCCAATCTTTTAAACATCGTCCTTACCGGACGATGATGCTATTTCAGAATATGGAGTTATTGCGTATCGAAGACCTTGTCTGCATAATCTTGCAGTCAAGAGAGGCAAGTTCATCACTTGCTCATGTCATTTAAGTATCTTTATCAAATTATTTGCAAAGTACTATGATTATCATTATTGCATAAAAACCAAAACCACTATTTTCATAACTATGAATATGACTATGTGGTTGGCAATGGAACCATGGATTGTGTTGATATGGTGGAGGTTCCATTGCAAGGGTTTATATCCATTTAGGATTAAACAACAAATGTCGTCCGAGTGATTCTTGTGCCGTAATACCCGTGTTAACCATAAGATCCGGAGTGGGACGGAGTAGTCAAAAGTGTTTCCACCTCTCGTTCATCAACGGATGCGCTTTACCGTAGTACACTTGTAATCCAAGGGGGCAAGCGGTGAGGCTGGGGAGTCCTAAGTCCCCACGGCATTGTCCGTAGTACACTTGTCGCCCGAAGGAGCAAGCGGTGAGGCTGGGGAGTCCTAAGTCCCCACGGTATTGCGGTCTATGATGGGTTGCAGCTGCCGGCGTAGGAATGTATGGTAGAGCCCTGCATTGTTGTCGTGGTCGGGGCCCATCCTTAAATGGTGTAAGTGAACCGGCGTGGACCCAGGGTCGGAGTTTGCAACAAAGGGTGGGTGTTCGAGGTAGCGGAGGAACATGATTGGCTAGACCTTATACCGGGCCTCACACCATAGGAAGTGTGGACGGGGAATATGCCCGGTTGGCACCAAGGATAAGATCTCTTATGGGTAAAGCAACACACCTCTGCAGAGTGTAATGAACCGTGACCTGTCACTCCCTGTTCCGGGATATGGAACTGCGAACGCTGCCGGAAAGGAACTCCATGAAGTTCTAGTAAACCGGTGAAGGCTGACGGACATAGTTATTCTAAGTAAAAGCAACCTTTTGAAGAAATGGTTATGAAAACCTGCATTGGTATTAGACTTTCTGGTCTAATGCTGTAGCTAGTGCATTCAACACCTCTTTCCTATAATGAACTTGTTGAGTACGCTCGTACTCATCCCACTCTTAAATCCCCTGCTTAGATATGGAGGCATCGAAGGAGGATCTACAGTGCAACTCGAAGACCGAGGAGTCAACAACTACTTCAAGAGACAGGACCCTGTCAGAGGAGTCAGATACCACATCCAACAAGGAGAAAACCTAGTTTAGCCTTAGAAGATAACTAGCATCCTAAACCTAGCTCCTACTTAGCTAGAATCTATACTTAGCCTCTATAGCTAGTTTAATACTCTACAAATAGAGTTCGTGATAAGATTAGACTACGAGTCGTTCTTCTGGAGTTTATTTGCAGTTTTACCTCATTGTAAAGTAGGAGGCTGTGAAGATCTTATGTAACAGAGTCAATGTTGTAATTCTATAGACATGCCTTGGACCCGCATATGTTTCTGTTGTACCACTCTGAGCGATATAATACTAGTGGAACTGTGTTTCATTGGTGTTATATCAGACTTGCATACTACACCATGCAGTGGTATGTCGGGTCACCACACATACCTGGCATGGCCAGAAATCTGATCTCTCTCAGTACCCTTGATGTTGATGGGTACAAACACTCCGGTTCTCGTGGAGTTCTGAAGGTATCAAAAGGTTCTCTCTTTCACATGATAGGTGATATGAATTCTGCAAAGTTATATGTTCTTAGAGGTAGCACTTTGTCTGGTATTGCTGCTTCTTGTTATTCCCGATGAACCTGGTAAAACTAATCGTGGCATATGCGTCTTGGACATATGAGTGAACATGGCATGGCAGAATTGCACGGGAGAGACCTGCTAGATGGCTGCAATTTGAGTAAGTTTGAGTTCGTGAGCACCTTGCATTTTTGGTAAGCATAAAAGAGTTAAATTCAATGCTTCCGTTCATACCACTAAAGGGATTTTAGATTATGTGCATGCTGATGTGTGGGGACCTTCCCGCAAGACTTCTCTTGGTGGTGCAAATTACATGCTTACTATCATAGATGATTACTCCGGAAAAGTGTGGCCTTTCTTTCCGAAACATAAATCTGATGTGTTTGATGCTTTTAGAAAGTGGAAAGTTATGGTAGAGAAGCAAACAGAAAAGAAAGTTAAATTGCTTCAGTATCGACAATGGCATGGAGTTTTGTTCTACCTGTTTTCAATGATTACTGCAGCGACGAAGGCATTGTCAAGCACCACACCATCCCATATACTCCTCGGCAGAATGGTGTGGCGGAGAGGATGAACAGAACCATCATCTCCAAGGCTCGCTGCATGTTGTCCAATGCTGGTATGCATAGACGTTTCTCGGGCTGAAGCAGCCTCCACCGCCTGTTACTTGATAAACAGGTCACCTTGTATTTCACTTGATAAGAAAACTCCTATTGAGGTATGGTCTGGTTCACCTGCTGATTATTCACAGTTGAGAGTTTTCGGTTGCACTTGCTTATGCTCATGTTGATAATGGAAAGCTAGAGCCTAGGGTCTGTTAAGTGTGTGTTTCTTGGTTATGGTTCAGGAGTTAAGGCATACAAGTTATGGAATCCCGAAACTAAGAAAGTTTTGCATAGCGGGAATGTAGTCTTTAATGAGGCTGTCATGTTTTATAAGAGTTCATCTACGGATATTCACTGATGCTCGTTGATTTTTCCGATAATTCTGATGATGAGCAACGAGAGGATCAGCGTGTAGGTGGAGCACGTGGAGGAGAAAGAAAATGATGTTGCTGAAAATGATAACAATGTGGTTCAAGCACTCACCCTCCGTTTTGCAGCAAACAAATGGTTCCATTGCTGGCGATAGACCGAGGCGTAACAAAGGTCCACGTCCTCGTTTAATTGAAGAATGTAATCTTGTTCATCATGCTTTGAGTTGTGCTGAACAGGTGGAGCATGATACTGAACCTGCTACATATACTGAGGCCGTTGCATCCGTTGACCACGTGAAGTGGATTTCTGCTATGCAAGAGGAGAAGCAATCGCTTGACAAGAATGGCACATGGGATGTTGTGCCCTTGCCTAAACAAAAGAAGGCTGTCCGATGTAAGTGGATATTTAAAAGAAAGGAAGGTTTGTCTCCTAATGAGCCTCCAAGGTTTAAGGCAAGGTTAGTAGCAAAAGGTTTCAGCCAAATTCCAGGTATTGACTATAATGATGTATTCTCTCCGGTTGTGAAGCATAGTTCCATTTGTGCATTCTTTGGTATTGTGGCTATGCATGATCTTGAGCTTGAGCAGTTAGATGTGAAGACTGCTACTCGCATGGAGAGCTTGAGGAGGAGATATACATGGACCAGCCTCGAAGGTTTTGTTGTGCACAGTAAGGAGGATCTTGTTTGCAAGTTGAAGAGGTCCCTTTATGGTGCGAACAGTCTCCAAGACGAGTGGTACAAAAGGTTTGATTCATTTATGCTTGCACATGAGTTTAAGAGATCTCGGTATGATAGTTGTGTTTATATCAAGTTTGTTAATGGATCACCAATATACTTGTGATATGTTGATGATATGTTGATTGCTGCCAAGAGCAAGAAAGAGATCACTACTTTAAAGTCACAATTAAGTAGTGAGTTTGAGATGAAGGATCTTGGTGCTGCTAAGAAAATACTAGGTATGGAAATTACAAGAGACAGAAAATCTAGTGTGTTATTTCTTAGTCAGCAAAATTACATTCGAAAGTTCTTCATCGCTTTAATATGCATGATGCAAAGTCTGTTAGTACACCTATTGCTCCTCACTTCAAATTGTCAGCATTGCAATGTCCTAGTACTGACGAAGATATTGAGTACATGTCACGAGTTCCATATTCTAGTGCTGTTGGTTCCTTGATGTATGCCATGGTTTGTTCTCGTCCTGATTTATCATATGCTATGAGTTTGGTTAGTCGATACATGGCTGATCCTGGTAAAGAACATTGGAGAGCTGTTCAGTGGATTTTCAGGTACCTTCGTGGCACATCCAAAGCTTGCTTGAAGTTTGGCAAGACTGGTGAGGGACTCGTAGGCGATGTGGATTCAGATTTTGCTATCGATTTGGATAAGAGAAGACCCCTCGCAGGTTATGTGTTCACTGTTGGTGGATGTGCTGTGAGTTGGAAGGCAACGTTACAATCTGTTGTTGCCCAATCTACGATCGAAGCAGAATATATAGCAATTAATGAAGCTGGCAAATAGTCTGTTTGGTTGAAAGGTTTGTATGCTGAGCTTTGTGGAGATGATTCTTGCATTAACTTGTTTTCTGACAGTCAAAGTGCAATATACCTTACTAAAGATCAAATGTCCCATGAGATGACAAAACACATTGATATCAAGTACCATTATATTCGCGACATTGTTGCTCAAGGTAAACTGAAGGTATGCAAGATAAGTACTCATGATAATCCTGCTGATATGATGACAAAGCCAGTTCCTATTTCCAAGTTTGAGCTTTGCTCGAGCTTGGTTGGTATAACTGTTTAGCCCAAGTGGCTGTTGGCACCAGCGAGTGTTTTTTCTTTGTTGTTCAGGAGATTGTTGAAGTTCATGCTACAAGATGGAATTTGTCTCAAGATGGAGTTTGTTATATTGTGATCCAAATTCATATACTAAAGGGAGGCTAACTTCTGACGAGCGGAGCGAGGCTCGTCGCCGGAGGTACGGTACGGATCGTTGGCACCGCCTATATATACATCTTGTAAGCCGCCGGCTAGGGTTTATCAGATTATAAGATAGCCCACGGCGTTTGTAAACACCTCCCGATATAGTGAAGTTTTGCTGGCTGGCGCCCGTGGTTTTTTCCCCTTCTGTGTTGGAAGGGGTTTTCCACGTTAAATCTTGTGTCCCCTGCGTGTGTTCTTGTTTCGTTCTTCGTTATTTGCTTGTCGCTTTTATATCAGAACTGACCTTTTTTACGCGCTTGCCTCTCGCGGATCTCCCTCGCCACGACACCTGACATCCGTACCATCTCCCTCAGGCCCTTCGTCAACTTCAACACTGGAAACATCTATCGAGCCCTGCACTCCTCGGGGTGTGTTGTCCCCGGTCAAGACATCAACTGGGACTACTTCGCCCCGCTCAAGGTGCGCGTATTCTTCTGGATTCTACGCCTTCAAAAGACCAGAACTCAAGCGCTGCTACACCGTCTTGGCTGTGTCCCCTCCCCCGACTGTCCGTTCTGCCCAGGGAACGAAGAAACCATTTCTCATCTATTCGTCTGCTGCCCCCCGCCTCCGACCTTTGTGGTGCATCATCTCTCCCTCGATGCGTCCTAGTGGCGATACCGACCTATCAGCTCTCCTTGACGGCCTCTCTGAGGATTTGCCACGGATGCACGTAAAGGCGCGGAACACTGCCATCCTTGCTCTCCTCTGGTCTATGTGGAAGTCCCGGAACAGGATGGTCTTCGACGCGGATCTCATGCCTACTGCTCGGGTGATAGCTATGATCGTCGACCACCTCCGCTTGTGGACCGTCCGCGCCCCTGCTAGAATAGACACATACCCCCTGTTGACTTGGTGCCGGTCCATCTCTTAGCTTTGTAATCCCCCCATCTCGGGCGCGGTATGTCGCCCCCCAGACCCCGGGAAGTGCTGGATGCAGCCCCCCTCCCCCGGGGTCGACCCCCCAGTAATATTTGATACCAAAAACGTAATACAATGAGTTCAGGTGGGCAATCGCCCCCCGTTGATTCCTCAAAAAAAATGCATATAATAGAGAAATAAATAAATAAAATCATCGCTATTTAATATTTTCTTAGAAACCCACCACATGTTCCTTCAGTTGGCGCAGAAAAAAAACACTGATAGCTCAATTTAGGCCGTTCCATGGTGTTTCTGGCCACACGGGCCCACTGTCAGGCTCACTTGGCTGCATACTTTTGCAAAAAAACACCTCTATATATTTTATATTATACTATTGTGTCTCCTTCCTAATTTTTTTTCAATTCCTCCCATCAAAAGAAATTGTTTCTTATTCCTCAATTTAGCTTATTTTTTCTCCCGTTGTGGTGGTTCGTTGACCCATCCTGACCATGGAGGATCTCGAGCCGCTGAGGGCGAGGTCTGGCCGGGGAGGCATCACGACACGAGCGAGGTCTAGTAGGGGCTGGCACAGACGAGCTCAAGTGGGGTAGCCACGAGGGGGTGCGCCAAGCTCTGTCATGGGAGGACAAGCATCGGCAGGGGGCGGATGCAGCGAGCTTCGGCAGGGACGAGCTATGTCGTTAACTTTCTCGACGTCACCAAATCGTGACGCTGAACGAGGGCCTTCTACCTTCTGCCATTGACTAGGGACAAGAGTGTTGGCGTCGGTGCTAAATGTCCTATCCTCCGCATGGCCAAAGGTGGAGAAGACAACGACGCCATCCTCCGCCCGAGTTGGAGACGAAGTCCCCAATGACGCAGGTGGCTCGTTGGTGCGCCTGCATGGGGTCAAGGAGTGGCTCAATCGGGTCGTGGACCCGCGGTGACCCACCAGGGAGGAGCACTCGACGTCGGCAACCAAGAGGGGTCGGGCGGCGGCGGATCTAGCACAATGGGTCAGGGTAATCCAATAGTATACTTTCACATTTAAATATATATTATTTAAAAAATAGTAATATATAGGCTAATATAAGTAGAAATTCCAGGGTGGTCCATGCACCACCCTGGCCACCCTATAGATCCACCCATGGCGGCGGGTCGAAGGTGGAGGGAAAGGGGAGGAGGGCTCGACGTTGGCAACTAAGAGGGATCGGGCGGCAGGTCCAAGGTGGAGGGAAAGGGGAGGTGCGATGGCCTAGGTGCTGCGTTGCATGTAGGCTGCTTGCTCGATCAGTATTGGGGGTGGGTTGACCGCCTCAGGTACCAGTTTGAGGGAGAGAACCTAATACGTGGGCCATTTGGAAAGTTACAAAAAACACCTAGAAACTAGAATACCTTTAGTGTTTGTCACTCTGAACTGTTTACCGACTGCCACGTCATATTGATAGTGGGTTCAACTTATAGTAAGCACCATTAGTTCAAATAGACAGTGTTTTTGCGACGATTAGACGGTCGACCCGTGGTTTTAAAAGAAATTTTTAAATAGTGGCGGCTTTTAAAACTCTAGCTCCAATTGTAATGTCATTTTATAATTTTCTCTGTGTAATATATGGCGCAAACTGCATGCAAAGCATCCCTTGTAAAATATATCCACACTGCCGCTACCATACAAATACGGCGTAAATACTCCCCGTATGATAATTGCATGCACATGATGAGCTGAACTCAGTTGTCAAACTTGATCTGTGGATCCTTAGTTTTTCGTATGTATGTAGTAGATAGTGTTAGAGGTAATCGAGATGTAAATCGAGAGAGGCAACAAATGATTCAACTGTTCTATTCCATTGATGATTCACAACTTATATACAAGAGGAAGGGACGCGAATATAGGTCACGTCCGTTGGAAGAGGTGCGAGGAAGAGTTGTGTCTCTTGACCAACCAATCAACATAGAGAATTACATGAGGGAGGATTACCCTTTTAATTAACCTATTAATTAAATCCTAACACTCCCCCTAATCCTTCCTTGTCCTTGTGCTTGGTCATCTCTAGAATCATCTTTGGAATCATCTCCTCTAAAAACCCTGTGGGAAAAATACGAGGAGAGTTGTGTGTATGTTATGTTGCTAAAACTCCTTGAAACCCAGTGGGAAAATAAGGAGAAAATGGTGCAACATATAATGGTTAGATATGCTGTTAAAACTCCTTCAAAACCCAGTGGGAAAATAAGGAGAAAATGACACATCATATAATTGGTATTGTCTCTTTGTTAACTCAATATGAGAAAAACCTTGTAAAAGGGAAAACCCATAGAGTTTAGAGAACAATATATGTCGTATATACTTTCCTAAAAAACCCCGTTGGAGAAAACCGAAAATATGACATATCATCTTGTGTTGATATTACCTCATTAAAAACCTTGATGAGAACCTGTGTAGTAAACTCATAAAGGGAAAAAGAGTGTAATATGATGCTTTGAACATGATTGATTCAGGAAGATACTCCCCCTGATTTTTGCAATTTTGGAAGCCGTCGCATACCAATTCCATAAAATACTTCTGGAACGTTGAAATTGGTAGAGACTTCGTGAACAAACCAACAACATTATTGTGTGATTTGACTTGCAAGATGTTTATTCCCCAACTCTCCTGAAGTTCATGGAGATAAAACAATCTAGAGGCAATATGCTTAGTGATATTGCTCTTGATGTATCATGTTTGCATCCATGCAACACAAGCAACATTATCTGTCTAGATAATGATTGATGGTTCAAGAGAACCAATATCACATGACTCATATATGTGGTTTATCATTCCGTAAAGCTACACGTGTTAACGCGGCTTTGTATTTTAGAATGATTGGTAGGTGCAGTCACCAGAGTCTGTCTCGAAGACATCAGTGGAGCGACAATTCTACCATGTTGATACACATTGTGGGGATCATTCAAGTAGCCAACATCGTTGTATCCTGATGATATTGGAGTTCAGATTTCTCTGAAATTACAAGAATATGTCAAGTAATGTGTGGTGCCTTGGAGATATTGAAAGATATTCTTGATTCCCAACCAATTGCGTTGGTGGGTCCAATGGCACTGAGATATAGAACTTCAAGTTCCAATATCCCTTCTACATCATCCCGTGGTTTGAGTGAATCTTTCTCTACGTCTAGAGATCGAACAACCGGCATGGGAGATGGATATGACTTGTCCATTTTAAGTTTCTCCAATATTTATAATATAGGCAACTTGGTGTACCATAATACTTGAGTGAAGTAGCTCGACTTGTAGTATCAAGCACTGTTTGGGTTAAACCAAATTCTTCATCTCAAATTCCGTCATTAGGATGATCACGTGCTTCATCATTGCAAGAGAAATACTTGTGTATGACAAAAACGCATGAGTAATCATCATTGTAGGAGTAATCCTTGTGTATAAGGAACTCACTACGTCGGTTGTACCAAAATATACCGACAACAATAAGTCATATTCCGACTTAAAGATTTTACACAATACATGTTGCATGTCTGTTTCGATTCGGATTGTGGTTCCATCGAGAACCATACATGTCCAAATCTAGTGATCCACATCGATGTGTGGTCGCTACATCTATCAACTGCATATATAGATGATTTTGTACTGCCAATGATATAATGTATCGGAAATAGGATTTCACTCGCGTCTGGAGATTAGGTCTCGGATCTCTGCATAAATCCGACCTTGTGCTACAAGCCTTGCTTTCTCACCACCTTGTTATCTCATTCCGTTTCTGAAAGAGAACATATTGAACCGCATAGGGAATTCATTTGGAGGAGCGAGGCTAATTCTGCTTGGATTGCACCCTTCGATTGTTTCAGTCCAAGCAAGTGGTTTACACTCTGCCATGGCCATGATCTTTGGATCTGAATCATTATGAAGGATGTTTGCAATCATACAAGAGAAATATTGTCGACATTTGTAGGCTTTAATCATATGATTCTCCAGAATCAATATAGTTGGAGGAAATCTCCCAAGCACCCATGATGACTCTTCGTGATTTCCCAATACGAGTGAGTCTGGATGTTCCGATGTCCCAGCCAGTGTGTGCAAGCTGAAGCTGGGTTGTGGAGGTTTCCCTTCCACTGGGTGTATACTACCCATAAGGTGTTAACCAACGCTAGGTTGATATGCATTTACTGATTGAGAGGATTTCTCCTCCATTAACCTTGTTGCTTCTAGGAAGCTAGATCCTGGTTAGAGGCCGTACTACTCCTCCTCTTTTCATAAATAGGGAGTTGAGTGGTTTTATTGGTACCTCCACTCTTTCGGGCGCATTTCTAACCGGATTAAAGGATTATATATCACCTTTTAATCAGTAAATGAATCTGGCAGGTTATTTGCAAAGTGTTGCAAATTTGTGAATCGTAGACGTATAGTCCATATTCTTGAGTACGTGGACATGAGAAGGAACGTGGAGTTCCAAATGATTTCCTAGCATTCTATTTGGTACTTGAATTCTCCCCCTAATGCCTGGAAATATCCATCCTTCAATATTTGCAATCAACGTACGAGGCTATGAACAGATTCCTTATGAGGAGTTCAAGGTACTTAGTGATCGACGGAGATCTGTACCCCACATAGATCCCTAATTTGTGGGCCTATGATGTACGCTGCGGTGGTGAGATCGGTACGCGTGAAGCGATTCCGAACTTACGCAGATGGGAAATGCTCGGACGATTTCCACGTATCAATTGCAGAGGGGAAGTTCTGCGATATGCAGTTAGTTAGTCAAGGGTGTGTAAAGCCGCATGACTCCAACGTGAAGTTGGTAAAATATCAACTCATTAACAAAGGTCGTGCAATGAGCCTGATCCTCCTGCTCAGATATTCAACCAAACCTTTTGTGTATGGACATATGTGACAAATTGCTGAACTCCAATCTTCGAAAGCCATGCAATAATTATTGGAGGCACATGAAGAGAATTTTGCATCATTGTCCATTCGAATTGATTATAATTCATTTTCAGTCCATACTATGGTTGGAAGAGGCCACAAATATCACCTCGAATGCATTCGATCGAGGGACTTAAGTGATCCAGCTTTGATCTTGAGGTATATGAGAACCTTAAAATGGGCTACATATCCGATGTTTGAGAAACTTAGCTTCATACAAATCATGACCAATGGAATTGATTTGTAGGCAACATATGCTATGGGTTGGTTATACGTGTAGTACAATCCAAACAATAGAGAGGGTACCTTTTCAAATACTTGTTCCTCATCCATCGGATTGGCTCCCGTAGAAATCTATATATCGAATTAGAGAGTTTCCATTGTGGAAATCTTTATCAAATATAGAAGACATACAATCTTATTCATATCAGAGTGCTGATAAAATATATTGTGAAATACAATATATATGTTCTATTACAACAACAAAAATGGACATGAATAAATCATTCACTAAGGAGATAATGAGACTGGTTAAAGTCTCCAAACATGTCGGTTAAGGCATACTCAATGGTCATGTTCTCCGTGCCCATAGGGTCCCGTGACCACTAGAGAGTCATGGTGTTGCAATGTCGAAGAGGAACATCTCGCGAACAACCATCTCTACTAGCGTAGTCTGGATGAAGGTTGAATTGAGCTTCAAACCATTTCCCTCAAGGTTATTTGCATCCCAGCAATTGCTGATACAGAAAAACCAAATGCTATGGGGTGTGGCATTCATGCGTGATATGCGTATAACATCCACACTCGTCGCAAAGCTTAGTTTTTTCAAACTTGTGCTCTGCCATGCCTTTCACGACCCTTACGATTTGGATGTATGATGTCTTATGTTGTAGAAGACAACATACCTTTTATCTTCTGTTAGTGGCGTAACTCCAGTCGGAGGTGGATCCTTCGGGACCTGGATTGCCCGCACTAATCCATGGGACGCAAGACTGATCTTTATGTCCATGTCCCATGTATGGTAGTAGTGGCCATCGAGGACGAATGGCTCAAATTATTTTCCAGCCATCATTTACTTACATGGGTGAACCAGAGATTATTAATTTACAATTGGTAAATCGAAACCATCATGGTTATGTTGTAATACATTTTGCAAAATTAATAAAGATTCAAGGCGTTAGCTTGAAATCATTAGTGTGCATGAACCTCAAATTGTTAAGTATGACACTTTGTAGATAATCTCCAAGGAAATTTTGGAGTACGTCTCGTAGCACTAGAGAGTATAATCTGATGAAATCAGTAGATACTCGCAATTCTAGCACCTTATGTCATGACTTAATAAAAATATAGGGAGATTACTTGATAAAGCAATCATGGTAGTGAAGATAATCTGCAATGGAGTGGATCCGCACACTACCTATGATCCCAAAACATCAATTTGAAAAAGTCACTTAGAATTTTGCATTTGTCAATTCGTGCTCGTATTAAGTCGATGGCTCAATTAAGACGATGAATTGATTCATATTTATATTTGCAAGAAATTGAAATTCTCAATTGCAAATAATGGACATAATAAATCTCAACATGTTGGATCATGGAGATATATTACGTCATATATATTCTGGAATATTTAGTACTCAACAGAAATAGTATTGTAAAAATACTGGGCCTAAAACAGGTTGAATACTAGTAAATAGTATTGTTAACATGACCAATTTGCAAATTCTCAAAAATATTCGAGTGTAATGCAACACTGGTATGGACCACTGTTCTAGGCTGCTTTGCCAATTCTTGCGAAGTGCAAAGGATCTTGATGCAAAGCAGACAAATGGATAAGGTTCCTATCCAGATTGCCTATATGGTAACTAATCGAGAGATTAGTGCGGTTTATGCCGGTCGCTACACGGGTAGTCATTGGACGCCCCGAGGAGGGTCGCGCCGGAGGGCGTTGCTGGTCACATGCTGAGGCGAGGCCGTCCCTGCCTCGTGGCTGCACAGTGTCGGGAGCAGCCGGCCGAGAGCCGCGGCAGCTCTGCATTGGGTGCCGCTGGGTCGAGTGCGCCGCTACCTGGGAGGGCGCCGTTGGCCGCCTCCGCCGGTTGCCGCTGCGCTGTGAAACGCGTCCGCGATAGGCGACGAGCCGCCGCAGGCTGGGAGTGCATCGTTGCCGACGCCTCGGGCTGGGACGTGCAGTCTGCCGTGCCGCTTCTGTGATTGAGACTGCGGTCGTTTCCTAGGACTCGGAGGAGCCGCCGCCTCATCTTCTTCTGAACGTGCTTGGTCCCTGTGGGGAAGATCACGCTGCTGTTGTGGATGTCTCCGTTCTTGATGCCGCGGTTCCGCTGATCTATCGGAGTCGCCGTGCCGCCGTGTACCCACTGGTAGAAAAAAAGGGCTTCCGGGAAGCCCCATAAGTCGCGAAGGTAAAGGAACCGCGACTAATGGGGTCTTTAGTCGCGGTTCGTGTGGCGAACCGCGACCAAAGACATGGGCCCAGGGCGCACGGTGGCCAGCTGGTGCACGGCCAACCGCGACTAAAGGTGCCCGAAGGCCTTTAGTCGCGGTTGGCTAGGCCAACCGGGACTAAAGCCCCTCCCCTATATATACCCATCCAGCCATTTGGAGCCAACACTTAGCCATTTGGAGCCATTCTCTTCACAAACTTCACAAGTGAGTGTTAGGTTTGCTTTTGGTTCCTCTTATGCACATAAGGTGTTTGATGTAATGCCCCAAGAGCATGAAACAAACATGATATGAAGTGTTGGAGCCACACTTGAGCTTTCTCATTTATTTTTTCCTCCTCGATCGCGGTTAGCAACTTGAACCTTTGATGTGTCGTCATTGATACAATATGCATGTGTGTATAGTTCATTGTTTAATTTATATTGTTTGTAGCTAGTTAATTAGTTTAACAAATGCATGATGGTTAATTATATATTTTATATTATAATAATGCAGATGAATCGGCAATGGATGTACGGTAACCGACTCTCCGGCGAGTTCGAGTACGGGTTTGAAAGATTTCCTCGTAGTGGCTAATGCGAACAAGCGGTGGGGTTTTTGTTATCTGTCCATGTGTTAAGTGTAAGAATCGAAGGGTTACTCTTCCTCAAGAGATGTTCACATGCACCCGCTTCGGCACGGTTTCATGCCAAGCTATAATTGTTGGACCAAGCATGGAGAAAGAGGGGTTATAATGGAAGAAGATGAAGAAGGGGATGATTTCATCGATGAAAGCTATCTTTCTCATTTCGGTGATACTTTCATGGAGGATGTTGAAGGTGAAGGGGAAGGTGAAGGGAAGGTGAAGAAGAGGATCCCGTTGATGATCTTGGTCGGACCATTGCCGATGCACGGAGACGTCGCGAAACCGAAAAGGAGAGGGAGAATTTGGATCGCATGTTAGAGGATCACAGGAAGGCGCTTGTACCCCGGATGCGATGATGGTCTCGAAAAAGCTGGGCTGCACACTCGGATTTGCTGAAATGGAAGGCACGGACAGGTGTAGCTGACTCGGCATTTGAAAACTTGCTGAAAATGTTGAAGAATATGTTTCCAAAGAATAACGAGTTGCCCGCCGAGTACGTACGAAGCAAAGAAGGTTGTCCGCCCTCTAGGTTTAGAGGTTCGAAGATACATGCATGCATCAACGACCGCATCCTCTACCGCGGTGAATACGAGAATTTGAATGAATGCCCGGTATGCACTGCATTTCGTTATAAGATCGAGGCGATGACCCCGGTGACGATGTTGAGGGCCGAAACCCGGGAAGAGGGTTCCCGCCAAGGTGATGTGGTATGCTCCTATAATACCACGGTTGAAACGTCCGTTCGGGAACAAAGAGCATGCCAAGTTGTTGCGATGGCACAAAGAGGACCGTAAGTCGGACGGGGAGTTGAGACACCCCGCAGATGGAACGCAATGGAGAAAGATCAACAGAGAGTTCAAAGATTTTGCAGTCGACGCAAGGAACATAAGATTTGGTCTAAGTACGGATGGCATGAATCCTTTTGGCGAGCGAGCTCCAGCAATAGCACTGGCCCGTGACTCTATGCATCTACAACCTTCCTCCTTGGTTGTGCATGAAGTGGAAGTTCATTATGATGCCGGTGCTCATCCAAGGTCCGAAGCAACCCGACAACGACATCGATGTGTACCTAAGGCCATTAGTTGATGAGCTTTTACAGCTGTGGGGTAGACCTCGGTGTCCGTGTGTGGGATGAGCACAAAGAAGAGGAATTTGACCTACGAGCGTTGCTTTTCGTAACCATCAACGATTGGCCTCGCTCTTAGTAACCTTTCGGGACTGTCAAATAAGAGATACAATGCATGCACGCACTGCTTACATGAGACCGAAAGTGTACATTTGCCAAATTGTAAGAAGAACGTGTACCTTGGGCATCGTCGATTTCTTCCGAAAGGTCATCCGAGTAAGAAAGAAAGGCAAGCATTACAACGGCAAGGCAGATCACCGGCCGAAGCCTGCGGAACACTACCGGTGCCGAGGTATTTGATATGGTCAAGGATTTGAAAGTCATCTTTGGAAAGGGTCTCGGCGGACAATCGGTTCCGAAGGGAGCCGACGGGCACGTAGCCATGTGGAAGAAGAAATCTATATTCCGGGAGCTAGAATATTGGAAAGTCCTAGAAGTCCGCTCCGCAATCGACGTGATGCACGTTACGAAGAATATTTGCGTGAACATCCTAAGCTTCTTGGGCGTGTATGGGAAGTCAAATGATACAAAGGAAGCACGGCAGGACCAGCAAAGTTTGAAAGACCCCGATGACCGGCATCCGGAACGGTTTCAAGGTCGTGCCGGCTACGCTCCGACCAAAGAAGAGAAGGTCATCTTTTTTGAATGCCCGAGCAGTATGAAGGTCCCGTCGAGATTCTCGTCCAATATAAAGGGAATAATAAACATGGCGGAGAAAAAGTTCCAAAACCCGAAGTCTCACGACCGCCACGTGATTATGACGCAATTGCTTCCGATTGCTTTGAGGGGCTCCTGCCGGAAAATGTTCGAGTAGCCATTGTGAAGCTATGTGCATTCCTCAATGCAATCTCTCGAAGGTAATCAATCCAGAAGTTCTACCACGGTTACGAACGATGTGATCCAATGTCTTGTCGGTTTCGAGTTGGTGTTCCCGCCATCCTTCTTCAATATTATGACGCACCTCCTGGTTCACCTAGTCGATGAGATTTCCATTCTCGGTCCCGTATTTCTACACAATATGTTCCCCTTCGAGAGGTTCATGGGAATATTAAAGAAATATGTTCGTAACCGTGCTAGGCCGGAAGGAAGCATCGCCAAGGGCTATGGAAATGAGGAGGTAATTGAGTTTTGTGTTGACTTTGTTCCCGACCTTAAGCCGATTGGTCTTCCTCGATCGCGGCACGAGGGGAGACTAAGTGGAAAAGGCACGATCGGAAGGAAATCAACGATATGTATGGACGGCCATTCTCTGACTGAAGCACACCACACAGTTCTGACCAATTCCAGCTTGGTGGCTCCGTACTTTGAGAAACACAAGAATATTTTACGCTCGGACAATCTTGGGAAGCCTGAATCCTGGATTAGGAAGGCCCACATGGAGACTTTCGGCAGTTGGTTGAGAAAACATTTAATGAGTGACAAACATGTTGTAGATCAGCTGTACATGTTGGCCAAGACACCATCTTCGACTATAACGACTTTCCAAGGGTACGAGATAAATGGGAATACATTTTACACGATCGCCCAAGATAAAAAGAGCACCAACCAAAACAAGTGGTGTCCGCTTTGATGCAGCAACCGAGAATGGGCAAAAGGTCACATATTATGGTTACATAGAGGAGATATGGGAACTTGACTATGGACCCTCCTTTAGGGTCCCTTTGTTCCGGTGCAAATGGTTCAAGCTAACGAGGAGGTGGGGTAAAGGTGGACCAGCAATACGGAACGACAATGGTGGATTTCAACAATCTTGGTTACCTTGACGAACCATTCGTCCTAGCGAAAGATGTCGCTCAGGTTTTCTATGTGAAGGACATGAGTAGCAAACCGAGGAAACAGAAAGATAAGAAAACGATCAGTACATCATGCGATGATCCAAAGCGCCACATTGTTCTTTCAGGGAAAAGAAACATCGTGGGAGTGGAGGACAAGACAGACATGTCAGAAGATTATAATATGTTTGCTGAAATTCCGCCCTTCAAAGTGAACACCGACCCAAGCATTAAGTTAAATGATGAGGATGCTCCATGGATACGGCACAATCGTAAGCAAGCGGGGACACAAGGAAAGAAATGATGTGTAATAATTTATTGTACCAAACTTTGTTGAATGGATCATGTGAATTATATTACCCGTGATGTGTTTGGTGTCCATTTTCGAATGATTCAATTGACTCGAGATAGCACTCGATGATACATGAAATTTGGAGTGATTCAGTCATACTCCTGCATACAGGAAATTTGGAGTGACTAAGTCATACTCCTGCATACATGAAATTTGGAGTGACTAAGTCATACTCCTGCATACAGGAAATTTGGAGTGACTAAGTCATACTCCTGCATACATGAAATTTGGAGTGACTAAGTGACAAGGTATCAACTTGTCAATGCCTACGGGTTATAGGCTAGGGTTTAGTTAGAAGTAGAGGGCAAGTAGATCTCGAAGGTTTCAGCCGAAAAGTACTCGACGATTATGAAAACTAGGGTTTGTGAACAATGATTCGATGATC